>NC_073745.1:133712281-134048531 GCF_029784135.1 Toxorhynchites rutilus septentrionalis
ATGACCTCCTCATTGACTCAAATTATTGCCCGGCGAGTGACTTTTTCAAGTTTGGAAACAAAAAAAAAGTCGCACGGGGCCAAATCTGGAGAATACGGTGCATGGGGCAGCAGTTCGTGGTGCAATTGCAATTCGACCAATTTAGCCGTGGCGACTGCGGAATTTCAATTTTTTTTTCATTTTTCTAAGTAGCCGTTTACGAGAATGTACTACACGATAAGTAATCTCTCTTGCGATACTGACACCATCGGGCGATGGTGTACTTATCGCTAACTAAGTACTAATCGCTAAGTACTTATCGAACCGCCCTCGTATGTCGATTTCAGTTTCACATGCGAATGGACGTTCACTGCTTTCAAAGTTTCATTCGATTTCATTTATTCAAACGGGATTTTTCAAGACCGTCTTTAAAAAAGTGGGATTGAAAGAGGAATATCTGACATATCTGTCTTACAACCAGCACCTACAACTGATTACGCCTACACATTGCACATTATTTCGCATTGTAATTTTCATTGTTGTTGGATGTCACTAACGTTCCCAGTGGAACTTTGGCCTTCTCAACGTAGGTATTACTTGCGTCATTTTTTATTAATAGTACTTAGTTGAGATTTCTATGCCAGATAAAACGCCTAGAATGTATTCTGGAATGGCAAGTTCTAGAATACGCGTGATCAAAGTGCTAGCCGGATTAAACTTTTTTGACGAAAAATCCCCCGGTCAGAACGGGAATCGAACCCGAACCCCGGGCATGATAATGTGGGACTCTAACCACTCGACCACGGGAGTAATTTTCGACCAAAGTAATTTTCATTACTTTCAGTGAATACGGTTCGAGCTCCAACGAAATTTTCATTCCAAATAAAACACTTTCATTCGATATAAGAGCCTTTCATTTTCATTTGAAGATTTAATGATTTCGCTTCAGTGTGAAGAATGAAAAAAATAAACGTGAAATGAAACGGAACTGTACGAAGGTGAAGTGATATTCTCTCCATTAAGCGTGAAGAGCAGGGCCTTCCAATTTCACTTCAATTGACACGTCGTCACTCAACAATGAGCCAAACGCCTTACAATTTCATGCAAACTCATACAGGCTGAAAATAGTGCTACTCTTTCACTCTCCCACCTGTCTGCGTTCAGTGTTATCGACTCCATCTCTCTGTATGGCGCGGGTGGCCAGATCATCGGATCGTACTGCGGTTATAGCCAGTTATAGGCAGTTGGCAAGGAATAGGCAGTTGGCAAGGATCCGGCCCGCTCCACCAATAGCCTCAAGATCACTTGTTCATATCTAAGATGTAGTGCTTCGACGAAACGATCCTTGTCGAAGGTTTCCGTCTTCCACTTACGCGGATATGACCTGTTTCCACGTGTTGCCATGGAATTCAGTTGGCCCGTTGGCACGTTACGGCTCTGCTATACGGTGTCGCAGTGGTTGAGGTTAATTTGGCTTACCTCCATCACTTTTAGCCTACCTTTGCCTTATGTACTCAGGGTATTTGAAGCTTCTTGTGGAATGGTCGTTGCCGTCCTCTTTTCTGCAGGTTATTAGGTTACCCTTTTGCAGCCACTGGCAAAGTATCTCCCGTTCCGGATTTCCGTACCAAAACTGACTCTGCCATCGATGAACTTTTCGATAAGGCCCTTGAAAGATGAGCTTTTGATTTACGTATCTCTCTTTTGTTCGCACAACATTTCGCCATTCTGTATGCTCCTGGACTTCACCACATTTTTCTCGAATTCGCCAAGACCAGGGTCCTCTCACATCTTTTGAGACGTCACCCTTAGCTTCGACGATAAGTGCATCGATTTTGCCTTTTTCCCCTCTCCTTCTTCTCCCTCTCTTTCTTCTATTTTCTCCTTCTCGTTTTTTTCTTCTCCCTCTCATTTTTCTTTATCTTCGGTTTTTTTTCTTGTATCTTTTTCAAATGTGCTCCAATTGTTTTTCTTGTTGTCGATGCCGCTCGTACCTTCGCTATCACCCAGGTCTCCGCTATCACCCTGATTGATAATATCGCTTTGTTCTTCGTTTTCGCTGTGATCGTTCTTCTGTTTTCTGATAAGCTCTTCTTCTGCTTCTGCTTTTTCTGAACAGTTTCGAGTATTTTTTGGCCTGTCCTCCGGCTGGAGCTTTTTGCAAAGTTTCTACGTCTGATTTCTCGACGGCTTCTGTTCTTTCGACAAGACCGGCATACTCCTTTATAGCACATCCTACAATAGCAATATACATATAGATTCGGATAACATCAACTTGATCTCCTTTTGCACGTTGGGTTTTTTCCGCACGAGAGTTCTTTAACCTTTGTCAGGATCTCATTCAGGATAGGATCTTCAGTCAGCCATCCTTTCTAGGTTAAATTACTGATGGACTTTGGCAAGAGTAGAGGGTTGAACCCTCGATATTGTCGTGCCTTAGATATTCCTTCAGAGAGATTGCTTTCGCTGGAATCGATTGAGTATTTGCGATCGCAGTAGCATTCTGCTACTTGCAAATGCGGTGACTTGATCACCTGTCGTATGCATCGCGCTATTGTTTTTTGTTTTTTGTTTCTGTATTTCTTGGATCTCCCTCAGAGCGGCTATCTCCACTCGAGGTACGTAGTCGTTTTTCGTGATTCCTTGGTTATATTTGCAAGCAATGAAGCTGAAGTTAGAGTTGACCAGATCTTAATGGGGACCGTGTTCAGAGATGGATCAACGTGAGTCAGGAATTTGAAAACATCTGAACGTGGATCCTAGTGGTCAACGTTATTTCCCCTGTGGTTCTTGGGGTTTTATGGCGCCCTTACTCGCGTTGTCACCCGATAAGTAGCCTTTTGCGATAGGCACAGAAACCTAGACTCGAACTGCTATTCTAGGTAGGCAAATCCACGGCTAAAACTCTCACCTTTTCAAGAATAACAAAATAAACAAGAAGAACAAGAAGAACAAGAAGAACAAGAAGAACAAGAAGAACAAGAAGAACAAGAAGAACAAGAAGAACAAGAAGAACAAGAAGAACAAGAAGAACAAGAAGAACAAGAAGAACAAGAAGAACAAGAAGAACAAGAAGAACAAGAAGAACAAGAAGAACAAGAAGAACAAGAAGAACAAGAAGAACAAGAAGAACAAGAAGAACAAGAAGAACAAGAAGAACAAGAAGAACAAGAAGAACAAGAAGAACAAGAAGAACAAGAAGAACAAGAAGAACAAGAAGAACAAGAAGAACAAGAAGAACAAGAAGAACAAGAAGAACAAGAAGAACAAGAAGAACAAGAAGAACAAGAAGAACAAGAAGAACAAGAAGAACAAGAAGAACAAGAAGAACAAGAAGAACAAGAAGAACAAGAAGAATAGGAAGAACAAGAAGAACAAGAAGAACAAGAAGAACAAAAAAACAAGAAGAACAAAAAAAAATAAGAAGAACAAAAAGAACAAGAAGAACAAGAAGAATAAGAAGAACAAGAAGAACAAGAAGAACAAGAAGAACAAGAAGAACAAGAAGAACAAGAAGAACAAGAAGAACAAGAAGAACAAGAAGAACAAGAAGAACAAGAAGAACAAGAAGAACAAGAAGAACAAGAAGAACAAGAAGAACAAGAAGAACAAGAAGAACAAGAAGAACAAGAAGAACAAGAAGAACAAGAAGAACAAGAAGAACAAGAAGAACAAGAAGAACAAGAAGAACAAGAAGAACAAGAAGAACAAGAAGAACAAGAAGAACAAGAAGAACAAGAAGAACAAGAAGAACAAGAAGAACAAGAAGAACAAGAAGAACAAGAAGAACAAGAAGAACAAGAAGAACAAGAAGAATAGGAAGAACAAGAAGAACAAGAAGAACAAGAAGAACAAAAAAACAAGAAGAACAAAAAAAATAAGAAGAACAAAAAGAACAAGAAGAACAAGAAGAATAAGAAGAACAAGAAGAACAAGAAGAACAAGAAGAACAAGAAGAACAAGAAGAACAAGAAGAACAAGAAGAACAAGAAGAACAAGAAGAACAAGAAGAACAAGAAGAACAAGAAGAACAAGAAGAACAAGAAGAACAAGAAGAACAAGAAAAACAAGAAGAACGTGAAGAACAAGAAGAACAAGAAGAACAAGAAGAACAAGAAGACTTCACAATTCTGATAGCAAAGCTTTACGTCCGAAATCTGAAATTTCCCTAAATGCACTCAGCTCCGCGAGGGCTAATTATACAGTCGATGATAACAATAGAGGTCAACAGGAGAATTAAGACATGGCACAACACTTGACCGCATCAACAGCAATTATGTTGGAAAATTTTGCTTGCCCTTAAGATCAACAATTGCAACATGCAAACGATAAAATGCTCTTGGAAGCAGAAAAATGTACCGAGTTCATCAGCACAAAAAACTATATATTTTGAAACAAAACCGAAGAAAAAACTGAAAACGAAGGATTACGCATGGTCACATACAGCCTCGAAAAAAGTGAAGGGATTTTTGCGCTCATTTATTGCTTGACACGATATTATATTTTTGACCACCGAACTCATTGCGATCCTCTGTGGCCCCTAGCGGCAGAGGTCGAAGCACGTAGCGTGAGGCCACTGCAATGATTTTGCGTCGTTTTTCGCTCGAAAAGTTTATATATGGTATTGTTTTTACTCTGCTTCCATATCCTTACATTTTGTGGGCAAGTCCCTCGTGTGATAAATGAGCAAACAAGGAGGCGAGAGAAGAGAATAAAAAAAACAGAGACCTCAAGTGTTGCTGCGACCCGGCCAGAGACGGATGGAATGAACCGAAATTTCAAAGGAATCCGCTGAGCCGACCGATAATTGTATACGGAGGAGAAATTTCGCTTCGATTTCAGCAGGCAGGAGGTTTGTAAAGGGTGGGGTTGTGAATTGCGGTTCAGAAAAAAAAATTGCTACTTGAATTAATATGTATCAGCATGACGTATATAAGCTCTACAATCAATCAATTCTTGTAGACATTATAAGAAAATTTTCCAATGAAATACACAACATACCGTGCTACCCTATTTTTTATTCGTTTTCTCACAGTTTACAAGGAAATTTCAGTTGGTGGCAACGACGGTCCCGGTTAATTAGTATGGGAATTTATAGGGCTTTAATTTGTTAAGTCCGAAGCAAAATTTTTTTCGGGCTGCGTTTTGGACCGTGAGTTGCTCGTGGTTAATTTCACCCTTCTTAATTATTCCACGCAACCACTAAAAGATTTGTACTAGCGGGTGCACAATACAATCGACTGAACGAGTTTTTCGGCACAAGTTTTGTAATCCGGGAGGATTTGAAAAATATGAACCCATTAGCAAGTAACAAATTAATCAAGTCACGCATTGCTAAATCCAACTCTGTCAACAGCAGTCTTGACATTTCGTACAAGCAGATTCGAATTGACTTTGAGCAGGATAAAAAAACCAAAAAGTTCGTAGAACCTTATTTTGCTCTAATTTTAGAACCTTGATTTAATTCACTTGAAATTCCACATCGTCACAGTCTTGCCGTTCGTTTTGGTGCGTGCTTGATGCGTTTCTTGTGCGCCTATAACGATGCATTTTTCTGCATGTCAAGCTATGTGACACGTGACTATAAATAACGTTTCCCGCCAAGTCGCTGGCTGTCGCTGCTTAAAGGTTTTGAATCTAATTTGGCTGATTAACGCAGGATAAAATTAAATTCTACAGCAGTCTTACTCCACGTACGACAAAAGAGATCACTAAGAAATCCAGAAAGTGACGACGAATGTTGGGCGTCATGTCGCTTGCTGTTGAGGAGATGGAAATAATAATAATAGAAAGAATGTACTAAGAGCTGTGAATAGCTCTAACAAATAGTGCGTACAGAAATGTAGACTATTTTTACACTTTTTCAATTTATTCTCACTTTTTATTGAAGTATTTATTTGGTATTTTTGGTATTTGGTATTTAGTATATTTGTGTTTACGATCGAAATTTGATCAAATCACCTTTTTGAAATGGTTTTAACATTGATAACTATTTATTTTTTTGCTAACGGATTTTGATGATTCACATACCAATCGAGACGGAAATTATCCAAGCTTTGTTTGATAAGCTACACATTATTATTCCCTTATTTGTATTTGAATTAACGAAGCATTGGATTGATTTGAATCAGCGAAAAATTGGAAGCATTGGAACTATTTATATTTATTAGTATGAATAAGTCATTCGCCATACGCAGTCTCACTTCAGTTAGCGAACAATCATCATGTCGATTTTCATACTGTCTGGCGAAGAGTGCTTCTGTATTTTTGCATCATAGGCACACATTGTTGTTATTTTCATGCGTTACCACCGATTGAAGTGGTTGAGGAATGTGGAATAATGGTGCTGATGGAACATACATAACTGTAACCTATCGCTTTTGAACGCCTGTGTGTGGTAATTCTGTGCAATACGTGCATTGACATAGAGAAATAAATGGCGACACATGGCCCGTTTGTGTATTGTTTTCGCGAGGACAAGAATGAATTATCAGTCACACATCTTCAACTGCTTCTGCAAGAACATGCATACCACCGACCCTCCTCAGGGTTACGGAAACTTTCTACTAGGGAGTTATTCCTAAAATTTCGATGCATTCTAAAAAAAAAATTTGAAGTGAGAAACAAACGAATTGAATAAAATAATTTTGTAATCCTATGTGAACATTGTGGTCATTTTTGGACATAATTTTTCATTATAAAATCAAATTCTTGAACTCACCTCATCCACTATGTTCACCGCAGAACTCCAGTTTGTCTCAAACTGCTTCTCACGACAAACGGTTTTTGGTCTTTTTCAGGTTCCGCTTGACGCTGACCTAATATTCCTTCATTGTGGGAGGCTCTGATGTGTTTGAAGGGTTGTTTCCTTGTGTACCACCTCTGTCCAGAATTAGCAGAACATGTCCTGATTTTGAGATTCTTTTGGGCATCCTGGTTTAATTTTCACATTCTAGCATTTTTCCTGATTTTTATGAGAAATTCAACTGCTGCATATGTGATTTATAAGAGCAGGTGGTCAATAGTGGTATGAGCATGTTGTTTTTTGTTTTTTTGAAACAGACGTTCGAAATCCACAATAAATCATTACGGTTAAATCTGATGTGGAAAAGCATATCCATACACCGAAATATTGCAAGAATATTCAATTGGAATCCACCTCCAAAACCATGCTGAATTATGTGGTGTAAAAATGAAACCCCTCAGATGATTTGGGCTTCATAAGGAGCTCTTGCGTTTCCTACATCATAATAGCTTCAAATCCATGAATTGTCTTCGGCACACTATTTTGCATGACATTTGATTACTCGGAAACCACCCAAAAATCGCCTGTATTCTTACAGAACAGAAGGCATCATCTCCGGAGCGTTTTCGCCGCATGGATCGTCCGAGAAATATGTCGAAAAAATAGATTTGAGTATTTTGCTCTCTTGAAGTGCAAATCAAACACAACGTTTTTTTTTATTTATTTATATCGTAAAAATGATAATGATAAAAATATTTTTTGAAATTGTACACTGACAAAAGTCGATTTCAAAAACTAAAAGTAGATTTTCTCAAAATGGTCATCTCAGATTTTGATGAAATGGTAGATAAATTGTGGATAAATATGTGCCCTACAACTCTTCTATACATCGCAACTTGTGCATGAAGGCAAAAAGTTTTCCTAACAAAAACTTTTTCAAGATTTTTGACGTAGGACTACGTCTTTCATTTCTATACTGGGGTGTTAGTTCAAAGTTTCGAATACGAAAACGTTACGCCGGAGAACGAAATTTTGAGCGTTAATAGCTCCTAAACAACCGAACGAAATGGGATGATAAACACTTCATTCGAAAGGTAAAATGTTTATGCGTTATATGCATTTTACTTTTTGATCCAAAAACTTGTTTCAATAGCCCTTAAATTGCTTTCAAAACAGGCTATTGAAATCACACCAATCGGTATATAAGCGAGTGCCGCTCGGAAATCCACTCAGTTACGATTGCGCAACGATTGAGGTACGATTGCTGAAATGGATGGGTGTTTCACAGACTTCAAAACCATGGAGCCTGTGGAAAACGGCATAGCAAATTAGATGCAGGCTGCGGGTGCTTTTGTACTCGCTTGCTTTTCTGGAAATTGGAATGTTTCCCTAAAACAGATTTCAAAACCATGGAGCCTGAGGAAATCGACATTGCATAAATGATGCAAGCTGCAGGTACTTTTGTACTCGCTTGCGTTTCTGGAAATCGGAATGTTTCTCTAACAGCATTCAAAACCATGGAGCCTGTGGAAATCGGCATTGAAATTTAGATGCAAGCAGTGGGAACTTTCGTACTCGTTTGCGTTTTTGCAAATTAGAATGTTTCCCTAACACAGACTTCAAAACCATGGGCGGTCTGCACCGGGTGTCACCCTTAGAGGGGTGACACCCATGACCATGACAAGTATATTATATTGAAAAAAATCATAAATTTGAATGAAAGTAACCGGTTATTACTTATGGTATTAACTAACAAAACAAGTTACTATGGAAAAGTCCATGTTATAGAATCTTCCCTTGGTTATGGATCAAGAATTTTTGCAAACCAAAGGACCATCTCTGAGTAACGTTGTGACTAGACTCAATGCACTGGTAATTCGCTGTTGAAAGAAACAGTCTAGTTGAAATGGCCATTAAAAAGGTTTCATTAAATCCATTGATGAAAAATTTGCTACTGAAAGGAGAATTTCCAGGATACTTCTAGATAGATAGATAAGATAAAATGAGCAAACCAGGCAAAAGATCATCCGGATCCGGTCCAATGATGGAAGAGGGAATGTTGGAGTTGGAGATTTTCACCGGGTATTACAAGAACGGTCGAAATCGCCTAAAAAAGAAGCCGAAACTTTTGAACCAATTCAAGCTCGACACATGTTATGAGTACCTGACAGCGAACTGAAAAACTCGATTTGACAAATTGGCAACTACGAGGTTTCGGAAAGACAGCTTTTTCCAGAGATACCAGGACTCCGTAGTATTTGAAGGCCGCTGGAATTCATTCTAATGATGTCATTAATGAGATCGCATTGGATGTGTTACAGTTCATCATGAAGTGGGACTTCCATAAATCGATTCAAAATTTTACAGTGAATTTGAAACTCTTTCTAATAGTGTACGTTTCTGTGGCTTCTTGTGGAGAGGCTATTCAGGGTTGAAATTCATTAAAAATTTGCGATCAACGATGGGGCAGATATGTTTAACAGATTGAGCCTCGAACTGTTATTGTTGCGCATTCATTGAGCCCGCAACATAAGAGCGGAAGCGCTCTTAATGGGAAGCACTTGTACAATACCAGTGTCGGTCTCAGCCCCCAAAAATATTTATTTGATACGATTTATTTGAGTCACATTTCGACATGCAAAATAAACGATATTTTATTTATCTCTTATTTTATAACTGTCAATTCCAGTGACCAACGCGTGAAGATTTCGTGATTTCTTGTTCGCCCTATCTAATATTATAATAAACACGTTTCATGTTTAGATAAGATAAGGAGGGGTGACACCAGAGATGCCAACCTTCCTGATTTTTCAGGATTTCCCACACAAACACTCAATTTTCCCTGATTTTTATAAAATGATCCTGATTTTTCCTGATTGTTTACTTTTTTCTAAATCATAAACAGAAATCCATATAAATATACTGGGAGTTTTGCTGGTTGTGTATGAGAACTGTCATAATAGTCTACATTAAAAAGCTTTCTGGTCCGCGCTTATATTAGGCTGTCAAAAAAGTCCTTCGGTATTTCCGCGAGGTGTCGTTGTAAGCGCGTAGTTCTAGTTGTATTCATTGTATCGAGTCATACTATAGCTTGTTGGAAAGGTATTTTTGCGCGCTATAATATAGTCCTTGACAGTGTTTTGTTTGGTTAAGTCGTTTGTGAGTTATAGTGTCGCAAATATGGAGCAAAATAAAGAGAAAATCCGACATATTTTACAGTACTACTATGACAAAGGCAAAAATGCATCTCAAGCTGCCAATAAAATTTGTGCAGTTTATGGACCTGATACAGTTTCCATTTACACCGCACAACGATGGTTTCAACGTTTTCGTTCTGGTGTAGAGGTCGTCGAAGATGCGCCACGCTCCGGAAGGCCTGTCGTCGAAAATTGCGACAAAAGCGCTGAATTAGCGGAGAAAGACCGGCATAGTAGCAGCCGTAGCGTCGGCCAAGAGCTGGGGATAAGTCATCAAACCGTTATTAACCATTTGAAGAAGCTTGGATTCACAAAGAAGCTCGATGTATGGGTGCCACACACGTTGACACAAAAAACATCTTTGACCGTATCGACGCATGTGAATCGCTGCTGAATCGCAACAAAATCGACCCGTTTCTGAAGCGGATGGTGACTGGCGATGAAAAGTAGGTCACTTACAACAACGTGAAGCGCAAACGGTCGTGGTCGAAGCCCGCTGAAGCGGCTCAGACGGTGGCCAAGCCCTCATTAACGGCCAGGAAGGTTCTGCTGTGTGTTTGGTGGGATTGTCAAGGAATAATCTATTATGAGCTGCTTCCCTATGGCCAAACGCTCAATTCGGACCTGTACTGCCAACAACTGGACCGTTTGAAGGTAGCACTCACGAAGAAGAGGCCACCTTCGATAAACAGAGGCCGCATTGTCTTCCATCAGGACAACGCCAGGCCACACACTTCTTTGGTGACGCGCCAGAAGCTCCGGGAGCTCGGATGGGAGGTTCTTTTGCATCCGCCGTATAGTCCGGACCTTGCACCAAGTGACTACCACCTGTTTTTGTCCATGACGAACGAGCTAGGTAGTCAGAAGTTAGCCACAAAAGAGGCCTGTGAAAATTGGCTATCCGAGTTTTTTTTGCCAATAAGGAAGCGAGCTTATATAACAGGGGTATTATGAAGTTGACATCTCGTTGGGAACAAGTCATCGAACAAAACGGCGCATATTTGATTTAAAACAGATGATTGTAACTAATTTTATGAACAAATGAAAATTTAAAAAAAATACCGCAGGACTTTTTTGACAGCCTAATATAATGCTTACTCTTTCTTTCGATTATACTCTATCTGTTCACATTTTCGAAGGTACAGTGTCGACATTTTGTTAAATTTTGAAGTTAAAGTGAAAGAAATATAATCTATGAGAATAATATGCCCGAAGGTTCTCGCAATTCAATCTCAATAAAACGAAGTTTAGAAACAGAATAGGAACGGAAACAATGAAAGGAATATTAGCGACCAAAAATTATGTACAGTTAAATAAAAACGATACAGGTTTCATTACATTTTCGCAGCAAATAACATCCAAGTATAACAATCGATGTATAAGAGTTTCAGAAGTAAGAACGTGATGACCGTGATGTTCCGTGAGACACGACAAATGAATTAGTAGGTTCACTACATATGTTCCGTTCATGTGCATCAGTTCAAACATGGTTACGTAAATCGTCACGACTTGTACGTTTCATCTATGCATCGATTTTTTTTAAAGCAAGTGGTGGCGGGTGATACAAACGGGTCATTTGAAACAATCCGACTGACCTGGTCTTCACCTGAAAAACAATTATGATCAGGTGGTATTGGAGAGGAATTCTGTATTGTGAGCTTCTACCAAGCAACCAGTCGATACATTCCTACAAATACTGCTCGCAACTGAACAAATTAGTTCCGTAACTAGTTAATGTATAGAATTGTTAGGCTACCTGAAAGATTTCAGAATTTCCTGAATTGATTTCAAAACAACACTGTGCATATAAAATAAAAAAAATAATACTTTTGTTTACTCAAAAATGGGAACATTCCGGACAACCCAATATGAGCAATCCTGATTTTCCCTGATTTTTTTTTCATCCTCTCTGATTTAAAAAAAAAGGTGGCAACCCTGGGTGACACCCTAGTGACTCGCCCCGGGTGTCACCCGGTCACGCTATGCCACAGAGCGTGACATTATTCAGCAACATGAGTCAAGCCGTAATCTCCAGGATTTGCAAGGATTGCAAATGCAGTTCTGGCATTAACAACCTCAAGTATAACTGTAATAAACTACGTCGGTTAACATCAACAGTCATTCTTCGCCGATTGCCCGAAGTAACCAGACGAAGGAAAGTCGCGTCCAAGTTCCGTTATCGGTTACCGCGTGATTGTTGTTTTTTTTGCCGCTGAAGAGTTCATTTCGCTATCTGAATAGTGAGTGAAGTGCCCTGCCTGCAAGTGGATAGAGGCTTTCATCCTCGGAAAGCCAAGCATTGGTTTTTGTTTTGTCACTGCTTCGCCGACATTGGAGTTTTCGCCGAGTCATCGTGCCAACAGTGACAGTGCGGGTAAGCTTTCACCGACGACTGTGTGTAGTGGTGTCGTAGGCACATTCCCACCACCAACGAGCTTTCAGCACGCTCCCGTTCATTTGCAATGGAATGCGCTCATAGGTGAATAACATTAAATATACTGAGAGAAAATATTTAATAATTATAAGTTTTTTTTTTGTGAATTATTTTATTGTGAAATATTGCTTAAAAAAATACTTAGAATATAAGTGAAAATTTAAAATGGCAGAGAGTGGGGGACCTTCGGATATGGAGGTCTCTGACTCTAGTTCCCTCCTAACGGATAAAAAAAAGTCACTCAAACGTGTTCCAAATACGGAAGATACTTCTTCTGGGGACGAGTCAGCTAACCCTACCAAGCCTCCCTCCAAAAAACTAGCAAATCTCCCATCTGCCCTTAACGATCCCACTCTACCTTCAACCTCGTCTTCTCCCTCTGTTCTTCCCGCTCCTTCTCAACCTTCGCCTTCCCACTCTCAATCCCCGTCCTCGCCTTCCCCCCCTGTTATTCCCACTCACCGTGTAAAGGTCTATCCAGAAGATGCGCCCGGAACTGGTCCCTGGGTTGTTTTCTTCAGGCCTAAGCCAAATGGAAAGGCGTTGAGAGTCATGCAGATCGCGGAAGATCTGGCAAGGTATACCTCCGTTTCGGAAATTTCGAAGGTTAGACCAAACAAATTGCGAGTTGTCGTGAATGATCGAAAAGACGCAAACAAGATTGTTGTCGATCAGCATTTTACAATTGAGTATCGGGTCTACATTCCCTCTCACATAGTCGAAATTGAGGGAGTGATAACCGAAACGGGCTTGACGTGCGAATACATTACGAGTGAAGGTACCGGCCGTTTTAAAAAACTGCCCTCGACGACTGTTAAGATCTTGGGTTGCCGCCAGCTCGGAACAGTCTCCCATGAAGGAGAAGAAAAGAAATTTACGCCGTCCAACTCGTTTCGAGTCACCTTCGCTGGTTCAGCTCTCCCTGACTACGTGATGGTAGATAAATTGAGGTTAGCCGTGCGACTTTTTATTCCAAAGCCAATGACTTGTCTAAAGTGCAAGTCAGTTGGTCACACGGCTGCTTATTGTGCCAATAAAGAACGATGTGCCACTTGCGGAGAACAACATGAGGGGAAATCCTGCAGTGCGACTGAGCATAAGTGTCCATATTGCGGGGGATCCCCACACGTGCTCTCAGCTTGTGAAACATACAAGGCTCGCTGGGAGAAACAGAAGCGCTCTTTGAGGGAGCGCTCTAAACGCACTTTCGCAGAAATTTTGAAGGGCGTTTCTCCACTGGCTCAAGAACAACAACCAATCAATACACACAATGTCTTCGCTACGTTGCCAGTTGACGAAATGGAAGCGGATACAGCTAACGGGGGCACGCCGTTTATTTCTCAAGGGAATTCCCGGCGCAAAAATGTGACCACTCCCAAAGTTCAAGGACAAGTCCCACCGGTGATACCCCCTGTTAGCTTGCCCAAAAAATCGAGTGCAGCGGATAAGCAAAATCAGGTCCCTCCTGGCCTCCGTGGTAATAGTTCACCTTCGAACGACCCAGCACTCGAGGGGACATCAAAAACCCCAACTGTCCCTGTTTTTCCGTCAAGTTCAACTTTCCAATCGGGATTTATAAAGTTGTCTGACCTTGTGGATCAAATCTTCACGTGTTTTAATGTTTCCGACTCCATCAGAACCATTGTCACCGCAATGCTTCCAGTACTGAAGACAATTTTGCAGCAATTGATGCAAACATGGCCCCTCCTTGCAATGATTATCTCTCTTGATGTCTAATTTAAATAGAGAGGTCGGAGATATCACTGTTTTACAGTGGAATTGTCGTAGTCTTATGCTTAAATTGGATACATTCAAATTTCTAATTCATAAACTCAATTGTGATGTTTTTGCTCTATCCGAAACCTGGCTCTCTTCTCAAAATGATCTCTCTTTCCACGATTTTAATATAATACGCTTGGACCGCGATGACAGATACGGAGGGGTACTATTGGGGATCAATAAGTGTCACTCATTTTTTAGAATTGACCTTCCACCTATTGGAGGGATCGAAGCTGTTGCTTGTCATGCAAACATCAGAGGCAAAGACCTCTGTATAGTCAGCTTGTATTGGCCTCCGAGAGCTGCGGTTAGCCGCAAGCAACTTGTTGACATGTGCTCACTCCTTCCTGAGCCACGATTAATCTTGGGAGACTTCAACTCTCACGGAACTGCCTGGGGGGAACCGTACGACGATAATCGTTCATCGTTGATATATGACCTTTGTAACAGCTTCAATATGACCGTTTTGAACACTGGGGAAACAACACGTGTACCTAAACCTCCTGCTAACCCAAGTGCTCTTGAACTCTCGCTTTGCTCGAATTCACTATCGTTAGATTGCAAGTGGAATGTAATCCAGGATCCCAACGGTAGTGACCACTTGCCAATCAAAATTTCTATCACCATTGGGTCGAATTCTTCTGAATCAATAAACATGGCATACGACCTCACAAGACACATTGACTGGAAAAAATATGCGGACGCGATTACTCTAGCCATCAATTCCAGAGATGGTTTGCCTCCATTGGAGGAGTATAACTTCATTTCTCGTTTGATCTATGACAGCGCGGTTTGCGCTCAAACGAAACCCATCCCAGGTTCCACTATTCGTCGAAGGCCTCCCAATCCATGGTGGGATGGCCAGTGTTCCAAGCTTTATGGAGATAAATCGAATGCATTTAAAGCTTTTCGGAAACGTGGAACCATTGAGAATTTTCAAACGTATTTGGACCTTGAAAATCAATTTAAAAACTTGATCAAAGGGAAAAAACGTGCTTATTGGCGAAATTTCGTGGGAGGTTTGTCACGAGAAACGTCAATGAAAAAATTATGGAAAGTGGCTCGAAACATGAGAAATCGCTCTTCATCCAATGAAAGCGAGGAATATTCACATCGATGGATTTTTAATTTTGCACGAAAGGTTTGTCCCGATTCCGCTCCAGTGCAAAGAATTATTCGAGATATACCACAAGATAGGTGCGATCTTGATTCCGAGTTTTCGATGGTAGAATTCTCTTTTGCTCTGCTTTCATGTAACAATTCTGCTCCGGGATCGGATAGAATTAAGTTCAACTTACTGAAAAATCTCCCTGATGTGGCGAAACATCGCTTGTTGAACTTATTCAATCGGTTTCTGGAGCATAATATTGTTCCAGATGATTGGAGACAAGTACGAGTTATAGCTATTCAAAAACCCGGAAAACCCGCGTCCGACTTCAATTCGTACCGCCCAATAGCAATGCTGTTTTGTATACGGAAATTGTTGGAGAAAATTATCTTGTTTCGCCTTGATCGATGGGTTGAAACGAATGGCCTACTCTCACATACACAATATGGGTTCCGCAGGGGCAAGGGGACGAATGATTGTCTTGCGTTGCTTTCTTCAGAAATTCAAATGGCTTACGCCGAAAAAAAACAAATGGCTTCAGTATTCTTGGACATAAAGGGGGCCTTTGATTCTGTTTCAATAGAGGTTTTGTCAGACAAATTACAATCTCGGGGTCTGCCGCCTCTATTGAATAATATGTTATATAACTTGCTTTGTGAGAAACATTTGAACTTTTCTCACGGAGATTCGGCAGTAAGTCGGGTCTCTTACATGGGACTCCCCCAGGGTTCATGTTAAAGCCCCCTTTTGTACAACTTCTACGTAAGCGACATTGACAATTGCCTTACATAAAATTGCAGTCTAAGACAACTTGCAGATGATGGAGTGGTGTCTGTCGTAGGATCAAACGAATCCGACCTGCAAGAATCCTTACAAGATACTTTGAACAATTTTTCAACCTGGGCCATTGGGCTAGGGATCGAATTCTCCACGGAGAAAACAGAGATGGTGGTTTTTTCTAGGAAGCATAAACCAGCAAAACCAAAGCTTCAACTTTTGGGTAAACCGATCACTCATGCTATGTCATTCAAGTATCTTGGGGTCTGGTTCGACTCTAAATGTACTTGGGGGGCCAATATTAGGTATCTGAGTAAAAAATGTCAACAAAGAATAAACTTTCTCCTTACAATTACCGGCACCTGGTGGGGAGCCCATCCCGAAGATCTTATAATGTTGTATCGAACAACTATTCTCTCAGTGATGGAGTATGGCAGTTTCTGTTTTCAATCAGCTGCCAAAACACACCTCATTAAACTCGAGCGAATTCAGTATCATTGTCTCCGTATCGCGTTGGGATGTATGCCCTCAACGCATACCATGAGCCTCGAGGTTTTGGCAGGCGTACTCCCACTAAAAGATCGCTTCAATTTATTATCTCTTCGGTTCCTCATCCGGTGTAAGGTTATGAATCCATTGGTGATCGGAAATTTTAAGCAGCTGATCGAGCTAAATTTTCATTCTGGATTCATGAGCACATAGCATGAATTCGTCTCCATGCAGGTTAATCCTTTTTCGTATATTCCCAACCGTGTTTGTTTTCCTGAGTACATCAATTCCTCTGTGCATTTTGATCTGTCCATGAAGCAGGATATCCATGGAACATCAGATTATCTTCGATCGAGGATCGTTCCAACGATCTTCGATGCAAAGTATGGGGATTTTTTTTTTTATCTAAAATATATATTTTCATTAAGGCTCATATGGCGTCAACCTGACGGGGCCGGGAGTTCAATATTTCGACAATGTTTGCCTTATAACTATGTTAGTAATATGTAACCGATTACTCGCGGTTGGCTCGAGGTTAGTATTACAAGTGTTTTCGTAATTGTGATGTTGCTGTCTCCAATGCTCTGTACCTGTGCCCGACACGGGATACTTCCTTTTGGGATGCAGCTGACCATTAATCAGCAACGCCCCCTAGTCTGTACCCCATATCTAGCGTGGTGCGTCTTCTCGACTCGAGGAATCCAGGATAGGATGGTCACTAGCCGGCGCAAACATCAGCTCGTGTAGAGTTGTCATGAGCGATACAACCTTTGGCTCTTGTTGAATGATCAGTGGACTGCACAACCTTTGGCCCGTGTATCTGTAAAGAGTGTGTGTATGTATTGCCGCGACTAAGTAAAAGTTTATAGATCGGATAGGAGGGATATGAAACAGGGACACAACGAAGGAAACATCATTAAACGTTGACATCGGCGTTTCTGAGGAACAGGTATAGATGAAGCAGAAGATCAGGATCACGGCTACCTAAGATATTCCGGACGGGGATATCAATTGTGATAATATGTACTTTACTGATGGGTCCTCTATGAATGAGTCCACAGGATTTGGAGTGTTCAACGAATTTTTTAGCACCTCACACAGTCTTCAGAACCCTTGCTCAGTGTATATTGCTGAATTGGCAGCGATACACTGGGCGCTGGACAGCGTCGACTCACGATCTGTTGAACACTATTACATTGTAACGGATAGTCTTAGCTCTGTCGAAGCTATCCGTTCAGTGAGGCCGGAAAAGCACTCGCCGTACTTCCTTGAGAGAATACGAGAAATTTTGAGTGCTTTATCCAGACGCTGTTATGTCATTACCTTTGTCTGGGACCCTTCACATTGCTCAATTCTGGGTAATGAGAGGGCTGACTCATTAGCAAAGGTAGGTGCAATTGAAGGCGATATTTATCAGCGTCAAATCGCCTTCAATGAATTTTATTCTTTAGTCCGCAAAAATACCATAGTTAACTGGCAACGCAAATGAAACGAAGATGAATTGGGCCGGTGGCTCCACTCGATTATCCCTAAGATTAGCCTCAAACCATGGTTCAAAAGTCTGGACTTGAGTCGGGACTTTATTCGCACCTTCTCCCGACTCATGTCCAATCACTGTTCGTTAGATGCGCTACTCTTTCGTATTAATCTTGCCGACAACAATCTTTGTGTTTGTGGCCAAGGTTACCACGACATCGAGCACGTTGTTTGGTCGTGCGAGCTGTATCTTGTCGCCAGATCGAATTTAGTAGTCACCCTTCGGGCCCGAGGAAGGCAGCCCATGATGCCGGTGAGAGACGTGTTGGCTCGGTTAGACCTTGATTACATGTCCCAAATATATGTATTCCTTAAAGCTATAGATCTTCGTGTGTGATTGTCCTTATACCCTTAGTTTTTCCTTTTTCTTTTCCTTTGTGAGAGATCGGATCCCTTCTTAAGAATAAGATGAAATGTAAATACATATTAGATATAAGATAGGTTTAAGAATTGAGTGTGATGAGTGTGATTGAGAGTGTGAGTGTGATCATTGTCAACATATCCTCATATCCCCTCCTTTTCCTGAAGAAAATATGTCACCCTTCTAAACTCGAGTTGACCGCGAGTAATCGGTTTCCTATATTATTAACATTAGAATTAAGGAAAAATGTATATATACTAGTAACAATACAGTAAGGAGTTCGGCTCCTTTAAACCTATGTAACTGAGCCTGTAAAAATAAACGATTTAAATAAAAAAAAAAGTAAAACATCAACAGTAATGGAGAAAATACGTTTACTGGGATATACCCATCCGTTGGATGATACAATGTGAATTTGTGAAACTTGTTTGGCAGTGATTTAGAACAATAGGTGTGTTCCAAAGAAAAAAAACGACGTACAGGTGAGTATAAAACTAACCAAAATATTGAAGATTCACAAGCTCCATCAAATGGTCTGGGGTTCGAGCGTGTAAAAATATATGTTTAAGAGTTACGCTAAAAAACATTTGAAGACATGTTAAGACAAAACGTAGCGATAATGTTTCTCAACGTAACTCCTAAACATATAGTTTTACCATAATGATGCATTTGGTAAAGTTGTTGAAAATTATAAGCAAATTCATAAAATTTCATGAACATGGCGGTATAACACGACAAACATGTTAAAAGAGCCTATTTACTATAAAAAAAGACAATAAATTTGAAAATTTTTTTTAAATATCTCGAGAATGTCTGCATTTAAAAGGAGATTGATAAAGAGCTTTCTTTATTTTAAATCACATCAGAATTCATAATTTGTGCCTAAAAATGATTGTTAACATACAAAAATTCGAAATTTCGAAAATTCATAAAAATTCGATGTTTCACAAGATTCGTAAAAAGTAGTCTTACCATCTTGTACCCATTTTTAAAATTTTCTACATGACTTCTATTTTATATGAAAAAATTAAAAAAAAATTTTTTTTTCTCAGTTTATATTTTTTCACATTTCAACATCAATGCTCTATAACTCTTTTTGAGACACTATTTCAGTACGACTCATAGTTTTTGAGATATACATTATCGAAGATTTTTCTTACCAAAATCGATACGCCCTTTTCAAAAGTTACACTTGAGTCAAAAAATTCCCATATGCTGTGGAAAATTCATATTTCCTCCAACCCAAACGGAATCAAACTTTCGTTCAAATCAAAAATACAAGTTTTTAAAATATGCATTTTTAGGTCGACTTTATTTTGAATTGCACGTAGAGGAACTGCCAAACCGCAGGCTGAACACATATCTGCTGCCTAGTTTGGCCAGAAATGAATTAAGAATTATTATTACTCGATATTATTTTGACTCGGGACAAACGGTAAGCGAAGCCGACCCTATGATTAATAAATGTTTTGGGCCAATTGTTCATATAAAAACATGCAGGAAATGGTATACTTGGTTTCGAAGAGATAAGAGTTGTATGGACTTGCCGCGATCAGGCCCTCCATATGTCATCGAAAATGCATGTCCGTGATGAAGTTAGGGATAATTCAAGACAGTGAACGAGGACAGTGTTCAGCTTTCACTTTGACTAGAACGTTCCATTTCCTTCGTTACGTATTTTGCTGGATGGGCTACTACTCATGAACATTCTACAGTATCTGTCGATCACGTTTTTGAGAAGAACTCGATTTTTTTTATTGAATACAAGAATTGATGTTCTTAGGTGAAATAAATGGGAGTGCGGGTAAAACCAACACCTTGAGAGGAACAAATGTTACAATGATTTCACAGTACTAAGAGGTACTAGGAGATCCATATACTATGTGAATACTCTAAGAGGGGAGAGGGGGATAGTTGCAAATTATATGTACATAATTTGATTCGACTGCAATGAAAAAACTGTTCACTGGTGATTCATTGAGCCCCACAGCTCGATGTCGATGTATTCTCAGGTTTGCGGAACAAATGGTTCGGATTCCGGTCTAGAAATCTCAGCCCGCACTTATGTTTTTGGTATTAAAAAGATGTTTCATATTGGTTTTTTTTTATCAAATCGAAAGCCAGACGGTTCTCAAGATCAAACAGGTGATGGACAAGATCCTGTTCGTGGTCCTGAGTAAATATTAAAGTTTTGATCCCAGCTTGGGAGAGCATTCACTGGAGATGTGCCGATAATCGTTAAACGAGGGGATACCATAAGCTCTGGAAGGCTTTTTTGTTGACATGCCCTATTCAACGTCGATTCTGGCTGTTTTTAGCTAAACATCAGTCTAGTTCTATCGTTTTGTCTTCTAAATATAAAACACGAGGCATCTACAAAAAGTAAGGACGCATTTTTCCTGTCAGTGAATCACAAACCCTGACTGAAGGTGTTGGTTTCACCCCGAATGGTTCGAAATTCCAATAACAAAGCATCTATAAACAACAAAACCACCTACCGTCGCACAAAATACACTGAACAATGAACTAAGATGAAGATGCAAAAAAATCTAACTCTCCTAAATTTTTCGATTAAAACACTAAAATTCCACTAGCATAATTCTACACGGACTTTCTCCTGTTGTTTACTTTGACGGAAAAGCGTCTTCCGCAGCTGTAGGTTGTCTCAAAACATAATAAATGACTCTACATCTGTATCTTCTGATCGCATGGAATGCCTCGCGTCTATAAGCAGAAACTCAATAGTTAAAAAAAATATCTCCGGATGTCATGGAATTCTATGGAAACTTGAACGAAATTATAGGAGAAACAGTTCCGTTGAAGGCCCGACGTACCAGAAATTTCAATCTACCCTGGTGGACTCCACAGCTTCGGAATCTCCGCAATCGACTGCGAAAAGCGAGAAAACGATTTGTTCACAACAAAAACCCAATGCGCAGAAGAGAACTGCTTGAGACTGAAGAAAAATACAAAAAAAATGCAGCTTCCGCAAATACATAAACCAACACTGTAAAACCAATTTTTTTTAACAAAAAACATTGGTGTAATTTTGATTAGTATCGTTACAGAAACCCCAATCTTCAAGAATTATTTTATTTACGTCCTTCCTTTTTCTGGAAAATGACAAAAAATCGAAAAATCGCCAAACAAAGACATTGGCCAAAACCTACATTTTTGTTCCAGTAAAAGGTTCAATTCAATGATAATGATGATGATGATTGTTTTCTGGTGTTTGGTGGTTTTTTTCCTACATCACAATGTGAGATCTTTTATCAAAGTAATTATGTAACAAAGTTTACATATTTTTGAATTTTATAAGGTTTTGTTGTTTTGTTATGTTATTTGAAGTTATGTACTTTCCGGGCATTGTTGCTTTAAACCGAATGTATTGCCCACTAAAGTTATACGAAATTGGATAAAATTTATAGTAAATGGTAGCTGATAGACTAAGCTATCATTTGATGCCAAAACCCTACCATATGGTTGCTTTCCAAAGCCTTGAAATATTGTCAATATTGCTGTTTTTCGAACGCTTGGCATTAAATGGGTTAACTCTCCTGTACTCGCGCGCAAAATCATAAGGGGCTGTCCACATACCACGTGGACAGAAAAAGCAAAAAAAGCCTCCCCCTCCGTGGACAAGCGTGGACATTCCTTATACCCTTCCCCCTGTTGTCCACGTGGACATTCTTCCGGTTTTGAGAAAAAAAAATCAAGAAATTCTATTTTTTCGCTTAAATTTCATTTCAAGTTTGTTTCTATTTTCTATTCCATATGTTTATCGATAGAAATTATAGCCTTACCAATGGTAACGATTTGTCTTGAAATCTTCGATTTTTTTCTACATTGTCCGGGAGCTCATTATTTTCTTCCGAATTCCATTTACGTTATCTCCATATCCATTTTAAAATATCGATTGTGAGTTTATTCTTAAGTATTTTTCTTAAAGCTGGCTGGCTGTTTGAGTTTTCAAAAAATCAGACAATGAAATCAAGCACTTTGTTTGAAAACAGAATTTTATCGTCTAAACATCAATGACTTTCGCTTTTACAGGTTCGGTAGTGCCTGATGGCTATAATGAACATAGTAAAAACAAAACATCTGCAGTATCACCGTGATCGATGAATCCGTTGACCTACAACCCTTAATTGTTAAATCATGCTAAATATTGTCCTGAAAAATCTGTGCCGATTCTAAGGGAAAAAATAAAAGCATATTTTTGTAAACATACATCTTCACATACGACATACACCCAAACTAGCGTTGGTAGAAAACATTTCATTTTTGGCAGAAAAGATGCCATTTTGTGTTCATCTGGGTGAAATGCGCAAATAATGAGCTATTTTTAAAGCTTAAAAAAGGTTTGTATGTATGCGAGCACCCATCTCTTTCTGTTTTCCTTTCTCATTTCATTTGGGATTGTGCAAAAAAAAAGATTCATACGACGTTAATGGGGATCGAACCAAGGCCGGCTGGAATGCAAAGCTATTTTACACGACCACGCTATCCATATAGCTGCCAGTGCTGATGTATGGAAGCGTGATAATATTACACCTCATCATAAAATTGTCATAAATTACACCTCATCATAAAGTTGGAAAGTGCTTTCCAAGAGGATAAAGAAGAACATGGACGAGAATATATCTTTCTCTGTCTGGTCCGTGTATTTGGCAAACTATACGAAAAGCTTTCGTTTGCTTTCATTTAAATGTGTGTTCTGTTTCGCTCGCTCATATTGGCTCTAGCATATATATTAGGCTGTCAAAAAAGTCCTGCGGTATTTTTTTTTCAATTTTCATTTGTTCATAAAATTATTTACAATCATCTGTTTTAAGTCAAATATGCGCCGTTTTGTTCGATGACTTGTTCCCAACGAGATGCCAACTTCATAATACCCCTGTTATAGAAGCTCGCTTCCTTATTGGCAAATAGCCAATTTTCACAGGCCTCTTTTGTGGCTAACTTCTGACTACCTAGCTCGTTCGCCATGGACAAAAACAGGTGGTAGTCACTTGGTGCATGGTCCGGACTATACGGCGGATGCAAAAGAACCTCCCATCCGAGCTCCCGGAGCTTCTGGCGCGTCACCAAAGAAGTGTGTGGCCTGGCGTTGTCCTGATGGAAGACAATGCGGCCTCTGTTTATCAAAGATGGCCTCTTCTTCATGAGTGCTACCTTCAAGCGGTCCAGTTGTTGGCAGTACAGGTCCGAATTGAGCGTTTGGCCATAGGGAAGGAATAGATTATTCCTTGACAATCCCACCAAACATACAGCAGAACCTTCCTGGCCGTTAATGAGGGCTTGGCCACCGTCTGAGCCGCTTCAGTGGGCTTCGACCACGACCGTTTGCGCTTCACGTTGTCGTAAATGACCCACTTCTCATCGCCAGTCACCATCCGCTTCAGAAACGGGTCGATTTTGTTGCGATTCAGCAGCGATTCACATGCGTCGATACGGTCAAAGATGTTTTTTTTTGCGTTAACGTGTGTGGCACCCATACATCGAGCTTCTTTGTGAATCCAAACTTCTTCAAATGGTTAATAACGGTTTGATGACTTATCCCCAGCTCTTGGCCGATGCTACGGCTGCTACTCTGCCGGTCTTTCTCGGCTAATTCAGCGATTTTGTCGCAATTTTCGACGACAGGCCTTCCGGAGCGTGGCGCATCTTCGACGACCTCTACACCAGAACGAAAACGTTGAAACCATCGTTGTGCGGTGTAAATGGAAACTGTATCAGGTCCATAAACTGCACAAATTTTATTGGCAGCTTGAGATGCATTTTTGCCTTTGTCATAGTAGTACTGTAAAATATGTCGGATTTTCTCTTTATTTTGATCCATATTTGCGACACTATAACTCACGAACGACTTAACCAAACAAAACAGTATATTATAGCGCAAAAATACCTTTCCAACAAGCTATAGT
This sequence comes from Toxorhynchites rutilus septentrionalis, assembly GCF_029784135.1. Taxonomy (NCBI): domain Eukaryota; kingdom Metazoa; phylum Arthropoda; class Insecta; order Diptera; family Culicidae; genus Toxorhynchites; species Toxorhynchites rutilus. Next base: position 133,736,614 of record NC_073745.1, read on the forward strand.
ATGACTCGATACAATGAATACAACTAGAACTACGCGCTTACAACGACACCTCGCGGAAATACCGCAGGACTTTTTTGACAGCCTAATATTATACAATTGATATACATGTATTGGGGAGTAGAACATTCTCTGTTATTTTTTAGCTCATTCAATGTAATAAATCGGGATGCCATAACATGTGCTAAAAATTAACTTTGGGTGTAGATGCACCGTTTTTTTCCTGAATATTTCAGTATCCTTCATGCAACTTGAGAATTCCATCCTCTCAGAACTCATGCTATGCAGTAAGGTGAAGTTCTTACAAGAATCTTAACAGTTAATAATCTAAAGATGCATTATCTGGTGTGTAAGGCGGGTGGAGTTCTAGAAGTGCCCTAGAAGCGTTCTGGATCGTTGATTTTCATACGTTCAGCTGCTAGCAGTACTTGTTGGAATTCATCGAAACTAGTTGATTGGTAGCAGCTCATGACACAGATTTTCTTCCAGTCCTACCAGACCTAGCCATAACTTTATTCAAGCGAAAACCTGCTTCGGGGTTCACTTTCTAAGACTTTTTTTAACTCAACATTCTTGTGAATGATTTGCCCTTTACAATTCGCTACAAATATGTATTTCCGTCGCGTTTATAAACGAATCGCAGATTGAGATAAGTCCCTTCAAGTGTTTTTCGGTAAAATAAACCCTTATTCCGGAATCCGGTCGGATTTGAAATTAGCACAATGTTTTGTTCTTTAAGAGGGTATTCTAGTCTAGAAATTTGAAAAAAAAATCAATTTTTTTTCTTCATATTTCTCTAATTCAGACATTTAAGAATATACCATAGAAGAGACTTTTCGAAAATCTCATTATTTACCAAAATGTAGCCATTTTAGTAATGCGATATCTTATCTAGTACGGCCATAACAATTAACTTCAAACGCGTTTCTCTCGAAATATGTTTTTTCAAACTGGAATACACGATATCTCAAGTTCTACTTATCCGATCTATGTTCATATGAATACAATCTGTATGCATCTCTCTATCGCATGAACTTATAAAAAATCATAATTTCGTAACTTTACTATTTTAAAAAAATTAAGAAACTTAAAAAAAAATTAAACAAAACTTATTATGGATATATTTTTTTCCGTTAAATTTTTGTTTTATTGTTGAAAAATAGATAAACAAATAGTGATATGATGGATGGTAAAAATATTCTTTGTTTTACTTTTTCGGAGCTCGAAGAAACGTCCGAAATTCGTGTCTCTATTAGAAATGGGCGAGCGCTCACGAGCCGCTCATTTGAGCCGGTACGCCAGAAAAAGCGTACGATCCACGGTTCTTTAAAAATGAGCCGCGGCTCTCAAATGAACGGCTCTTATATGTACGACTCAAAAATGAACCACGGTTCAAAAAAGACCCACGGTTCATTTATGAGCGTGGCTCTTTTCGAACCGCGTTTCATTTAAGAGCTGTTCATTTGAGAACCACGGTTCAAAAAATAACTGCGGTAAGGACCGTGAATCGTACGCTCGTTCTGACGAACCGTGGCTTGTGGCAATGCTGGAGAAATATATGTTTCCCATGCTGCTTTTTAAGCGGTTTCATTTAACAGTTTGTATGTTTGTAAATTTTGGCGGATTACATATTTTCTCGAAACCCCATAAATATGGGTATCTAACGAAAGGAATTGACTAGTAGAGCATAGTTATTTATGTAAAATGGAAATCCAACATGGCGGCCATTACAAAATGGCAGACAACTAATTTCATCAAGACCCCATCATATGGGTATTAAATGAAAGGGCTTGACTAGTAGATCACAGTTATTTATGAGAAATGTAAATCCAAAATGGTCGCCACCGTAAAATGGCGAAAGATGTTTCTTTTTTAAACCCTCTAATTTGGGTATCTAATGAAAGTACTTGACTAGCAGTATACAGTTATTTATGTAAAATGGAAATCCAAGATGGCGGCCGTTATAAAATGACAGACTACATATTTTGCCAAAACCTCATCATTATGGGTATCAAATGGGCTTGACTAGTAGAACACAGTTACTCATGAAAAATATAAATCCAAAATGGCGACCGTAACGAAATGGCACACTACATTTCTTCTGAAACCCCATCATATGGGTATCATATGAACGGGCTTGACTAGTAAATCACAGTTATTTATGATAAATCCAACCCGCATATGGGTATCGAATGAAATGATTTGACTAATATAATACAGTTAATCACGAAAACATTTCATTCGAAATATTTAAAAAAAGTTTGGGATATAAAACGGGGAGAAAACTGTGTCGTTATCTAAAACTGCTATATTCTCCCGACTGATAATTCGACATGATCAACATTATATGGATCAAGTGAAATCCGTTCTAGTGATTATAGAAAAGCTCTGTATGAATTGATATCGGAGCTGGTAAAGCTGGATCCTCGCTTCAAGCAGCAAGGTTTTGGGGATAACAGAAAGTACAACTATGCACACCAGTCGTTGATAAGGATGCTAAAAATTACATCCATAGAAACGCCTACACCTACGAAACTACCACAAATTGTTGGTGATGAAGTGCTGTCATCTGTGTGGGAGGAGTTTGATGCATTGGTTGGCAATCTTTGAACGTCACGTGATTCTAAAGCTGCAGCAACATCTATTGTAGACAAACATTCAGCGGAACCACATTTGCGACCCTTCGTTTTGGTGGAATGAAAGGAAATCTATCTCTCCGCGGCTCTACTTTTTTTTCAATATTATGTATTCCGGCGACTTCAGTACCATGTGAGCGAGTTTTTCCGAAAGCAAGACAAGTTTGCAGTGAAAGATGTAGTAGACTTTCATCAGATAACATTGAAAAGATGATGTTTATAAATAAAAAAATAAAGAAGATCATTGTGATAGAAATATATCAGAGAAAACCTTCAGTAAGATTTTTACTTTTCCCTGCACTGATTATTGTTTTAAACCTTATTTTTTACGTCTTCCATTCTTTACATATCCGAATAAACCAGTTCTTGAATAGAGCCGTCGAGCCGCTCAAATGAGCCGGCTCTTTTCATTGAGCGCACGGCTCTGAGCCACTCACTGAAAAGAACCGTTTTGCCCATCTCTAGTCTCTATCCCCCTGAATCTGATCGAGTCAAATCTTACTGGATTGTGTAAATGTTGCAACCTTGAAATGCAGAATGCAAAAGTTTTTTTCGTTCGGATTGCGATATGTCGAATCCGATCGGGTTCCGTAATATTGATTAATATGTAGTCCATGCATTGTTGCATGTTGCATGCATGTTTTTCTGTAGCGAATCTGCTAATTCATGTGCATCAAGGATTAATCTTTTCTTTCTTCTTCTTCTCAAAAGAAGCGTATTACAAAAATTACCAGACATCAATGAAGAACAACATCATTGCATGAAATAGATCTCCAGAGATACGGCCCGTACACTCATGGAAGAATTTGTTGTTCGTTTCAATGTTCAGAAATCCTTGAGAGTTCTCGAAAAAAACCAAACAGTTTTGTCATCAAGAGCAAAAGCTGAATTCAACCCACACCCCAGCAAACATTAAATCGCATAACAAGCGTATAAAGGGTGTGTCACATCAAATTGCATCACGGAAAAAACGCTGTAGAAATTTAATTTTTAGGAATTATATCTTCAGCCTTCGCTTATAATCAGATAAGAGTGTATAGATCACGTTGGCCATGCTTCACTGTCAATTTTTCGTAAATTTGGAAAAATGTCGTCGAACGAAAAAGAGCGTCGTGAATTAATCCTGTGCACTCATTTCGAGAATCCGGAGTTGTCACATCGGGACATCGGTAAGATGCTGGGAATCGTCCAATCCACGGTCAGCAGAGTACTAAAACGATACTTCGAGAACCTAACCATCGACTGGAAAGTGAAGAACGGCAAAAATGGATGCTCCGTCAGTGAAAAAGATCACAAGCGCGTAGTTAAGCAGTTTAGACGTGATCCGAGAAGTTCGGTCCGGGATGTCGCCAATAAGCTGAATTTGTCAAGTTCATTCGTCCAGCGGACCAAGCAGCGGGAGGGCCTGCGTACATACAAGGTTCAGAAGGCTCCTAACCGCGACGAAAGGCAAAACGTGGTGGGGAAGACGCGAGCCCGGAAGCTGTACACCGAAATGCTGACGAAGCCGCATTGCCTGGTAATGGACGACGAAACCTATGTCAAAGCGGACTTTCGTCAGCTGCCGGGCCTGTTGTTCTTCTCCGCAGAGGACAAATTCAGCGTTCCGGAGGAGATTGGCAAGCAGAAACTATCCAAGTTTGCCAAAAAAGTACATGGTGTGGCAAGCGATCTGCTCTTGCGGAAAGAGGAGCGCCCCCTTCGTGATGACCGGCACGGTAAACGGGCAGGTTTACCTTAAGGAGTGCCTACAGAAGCGCTTACTACCACTATTGAAGCAGCACGAGGGCCCGACCATCTTCTGGCCGGATCTCGCTTCGTGCCACTATTCAAAGGACGTGTTGGAGTGGTACGAAGCCAACGGGGTCACCTTCGTGCCAAAGGAAATGAACCCGCCCAACGAGCCGGAGCTTCGCCCAATAGAGAAATATTGGGCGATTATGAAGCAGGCTCTCCAGAAGAACCCAAAAGTTGTCAAATCGGAGGCGGACTTCAAGAGAAAATGGATTTCTGTTCAAAAAAAACTACAACCTGACGTTGTACAGAACCTTATGGACGGGGTAAAGAGGAAGGTGCGAGCATACGGGCTTGGGCTCAAAGTATGAATAAAAAGAAAATGCCAAAAGTTGTTTAATAGTTTTTATTTTACTGTCTATAATTTTCAAAAGGATCGGCCTACTGGGCGAATTTCTACTGCGTTTTTTCCGTGATGCAATTTGATGTGACACACCTTTTATATAACATCATATGCCCTAAAATTTGGTTTGCATATAATGCACCTAACTGGCATATGCATGCAAAAGTGGAGGCCATATACATACCCAGCAAACATTAAATCGCATAGCAAGCGTATATATAACATCATATGCCCTAAAATGTGGTTGGCATATAATGCGCCTAACTGGCATATGCATGCAAAAGTGGAGGCCATATACATACATGGCAAATGCTTACCGAATTTGTTTGGATGAATATGCAACTTTGACGGGCTATAATAGCGACTTTTGCCATACTCATATACAATTTATTACAGACATAGAAAAAAAAACAAATGTCGCAAAATATTTTCGTGAAATGTTTATTATAGCCTCACGAATCGCCATTTTTATATATGTCTGTTTTTTAATCAGGCACAAAAAATATTAGAAAATACTTTTTTGTGCCAGATTTGAAGGATTAATTCGAAAAACAATATATTGTACTGCAAAACATAAGTTTCCACAGACACAAGCAAATACCTTATAATCTGGGGTGACATTGCGCATTACGAAACGAGTAACTCGTTTCGAGAAAATTCAAATTCAAACCGAATTGATTTTAGTATTATGTATCTTTTTCAAGGTAATATTTTCAGTGTACTAGATTTAAAGCAAAATTTGTCTCGTAGAGAAATGTAAAATTGTTGGGTTCGTACACAAAGCTAAGTCAAAGTGGTCGAAACGAACAACAATCACTCGTTTCGGAATGCGCAGTGTCACCCCTGGCCTTATTCACCTCACTTCCGCTATGTGCCATTTCACTGGAGTGTAAACAACATTCTTTGTTCGTGATCTAACAATCAACAAAACACAACAGACCATCAATGTTTGAATATGTTTAGCTGTGGGGAATTATTGTTCCATTTCTTGCCAAACTCAGGAAAAAAAACTTTAAAAAATTGCTTCATACAGCTCAAAATTTTGGGAGGTGTTAAAACTGAACATGAGGGGAAAGCAACGTAACCGTGAATAGTGTGGTGAATTAGCGGAAGCTTAAGAACAATTTCATTTAGATTTCACTGTTGTCTTCAATGATAAATTACAACACCAGTTGTAACACTATGCATTATGCACCGATGGAACATTGGAAAGCGACCTGAAAAAAGCCCGTGTACCGCGTTTACAGTTCCTATAGCTTCGAAGGACAATCTGACAGCGGTATGATTCTAATGGATGGTAATGAGGATAAAATTAGATTCGACTGCGAAAGACCGCTGAAATATCGGTATCTTATGTAGAATTACATAGATAGAAGAAGCGAAAACGTTATTTTAAGGAATGGGGTTCTCAGTCAGGCGTATTGTCTCACTAAAAGATATATACCATACGCAGTGTGTACTGTGCTGACGGAGGAGATGTTTGATGCAATGTGATCTTGTTCCTCTTTGGGTGGATGGAACGCTTTCCTCCGAAAGCAGCACTTATGCGAGTTATTCTTTCGCTACAACGTGGATTTATCATCGTTCATTCCGTTGAGGATGTCTCACCAGATATCAGAGAGCGTTAAAATTGAAAAATAATATTTTTGCTAGAGATTGGAAAACATAATTTAAAAAAACAGGGTGCATCGATAGGAAATGATTCGTTTCACGTTGCGCTCGGGTCTAAAAAAACAACTGTATCAAATGATTGATTTATTCAAACAGCATGCCGAATCGTATTAGTATACAAGAGCAAGCGATGTGCCCACGATTTCAATTTTGATTGGAATCTAGCACATGGTATTCGTAATTACAACCAAATTATTATACTCAGAGTGAAAGTATTCTAAATATTCACAATTTTTCAATGCTGTAACTTAGTGAAACAATTAACTAACGAATATGAAATATATTATTCTGAAGTTTCAAGTTTATACCTGAAAGGAAGAAATGAAATATAATAAAAGAAAATTATATTTTTCCAAAGCTTTTATGATTTACTATCTCAGCTCGAACTGAAAATTTTTATACAAAATCTAATATACTACTGAAAATGAGCTGAGAAAAGAAAACTAAAAATTTTAAAAATATGTGTGTGACAACTAAAGTTATTCATTTAAAATGGGTGTGAAGTCCCAGTGGAAAAAAATCCTTTTAAGGGACTCACTGCTATAAAACATATAAAATTATTACAAATTCACTTTTACATTTATGTTCTTAACTAGTTAAGGTTTGTGGTAGATCACACTAATGTTACTCAACCAAGGATGCCATGTAGATTTTCCTTCAGATTTTTTTTAAGTTCGATTTTGAATATGCTGTGATTGCTAATTCGTTTCAATTTAGGAGGCAACGCGTTATATTTTTTTGGACCAACGATTGAAATCCTCTTTCGACCAAACTGTGTGTTTGCTCTTGATAATCTTAAATTGTTAGAATTTCTGGTCGGATAACTTTGGCTAGTGGAAGGTATCTGGATAGAGTGATGGAAGTTATTATTATGAAGGGTGTCATGAACAAACAAAATCGATTGCATGTCGCAAAGGCTAACTATTGGAAGAATATTATGGGAACTGTCTGAAAATAATTGTAGGGTAGGTTTAACTGGTTTACTGGTTTTATGAATATAGTTTTCAAGCATCTGTTTTTGGAGAGTTTGAAGTTTTCTCAAGTGAGATTTGCAAGCCCGACTCCAGGCTACAACAAGATATTTAAGGTACGAATGGACGTGAGCAAAATAAAATTTTAAGAGAATACTGCGTGATGCGAAATGGCTTACCCTGCGAATTATCCCACAAAGAGATGAAACTTTCTTCTCAACATATTCGATATGACCAAATATATATATATTTGGTTCAAGATCAGACCCACATATTTGAATGATTTGACTTCTTCGATTACACATGAGTATAGTAGCATAACACTGCTGTGTTGTGGGTCAGGCTTTCTAGAAGAATGGAAAAACATACATTTAGTCTTGCAGGCGTTCAGAGACAGAAGGTTGGCTGCGAAGTATTCTGAAAGAATCTTCAAATCATGATTCATACTCCAGACGATTTGCTCAACATTAGTTTGGGGATAGAAAAGAGCGGTATCATCTGCAAATAGACGTGGAGTTCCCCTCAACTGGAGCCTGTATAAGTTACGTTAACGTACAAAGGGAATAATAACGGATTTCATTGAACTATTAGACAAACCTACTGCTACAAGCTGTTTTCTTCCTGGCAAATAACTGCGAATCACGTCGTTTGCAACATCCCTGATTCCATAGCTACCAAGTTTTTTCAGCAGAATGGAGTGGTTTAAAGTGTCAAATGCTTTACGCAAATCTAAGAAAAGTGATGATTAACGGGAGTTAAGTAAAAAATGAGAATTTTTTCAATACCTTTCAGTAACTCAAAAAAAAGCGTAAAATTTTCTTTCTCCAAGAAAATTGCTCTTTGGGCTCCCTAGAAACAGTAGGCGTGTTTGGTTTTGCTAGTTTGAATTTAGTCAAAGCAAAGATGGCGTCGAAACAGCACGTGCTCCGCGAACACATTGTACGGTTCTACGAAACGCATTTCCAGCAAGGAAAAAAGTTCACGGTGGTACATGTTAAGGAAGAAAATGTACCTGTCAGTACGGTATATCGTATCCTGGGTTCCCTGAACGTAGAGCGGAAGGTCGGAAGTGGTCGTCCGGTGACGATAATGACGAAGCAGAGGAAGACATCGTTAAAGAAGCTGTTTGACAACAAGGACGCAACCAGCCTGCGTGACACCGGTCGGAAATATGGCTGCTCCCACGTATTGATCCATCGGACACTCAAGATGGAAGGAATCGTCTGCAGGAAGAAGACGAGGTCGCCGGAGTACACGGAAGAGCAGATTGAGACGGTTAAATCACAGTGTCGGTGGATGACCAAAAAATACCGCGGGACGTCTTTCGTTCTGGAAAGCTATTTTCCACTGTCCAAAACGCATATTCCAGGAAATGATAATTACTACTCCAGCGACAAGTCATCCACACCGCCTGAAGTGAAATACAAGTTCAAGCACAAGTTTGAAAAACAGGTTATGTTGTACATCGCCATTTCCGACCGGGGCATTTCAAAGCCTTGGTTTGAGCCGAGCGGTCTGGCAATCAACCAACAAATCTATCGAGAAGAGTGCCTCGATAAAATCCTGCTGTCGTTCCTGAACGAGCATCATGCGGATGGGAAGTACGTCTTCTGGCCGGACAAGGCGTCTTTCCATTACGCCAAGAAGACGCTGGCGTATCTTGAGGAGAAAAAGATACCGTTCGTGCCGAAAGATCGTAACCCAACAAACTTGCCCCAGTGCCGCCCAATAGAGGATTTCTTTGGCTCACTCAGTTCCCTAGTGTATAAAAACAATTGGAGGGCCAAGAACACGAAGCAACTGACTACAAGAATCCGGAATTGTATCCGGAAAATGGACGTAAGTGCCGTACAACGTTCTTGTGAGAGCATTGCGACAAAGTTGCGTCGAACAGCAGACCACGGCCCTTACTCAAACATTCACTGACATTTTTTTGAAAAAAATACATTATGTTACTAATAAAAAATACTGAAATCGATGCAAAAAAAAATAAAATTTTTTATGTGATAGATAAAATTCTCATTTTTTATTTATTTAACACCCGTTAGTCTGGTAGGTCGTTGTAAAGGCATTAAGAACGAATAACAGCGAACATGAGCATGAGACTCATCCAATGTTTGCAATGTAATGGTCATGTTTTCCACGGTATCAGACGGAAGAGGTGTATAAACGGTAATCAAATTTGATACAGTATTATCGCACATTACATCCATTGAACCGAGATCACCGCCTCGTTCCAGTTCAGCTTCTACTTTCTAATAATACACGCACTAGTTTTAATCGATCTCTGGAGCATCTAATCACCATTTGATTGCCGCTAGCTAAACACAGCGATGATTATTATTAGCATGCTAAAGCAAAAGATAACGGTCTTCCGTCAGCTCGCGTTGTGTCCACCCCTTTCGCTCCAAGATGTAGACTCCCGCCAATAGACTTCCTTCAGGTTCAATTTTTATTGGTGTTGAGCCGCAATAAAGAAAAAGGTGCATGACAAAATACAGTTTTCCCACGTTGTTATCAGATGCAACGCGATCGAGCTCGGATGAACAGACTCGTTTCAGCGAAAGACGAAATTGTCGCTTACGCGATTAGATGCATAGCATGAAGCAAGAAAGAATGCGTAAGTACATTACTAATGATAAAATTAAATCAATTTTATCTCCGTTCATTGGGCTAAAAGTTAAATGAGTGGTTTCCTCTGATTCGATTTTTCTTTCGCCTGATTGTCTTTTCTAGCATTTACCTAAGCTTTACTTAAACATTATTACTGAAATTCATGGAAAAAAAAAATCTGTAGGTGTTTAAAAAAAGGTTCGATTCATTGCCTCGTGGCTTTTGGATTTACTTTCAACTTGCAGAATAAATTATTTTGAACAAACCTAGTACCCACAGTTGCACGTCATTTTCCCACGAAGACAAGTTCTTTTTTACATCTAACCCATAGAGGCGGGCCCAATAGCATTTATGATAAAAGAAGCAATATCGAGAAAACGTACATGATTGTACATGTGATATCTAATATCCGATTTGTTTTCACTTTTCTTTGCTTTAATTCTGGACTCCAATGCAGGTTCCCACGAGGTCGCTTTTATCTAACACCGCAAGAGGACTGGTTTAGATATGGTAAACATGTAAAGCCTACGGAGGAAGTCGCACTGTAGATGACCGCTAATTAGTAGTCATTACTTCGTCTCATTATGAAGGTATGCTCGATGATAGGCCACTGTGAATGACACGAACATTTTCCAACTGAATAAGATGATAACTTAGCGAAAAGTGATTCACGTCTAGACGAATTATGTGGCGAATGAAATCGAGATAATCATAGTTCTCCATTTTTACTTTCATGGTAACAAATGAGTGATAATAATCAATAAATTCTATAGAGATATCCAAAATTTCTGAGATTCAAGGTGCGATTGTTTATAATAAAGTAAACATTTTCTAAATTTCACAAATTTACCTCATTTGAAATTTTAGCAACATGATTTACCAATATTACGATCAATCGCATAAAGATGGTGGAGTGACTTACACCAACGGTATGAGTAAATGCTGAGTATGTGGAATAATTCGATGTCGAATCCGAAGAGTTATAATGCTAAGAACCAATATTATTTTTATTTTACTACTGATCTGATTGTTTTCATTATCAACTTGAAGATTAAAATGCAGAAATTTAGGTAATTATAACTTTAATAATACAATTGCTTCTCTTTGTTCATCTTTGTTCAAAATAGTAATTATATGAGCAACGTTTCAAAGGTTTCTTATATTCATCTATTACGAAACACTCAGTAATAAGATTCTATCGTGACAGACATGTTTGAACTCTGCAAAGAATGTGATTCAAATGTAGATTTAGCTTATAGCACATAGTACTGACAATTGTTGATTTTCGAACGATGTATGAACGCTGTATGAAACTACGTCTGTTATGCAGACAAACAGTGATTTTTCGGAAACGTTTTTTCAAAATTGCTCAAATGTTTTCGAACAAAAAATGTTTGTTTGCATGTTGAGCAAACGTATTACATTGTGTAGAATGCGAATCAGCGAAAAAGTCGATTTTGTTCATTTTGTCGTTTACGTCTCCTATACAAACACGGGCTGAGAAGGCATTAGTTGCCAGGAAAAGTTCATTTGTTTACACCAGGGATTCTCAAAGTAGTCGATCTCTTGGGGTCGATATAGGTTTCGCAGGGGTCGACATAACGAAACCTTATTGTGGGGATCAACCAGGACTAAAAGTGTATAATAAAATATATAAAATAAAATGTAAAATGTAATAATTCAGCCATTCCATCCCAAACCAATATAGTGGTTCTCAGATTTTTATTAAAGTAGTGTTATTGCTTCTTAGGCGTCGTGCACAAATTACGTAACGCTAAAATCTGGATTTTGGACCTCCTCCCTCTCTACGTAACGCAAATTCTTCATCGAAAAATGTTTGTATTAGTAAGCTCTAAAAGTCTTTCGAAGACAGTTTGCATGTAGAATTAGAAATATAAAAGTTAGAGCAAAACAATAGTTTTTTTCATGGTAACCCTAACGTAACATAGCAAAAAGGCGCTATATCGATTATTTTAAGAGATAGAGAAAAACTTTGTTCTACAAAGATGTCTCAAATAACTGGGACTACAACATTGTCGAACTATGTTTACCTCTATCTATAAAGATAAGAAAGTTAAATTTTTTATTTCATCGACAATTTTGTTCACCCTATTTTTAATATTATAAAAATGAGCACTCTATCATATGTAACAACTTTGTCTAAGACAGTTTTTGTCTAGAGAATAACTGTCGAGCTCTAAATGCTAATTTCCACCCACCCGGGGCGGAAGAGTTGATTTACACCCGCCGCACCCCCCACTCCCTCTAAACATCGTTCGGTCAACGTCATGTGTTGAAGCACAGAGTACACTAGAAAATATATCTTCTTTGACGATCGCTCACGTAGCTCAGTACAATCGTTCTGTGAAATGAATTGTGCGTTTGTAGAATAGAATAAGGTTTTGCTAGAAGTATGCAATCTTGAATGACTGATGAATTGTGTCTGAAGTAATCGCATACTTCTTGGTTGAAACTATTGAAATCACCAAAACCTGTAAAGATGGGTACTTGCTTAAAGTCGGTCAGGGGTTGGACGCATGTCCACTGGCTGCGAAAGCGAAGTTTGTTGTTTGCTTTGTTGCATTCAATTCGAGCTTCCATGCCTTTTTTGCATTCAATTAGCTTGCATGGCTTTTTGTTTGGCATACATTACAATTTTTCTACTCGCACACTTACAACAAGAATTTCCAGCAATCGTCTGAAATATCAGTTCATTCATTCATTGAGAATTGATTTAGATACAGCTTCAAACAAATGATTACTAAGCTAAGATAACGGTAGTCCTACCTGAACCTTGCGGTTATATTACAGCTATAACACACCCACAGTTTTTTTTTCATGCATATCATACTTGCGGTAAGTGTAGTTTGATTTTTTTCTTCTCTTTCTCTCTCACTTTCTCTGTGTCATGGTAGGCTCTCTCCCAAGCTTAATTCTTCAGCTGCCCCTTGCAACACCGTCGGAATGCAAATGTTCTCAACTAAATGACTGTTGAAGTTGCACAGATTGTTAAGCTAGGAATAATCCAACACGTAAAATAAGCCAGAAGAAAAGACGGATCTGTCCAGCGTATTAATATCCGATCTAGATTATTTTCAGACACAATTCTCGTTCAAGATTTTTCAACCACTTGCAAATAACATGTTTCCCCGTTACATGGAATAAATGTTTTATACAGAAAATATGATAGAATAAAGACAGCCCTAAATCGGACAATTCCTTCCTCGAGTTCTGCTCTTATCAACACATTCGGCGATACTTTTTTATTGGTATAGATAGAAGAAGATATAGAAGTGCGTTTCATCGTACGTAGAACATATGAGAATTTAATTTTCCGAATTTTCTCTTTTTCCGTTTTCCGAAAATTTTCAATTGTCATGTTTGGTTGGAATATTTTTGTTTGAAATATGTGTAATATTTTTTATGGGATCCCCTCTTCATTCTAGATGAGAGAGGGGTGTCATACCATGATAGAAACATTTCTCATACCCGGAAACCATCGCATCCCAAATTGTGCTTGATTAGTTCTCGAGTTATGCAGAAGTTTGTGTTTGAGTGCCCCCTGTAATTTGTGTTTCATTTGTATGGCAGCACCCCTCCCCCCTCCATCAGAAAGGTGGGAAAATGTTTCTTGCCCTCTAAAACCTCTAGATGCCAAATTTAGTTCAGTTTGTATGATTAGTTCTTGAATTATGCAGAAATGTATGCTGCATTTGTATGACAGTCAATTGCTTGATTAGTTTTCGAATTATGCAGAAATGGCAACCCACCCTAAGAGAGGGGGGTGGAGAGTCTAACCACCATAGAAACATTTATTGCACCCTAAAACCTGCCAAATTTGGTTTGATTTGCTTGATTAATTTTCGAGTTATGCAGAAATTTGTGTTTCATTTGTATGGCAGCCCCACCTAAGAGAGGGGGGAGGACCACCATAGAATCATTTATTGCACCCTAAATGCAATAAATGGAGAGTCTAACCACCATATAAACATTTATTGCACCCTAAAACCTCAATATGTCTAATTTGGAAAACCTTCCCCGGTCCCAAAAACCCCTACATACCAATTTTCATGTTGATCGGTTCAGTAGTTTCCGAGTCCATAAGATTCAGACAGACAGACAGAAATTCATTTTTATATACACCCATACCTCGCTTTACGGCCTAGATACGTTCCACGAAATTTGGCCGCAAAGCAAAAATCCGTATAAGAAATCAATTCTAATACCAGTTCATACAAATTCAATCAGATCGTTTCAAAATTTGTTAAATATGCAACATGGTTTATCATTCAAAATGCATTTTATCTTTTTATATTTATTTCATTTGAATCAACAACTAAATTCATTCAAATTTATTTCATTTAAATCAAAAATACATACATAACATAAACATAAAACATACAATACAAACAACATACATACATAAAAACCAACAATAATCTATAAACAAAAATAAAACAACTTCATGTTACATGGAATATGTGTATTTACACCTGATTTTTTGTTGCTTAAGTTATTGTCTCGCAAATATTTCTTCACTCCTGTGAAAAAGTGATTTTTGAACCAATCCACAATTTTATTTGCCGTTATAACGAAACATTTTAGACCGTAAATCGAAAACGTGCCTGAGTTGCAGAGGGCCGTTATAACGAAATGCCGTATAAAGAGCGGCCGTATAGCGAGGTATGGGTGTATATAGATTTTCCTTCGCGCACTTCTGACTTCCGTTCGTTCTTCTTCCAATTTTTTTGTGTGGAGATTAAAATGATTTTTTTTCTCGTTTTTCTTCCTAGTTGGCAACCCCGTTCGATGACGCTAGGCCAACTGGATAGTATTTCGCATCGAACACCCATGACTCAAACCATTTGTGAATGTTTTGGGTTCGGGTTCAATTTCCGTTCAGTTTGGGGGAATTTTCGTCAAAGAAAGACCTGCACTGGTACACGCATATTCTAGAGCTTGCCACTCAGGATACATTCAAGACATGTTATTTGGCATAAGAAATCTCAATTAGGTATGAATGAAAATGATGCTAGTTAATACCTATGTTGTGACGACATAAGTTTCACTGGAAACGTTAGGGCCATTCAAGAAGAAGATATTTTGAATTTGGGTGGAGCGCAAATTAGTTTGTCTTGCTGATCAAGCACGAAACATTCAAATTACCGGTGTTTGTCGGCGTTTAACACGTTATTGCATCAGCAGCTCGCACGTATAACCCTTAGAGCACGGAGGGGGGCCTTTAGGGCCCCCAAGATTACACAATCACATTATAACTTCGTGAACAATTTATTTATCTCTTTTTCCCTTTAGGTAGTCGAGTTGTATTTTAAATTCTGTATAAAAACTTATCAGTGGCGTTATAAGGTAAGTTTTCCGTTTGGGGGACTTTTAAAACTGAGAGATATGAAATAAGGATATAAAAAATAACATGGATTGTTTTTGGATATATTACGATATATGACTACTTTCTAGTCGAGCTTCTGACCATTTTCTTTTTACACAACTAATATCTGTGGGATCGGAGACTGACACTGATATTGTGCAAATGTTCTGTATGTGGACTGAATGGAAAGCGCAGGAAGAACAATCCGGTGGCTCAACGTGTTAATTAAAGTAATAATATGTTTGGAAATACATACGCACGGTCCAAATCTAAACCATCACATAATTGACAGGATTATTAAAAAGTTGATGGGTCTGGACCTAAGGGCACGGACGGGATCTTGACATAGGGCTGTGATTATGTGTGGTAATTGCATTTGAATTGAGTTTTTTCATTGTTCAAGTAATTTTTTCTTTTTTGATACATCACATGGAAGCCCTGATAATATGCGTGAGAATACCCTTTCGAACTTCTAAATATAACATTTTCGTTATATCGACATCCTGGACCACAATAACATAAACTTCAATCTAATAAAATCTCTATCAACGTTTAATTTTTTGAGCCAGGCTCTCGTCAAATATTTGGGGAGAATAGAATGAAACCATCCAATATCTTCGAGATCATTCCTAGAGCATCTCTCCATTGATTCTGCAAACTGGTAGATGCAGATTATCGGCAAATCGAGAATAATTCATAATACGCATCTAAAGCCGAATTGTAGTCAAAAAGATTGCTCGTTGCGTTGTGGGGGGAAACCAGTGACAAGTAAAATCGAAATAATATACACATTTAAATCGCCATATTGTTAACTTTTTCACTATATTCACTGTTCATGTCTTAAGCAAAAAAATGCTGAATAAATTTCCTGTCTAATGATATACAAGACAATATAAGCCGCAATAACGATTTTGAGTAATATGCATTTGAAAACTCCTAATGAATCGTTACATTTTCCGTAGAGTTACCCCCCTATATAGAAATCAAAGACATAGTCCTATGCCAAAAAACGAATCGTGATATATTAGTTATTGATAACATTCTATAGGAGTTTGTTTATCGTTCGGTTACACATTTTGTCAGCGCTTCTCGCATGGTTACAAATGTCGCTACAAGTATTGTAAGAAGCATAATTAATTTAAACAAATTAATACGGTAGCACACACTGGGCATCAATTAACTACGACTTCTCTTTTCGGAGTCGTTTCTGTCCCCGCACACAACGCATCAATTACTCCAGAGATTGTTAAACGTGAGCAATTGTAAGAAAGCGCCAGGAACTCAACTCAACCTGTGGCTTCATCTCTGATTACACTTCTGATTGACGATTCCTCTTCGTTTTTCGTTTTTGGTTTACCGATAAAAACCTGACAGATGCATCGTCTGCATGACGCCTATAAAGTCGCACACATGCAACGCAGTAAATTATCGTCGCGAGCGTCTTCGTGGGGTATTAACCGGCCATAAAAACCGCACTCCCTTCGAGAGATTGTTGCACCTATCATTAATTGAGCATTCCAGCAAAGTTAACCAGTAACGATTTGATGACAGAATTATTGTCGAAGAGTTTCGCAGAAGATTAAGCAATTAGGAATATTTATTACAATGTACAGATCATCTGCTAACCATTCACCCCCGTTGAGTCATTCAATTAAAACATTATCAGATTATTTGTAAGAATTGGATATTTAATTCCGATATATTCGCTTGTATGAGATTACAGGGAAACTTCGATTTAACGTACCCTCGTTATAACGTACACTTGATATAACGAAACTCGATATAACGTACATTTTACCTCGATATTTTTTGCATATTTTTTTTTGAAAGAACACTAAATTATCTGTATTTTGATACTACAGCTTGTGTTGTAACTTTAACCAATCCCGAAATACAACTGTTTTGTGATTCCGGATTCTAAATGAATCAAACATCAATCAACAGAACGAAGGGACACATCATGAGAAAAGTTGGCTTCGTCTTCTAATTGAATTTATTCATCAACCTTACTCAAACAGCAACACAATAAAGTAATATAAGCTACGATTCACTGTTCTTTATTATGCTTCGATATAACGTACAATTCGATACAACGTACAATTTTGAAAGTAAAATGTACGTTATATCGAAGTTACCCTGTTTTATGTTGTGTTTCACATCTAGTTTTTTTTTTGACATTCTTAGCGTAATATACGCTTTGAACATTTTTTTAGTGAGGAGGTAAAGTGGTCACCTGTGGGGGCCAAAGTTGTCACTCGCACATATCACGATGGAAGAGATAAATTTATGCGTGTTTTCTCGGCCAAATTTGTTTAAATCATCATTGAAATAGTAGGTACATGTATGAAATGAGCTAGGCCTATTCACCTAGAATCGTAATTGAAATTTTCTCATACATACAAAAACATAGTAGGTTCGACGGCGCCAGTGGTTGTGTGGTTAGCGTAACAGCCTCACAATCCGATCGGCCTGAGTTCAATCCCAGCTGGCGTCGTTGGGATTTTCTGAGGCGAAAAATCTCTGGTTACGTCTTCCTTCGAAAGGGGGGAAGTAAATGAAATTGGCCCGGCTCATGAGTTGTTGAGTCTGATAAATAGGAACAGGTGGAGTCGCCTCCCTGATGTCGGTGATTGGCAGAAAAGTGGCGGAAATAGGCCGACGAAAAATAAGCGAAGATAAAAAAAAACTTAGTAGGAAACACATAACGTTTTTCAAAATGAGGCTTGATTTTGGTTGGGGTGGCATATTTTTCCTGGGCCAAAACCACAAAAGGGACTCCTTTAGGAGCAGAAGGTGATAAGGTATATCAGCTTTTTAAAACAGAACATTGTCAGTAGTAATCCTCCACTGACCACTTTGCCCCAAAACTACGAAATGCGAAATATGCGAAATATTTTTTTTTCAAAATACCAAATGGAATATTTGAAAATTCGAAGCCATTTTTGAACCATTTTAATGTTAACGTATGCAAAAAAACTAGAAAAGATAATTCAATGGAACATATTTTTCTTGAATCTTATGTTTATTAAGCTTTCAACAAGAATGATTCAACGCCGTTGATTCGTACTGCCAGCTCCATACGTCCACCGGATATAACCGATTTTGTATTTACAAGAGGATGTTGCCACTCCTTAAGCTGGAAGATCGAAACAAACGGCCAAACGGTGGAGAAGAATCTGGCCAGATGAACATTCTTATGCGGAAGCGTCAGAAGGTCAGATGAAGTAACTGGAGGTACTGGTGAAAAACTTCTTTTCGGCGAGGCGTTATGTTGTGCTCATAATGAATGATGAAACCTACTCGACGCTAGAATTCAACGAATGGCAGGGGACCGGGTACTTTACGTTCCCCACCAAGAAGGTAAGCATTGACGTTAAATGTATATTCCACACCAAGTTCTCGAAGAAGGTCCTTCTCTGACTGACGATCGGCGAGAAGGGAATGTCCAAGCCGTTCTTCTTTCAAGTCTTGAGGTGAACGGGTAAATAAACCACAAAGTGCAAGCCGGAAGTTGCCGCCTTCAAAAGAGGTATCACGCAACGTTGATGTGTTCTTTAGGCCGTACCTGAAAACTGCCCATTATGCGAAGAGATCACTGGAGGAGATGGATAGTCTGGAGACAAACATTGTAGCGAAAACCGCCAACCTTACCAACATCCCCCAACTGCGAAAGATAGAAAAATTGTGGGCGAACTTCAAACGGAAGAGTTTCTTCAATAATTTCATGGCCAAAACGGAGAGACAGCTGAAGGAATCCTGAATTAATAATGGATCAATATGATGACCGGAAACTCAAGCAATGAGAAATGCAACATCTACTTGAAAGTTCGATTTTTTTCATTCAAAAATGTTGATATCTAAAACCGGACAAACCATGATAATTTTTTCGAACATACCATGATCAGAGGTGGACAAATCATGATCATAATTCCTCTCTGAGGAAAATCGATTCACAAAAAGGGTAACAAAAGGAATGTATCCGATTATCGAGGAATAGCTGCAATTCGAGCTGTTTATTCTCAAAAGACTGTCCAGTGCATTTCAGAGAACCAGCGTGGTTTCATACCCAAGCGTTCGACGACTACTAATTTAGTAAAATTTACTTCGTGCATCATCCACGAAGTCGGACTAGGCCACCAAGTAGATGCCATCTATACGGATCTCTCCGCTGCGTTTGATAAAAAGAATCACCTGTGACATTCGGAGTTTCTCAAGGCAGCCATCTAGGGCCATTTCTGTTCTTGCTATATATGAACGATGTCAACAGTGTTCTAAAATGTCTTAAGTTGTCTTACGCTGAAGACCTAAAGCTGTATTTAGTGATACGGGAACCAGGCGATGTTATTTTCCTACAGGATCAATTGGAACTGGTGCCAACTGAACCGCATGTTACTCAATGTTTCAAAATACTCCATACTAGCTTAAAACGGGAATCAACTCAAGGATCTGGGAATACTCATCGATTCTAAGCTCACGTTCAAGGACCACGTCGCATACGTGGTGTCAAAAGCTTCCTCTCGTCTCGGTTTCATATTTCGTTTCGCCCAAAAAAAATAAAATAAAAAATGTATATTACTTGAAAGCCTTGTATAAATAGTTCATTGGTGCTGCCTATTCTGGAATACTCGGCTGTAGTGTGGTGTTCAGACTACCAAAACGAGACGAATCGCATCGAAGTTATTCAACGGAAGTTTACTCGATTCGCCCTGAGGCATCTTCCGTGGGATGACACCGAAAATTTACGCAGTTACGAAAGCCGTTGTACGCTCATACATCTGGAACTATTGGAGGCGATACGCAACATTGCGATGGCAAGCTTCATTGGTGATCTGATCCAGGGAAACATTGACTGCACTTCGCTGTTAAGCTATCTACATATACGCTCTCACATTTTCTTGTATAACCGTCCCTTACGAACCAACGAACCAACAACGAGTCCATGCGAAGGATGTGCCGAATCTTCAATAGATACTACGCTGTGTGTCTTAAATTGAGTTGTATAGAGCAAGTAGAATTTATTGTCATTGGGGTGAATATTTTACCTGTTGACTGAACACAAATAAATAAATCAGCAGCAAAATCAACAACCACTATAATTGCATTCTTTACATCATAAAACAACATATTTGATATCATGATATCCTGGAGCACAATTACCTAAATTGGTAGTAGCAAGACCTACACGATAGAATCGTAAATTGAGCACGAATTGATTGGTAAACAACCTGAACAACAATCTAATAAAATCTCCATCAACGGAAAACCCAGATTTCCTTTACTCCCCCCCCCTGGGTAATTTTTCGATTTTCAAAAAACTCAAACTTTGACCGCTTTGCGCCACTCTCCACTTAAGTCCGATTGAGCTGAAATTTGGCATAGGGTGTTTTTTTGATGTGGTGAACATTTTGAACATTTTGGAAATTTTAGGGTCAATTTTTCCCCATACATTCATTGGCCCCCTAATATTCACTGTATATGTTTTAAACAAAAAAAAATGCTTGATAAACTTCCTGTCTAATGGTATACAACATAACATACATCGCAATAACGATTTTGCGTGATATGCGTTAGAAATCTCTTAATGAAACGTTACATGCCTCATTTTCAATTTCGTAGAGCGACCTCCCTATATTGAAATCAAAGACGTAGTTCTACGTCAAATAATCTTCGTTGAGTTAGGGATCGGTTGGTCAGCAAAAAAAGTCTCCAAAACAATCAAATCGGAAATAATCGTATAACATATAGACTAACACTTCCAGCAGCATTGAACTATGAAAATGATAAATGAGGGGCTCAGAATGAAAGGGGTGTAAGTGATTTGATCGATTTCTCTTCATCAACTTTCTCTTTAGTTGATAACTCAACTGCAATTTCGTTCCAATTTGACTTTGCTATAGAATCTGATAGATGAGGTTCTGTCCTATCTTCCACATTGTCAAATACAGCTGAGAATGTGTTTGCAGCTATGTTATGACCACAAGAGAGAGATGTCACTTACACCCCTTTCATTTTGACCCCCTCAAATATAAACTTTCGCAATACGTTTAACTGATACATATACAATATGTTTCTGGTTCACATTCAAAATTATATTAAATCAATTACTGTTCATGAAGCGGTCACCGCTTTTAGCTTGAATCTTCCAAGCATAAATTTGCTTTATGTTATTAAATTCTCTTATCAACTTAACCATCATGTAGTCTCGTTTTAATAACATTCATCATGAAAACAATGGAAACTGTCCGCCGCGCTATCGACGGAAGTATTGAAAAATCGATAATGACGACAAGAAGCTATCCATTTGATGTGGGTTTCCCAGTTCGAAACTTTCCATCAAATTATAATCATTACGCCCCAGACCGCTCAGCGTTTCATCGATCGATCGATCAGCCGAACAACAACAGTGGTATAACCAGGGATATCAAAAAACCATTATAGATGGTCCATTTTTGACAGCGGCCGAAGGTCGAGTCCTTACAAAAATGGTCCGTCGTGATGGCTTGGTGCTGCAGCGGAGCGCATTGGTGTGATGACGATATTGATAAAATTCAATGAAGCATAACGACCAATGATGGGTATTTTTGTCTACAGATTATAACGTAATATATGCTTTTAAAATATGTCTCACAGGAATAATTTTACCGACTGACCTTAATTGCACCGAAGCTGCTTCATAAAGAACACTTTGTCCTGGAGCACGCATAAAATACCCAAACGATTTTTGTTATCGTGTTATTGAAAGGCAAACACCTGTATCTGATGCTGTATTACATATATGATCGTTGCGTAAATTCAATGTTGTTATTTTGTGTTTCTATATTGTTTTTGTTTTAAATTAATAGAATTTAGTTGATATTTTACTGATGGTTCGTTTATTATGGTTTTGTAGATATGTCCCCGTTCTTTCCAATCGAATTACTAATATCACTCAATTTACTCGTGTACATTAGTATGGACATACAATAAAACATCGATTATCCGAGAGCGCGGAGCTGATTATCCCTAAATCGTAGCTCGAAAAACAAAGTTTAATGCAAGCACTAACAACGAAAGTACAATTTGCAAACCTATTATGCAAACGTTTGATCCGGATCTGACACAAAATGATTAACAACTTATTGTAGTTTACTTTAAAATAATGAATTTCTTTCCCTTAATCTGATGTATTCTCGTAGCTAGTATTTTATATTAATAAATTAGTCAATCACAAGAATTAGAAATATTCTATTCTTGTCAACTCCTGTACATTAATGGTGCATTTTCAGTGCTAAGACATCAATTGTCGAGCACATGCCAAATCAATTGGACGAATAGCTCACAATTTCCAACTTTGCTCCTGCATACAAATTCACGTAAAAGCTCATGATTTTATGTACAAAAAAGTCACAGGGTTGTGTCCGAGACACGACCGCATAGTTGACGTAGGATTCCGTTAGGTGATCTTTTGATTTTGGATATGTTTGAAGAATTACCTCGTTAAACTCTTTGATAATGATTTGATGGCCCTGAAAAGGACCGTTTTGTTTGGTTGTTGGGTATTGTTTATTCACTCGACCAGTGTTTACCGAGTGATGATGACAGAAGAATGGTAAACAGTCTTTAGATGGTGCGTATCAGATAAAAGATACCGAAGTGGAACGAGATATGATGAAAACCACCCTCTGTGATCCTAGACAAAATGCCTCCTGTGATATGTATGGATGAAGTAAAGAAAAAAATCTCACCAATATATAAGATAATATAAGATAATTACCAATACCGAACACAATCATCAATTATTCTCATCATTAAAAACATGTAGAGAAAACATACTTGGAATGGAGAAAGTAATTTTCTTTTATAATTTTTACTTTCTAAGTGTTTATCCAACCCAACGCGAATTTTAATTGGACTAACAACACCTAATACTATATGTAGAGCATATGGGAAATCACATTTTCTACTATTTTTCTACTATCTACTATCACAATGTACTCGATTTTCGATTTTCAATTTGTACCCCAATATGTTCCCGAAAGACGTAATCCTACGCCAAAATGAGGTGCCTGGATCCTCCGTAGCCAACCCACGTTACTGAACTGCACAATTTATTACCTGATCACTTTATTGAACGAGTAAACAAACTCCCTTTTATTATAGTGCGAAAGTAATAATTCATAAGCGTGTGGCAGGTTCGAGTCTCACATCGGTACGGGCAGATATACACAACGAACTGAGCCTTAACGAGATGTTCATGCTCTCGCGAACATCAACATCACACCTCGTGAAAATTTGTTTAAAAACCATTCTTCTTTTGGTGCCCAATTACGATACCTATGTCCTTCCATAGCACGGGACTTGCCACAAGAAGAGGAAGACTAACTCCTCTTGATCAAATTACGAATAAAAACAGCGAGACTGTAATTTATGATGTATTTCCTTTGATTATCGGACATGTCACTACTAATCACCATGAATTAAAACGAAAATGTTCGTTGTGTTTTCACTGGCTTCTTCCCTTCTGAAGAAGATGTAAAAACGTTTTAAATGAATATTTTTATTGCTTCTTTATGTTGGATAAAATTTCTACAAACGGACAATATTTGTTGAGTGTTGTCACGAGTTCACTCAATTAAATTCGCAAAGTAGCCATTATACTTTTTGATTCACAATTGCTGAAAACAAGACATATTTTTAACATTCTCAACCGTTGGGAAAATGGTTATCCATTCTTATTTCGTGTAATAAAAGTCTTGTAACTCTAAGTATAGCAATAGGGCTCTCAGGGTCGCTTATTCCTAAGCCGGCTACCTTCAAACTTCCTTTCCTAGCAAACTTTCGTGTATTTTACATCCCCAGAGGACCTTACGCACCTGTAGTGCTACCTGCTAAGCCCACTATCCCTATTTCACGTAGTCTCTGTTTCCTATCGTTTCCTCATTTATCCTACTTGTGACGTCACAATTGTTCATGCGTTATACTTGCAGTATGCGTTCTATCCAGCTGGATGATGCGGCTGTCTCGTGAGCGGGTTTCTAAAATTCCACCATTTGCAGGCCTTTATTCACGCCTGCTCGCAATGGCGGAACGGAACCCAGAAAATGGTGGGTTTTGCGCGTGCCTATTCTCCCAGATGCCAGACGCAGCTAAATAGCTACCTCAGCTTTTTCAGTTTCTACTTCTTATCTCCTGTTTCCTTTCGTCTGACCATACTTTTCATTCAAGAACCTTTTCTTTATTCCAAATTTCTTTAAACATTCTCTATGTATTCCTCCTTCACCTCTCGTCACACTTTCTATCTTTTTTGAAATTTCCAATTTAATTAGTTTCGGCACGCACTTCTTACTTCCTTAATTGGTTGCCCCAGTGTTTGCCAAATGATCCACTCATTGAAAAAATCGCTTTCGTTCGTTCAAATATGATCTTTCAGGAAACATTTCCCCCAGCGGTATTCTATTGTTGTTATGTGCTGCAAATCACGACACAAAAGAGAACGAGACAACTCTGCATCGGCTCGCACTTCATTGCACACCAGCATGCAAGCAAAGCTATCATATATGCTTTCGGTGCAGAAAGCTTATTTTCTTCTTTGCATCTAACATATGCATACCGACCTCTCCATGCATCATGAAACAGCAGGATCGTACGGACAACGCAAAGCGAAAGATTCATATTCAGCTAATGTAGCAGATCCTGATTTTTAAGTCTCAGAGAGTGCAAACTATATGATTATTTAGCCCGATAGAGGCTAAGGGAAGGGTAGTCAGATTATATTTTCCATTTTTAACGCCTCTATCCCTTGAAATGTGTATATTCATATAGACCGCATAGTTTTACTAGCAACACCGCTCTGTTTCCCTATTTGTTGCTCTCCGCAAATGGTGACCGAATGATGACGTAATTTTTCTTGTATCATTTATTGCTTTGCACTTGCCTGTGCAGTAAGTTTCGCTATAGTAGAGCGGGACGATATATGCGGTTCAAACTTGTATGCAGGCTTCGAAAATGGTATGCGATGTTTGATACAGATCGGATATGCAATCAACAGTCTTCTTTCCTTTCTCAGTTTAATCACTAAATATTACACAAGTGATTACTGACATTCATACAAGTATCTGAATGATCCTCTCATATTTGGTTATATGTTCGTGAGAGTTTACTTGCATGACACATTGTGTATCATTCGATTTTGATCGAAATCCAAACACTGGGTTGCCCACATTGCTTTTTCTTACCGAGCTTTCTGTTTTGTATGTGTTGGGGAAACAATGTTTTTCTCTGCCTAGTTGGCAACCACGTTCATTAACGATAGGTCAACTGGACAGTGAATCGCGGTGGGCGTTGTTTACCCTGGACTCAAACCGTTTGTGAGTGAGACAATAGTATCCAGCGTTCCTGTTCCTGTCGTTCCATTTCACTACTGGCAAAAGAGTTCCATTTCACTACTTGGAGTTTGTGAACTAAATATATTCTGCTTTGAGGGAATATCCGTCGATCGCAAGATTATCCCAAATATCAGCTAATGATTCCCCTGCAGACTTAAAATGTTTCGTTTCCAGTTGAGATCCCTCATGATCATGAGGAAGTATTGAACCTACTAACTCCCGGAAGAGAGAGGCCATCCAACGTTCAATGATTGAAAGCACTGCTTCCTGGAGCATTTGTAGTAACGCGTAACGCAAGATTCAATTGATTAAAATGATAAATCGATAATATCTATGACCTCTCAAAACGGGTACTCGTCTGGTCCTCCATTCAAATTATTTATGATCACTGGCTTGATTATTCCTTGAAGCTGAATAATCTCGAATTCAGGCAGTTCGCTCGCCCTTTTAAACTTTTAAATCGAGCTCATAAGAGAATGCGTTCGAAGAATAGTGCCTTCCTGAACGAACGCAACGTACATTGGACCACTGTATTAAACTGCTTCAGCATGACCTGCGATAACAGACAGAATAAGCTTTTGTTTAGCATCCATGACAAACTCAAGATTTATGTTTTTGGTCTCTTTCATAGCTCTTAGCTTTTTTTCAAAAAGGTTTATGAGTTCAATTTTGAAGCATTATTTAGCTTTAGTATCATTGATTGGCATACAAATTATTGTTGATAAACACTAAACATCATCTATATGGTATCCACGTAATGTCAGGAAACATATATACTGTAGTAGAAATACATTGCTTTATTGAGGTGCAATGGAAATTTATTCGGTTACAAGGGGATGCTTGGTCACATTGGGCAATATAAATACCTTCATTATAATATAGTTAAGGTAAACACAAAAATGTAATGGTAGTAATGTATTACAAGGTAGCATAATAAGGCTAAAATGGAGAACTGCTTGAGAAGGGCATATAAAGTTACTACATAGCTAATGCTTAGGATATGGACCGGGCAGGAATTTTTCATTCTAAACCAGTTATTCGGATATGTTTTTATTTTTAATGTCAATTTTTTTCCAAACTTTAGTCGTCCAGCCATTCGATGGTTCAGCAGATGGTTCAAAAATCTATTATTTTGTTCTCGCCCAGTTCAGTAACTTCTATTTACAAAGTCTGCTCCTGGAACATCAGATTTAATGTATTAATCTTGGCATGTATTACTCAAGAAAGTAAGAGTAAGTAAGTGTTATGGTGTCCGAATTAATCTGAGTGAATTCAGGTGTTTCAGTTTGATTTGTTCAAATAAACAATCAATAGCAAAACGTAGTTCAAAAAACAGTATAATAGGATTTCAGTCGTAGTTGGATCTCTCTAGATTATTTTTAACGACTGATTCCAGTGACAACTGGTTTAATCCCTTCTTTTCGCTTTAAGCTGTGCATTTTCAATTCATTTCAAACTTTCAAAGGAAATGAATTTTCACGTATTAGGCACTTTTGAAATTTACATTCTTTGTGCTTTAGTAAGAAAAAGATAAAAGATTTTATTTATTTATTATATCGCTATATAAAATATATATAAAATAGATGAGATGGGAAAAATATTATTAACCTCAAGCCATTATTGCAACCTATCTCATCCTATCTCAGAAAACACACCTCATTCGGTCCAGGAATCGAAACTAGCTGCTCAAGCATATGGGGGCCCGTGAATTTATTTAGGAACTAGCTAACCCGGCAAACGTCGTCCCGAAATTTGTGCAGAAATTTGTGTTTTATTTGTATGGCAGCCACCCCTAAGAGAGGGGGGAGGGGTATCTAACCACCATAGAAACATTCATTGCACCCTAAAGTTTCCATATGCCTAATTTGGTTTAATTTGCTTGCTTAATTCTCGGGTAATGCAAAAATTTGTGTTTCATTTGTACGGCAGCCCCCTCTAAGAGAGGGGGAAGGAGTATCTTAACACCATAGAAACATTTATTGCATCCTAAAACCTCCACATGCCAAATTTGGTTTCATTTGCTTGATTAATTCTCGAGTAATGCAGAAATTTGTGTTTCATTTGTATGGCAGCCCCCCCCCCTTTGCGTGGGGGAAGGACTGTCTAACCATCATAGAAACATTTATTGCACCCTAAAACTTTCACATGCCAACTTTGGTTTCGTTTGATTGATTAATTTCCGAGTAATGCAAAAAATTGTGTTTCATTTGTATGGCAGCCCCCTCTAAGAGAGGGGGAAGGAGTATCTTACCACCATAGAAACATTTATTGCATCCTAAAACCTCCACATGCCAAATTTGTTTTCATTTGCTTAATTAATTCTCGAGTAATGCAGAAATTTGTGTTTCATTTGTATGGCAGCCCCCCCTTTAAGTGGAGGAAGGACTGTCTAACCATCATAGAAACATTTATTGCACCCTAAAACTTTCACATGCCTACTTTGGTTTCGTTTGCTTGGTTAATTTCCGAGTAATGCAGAAATTTGTGTTTCATTTGTATGGCAGCCCCCCCTTAGAGAGGGGGGAGGGGTCTCAAAATATCACGAAAACCTTCCCCGGCCCCAAAAACCCCTACATACCAATTTTCATGTCGATCGGTTCAGTAGTTTCCGAGTCTATAAGAATCAGACAGACAGACAGACATCACTCCATTTATATATATATATATATATATATATATATATATATATATATATATATATATATATATATATATATATATATATATATATATATATATATATATATATATATATATATATATATATATATATATATATATATATATATATATAGATAGATAGATAGATAAAAATGGAATTTAGTTAAGTAACGATCACGGCTACACGATTCTCATGCCATCCAGTAATTTACCAGTAAGAGATCAATAATTATCTAATCGTAAAATAGTTAAAACAATCAGCCAAATCTGCGTCGATTTTCATGTTATCTGCTGAAGAGTGCTCTTGTATTTTGTATTTTGTTACACGCACGCATTGTTGTTGTTTTTATGCGTTGCCAAAGGTACATTGAGACTGTAAAAATATTATGGAGAAAGTTAAAGTAATGTATAACGTATCAAACAAACCTTTGAAAATCTGATTCGATTGTTATGCAAAACATCGAAATTCGTTCACAGCAAGAATAGTATTTTAGCAAAAATAGTATTATAGATTTTCAAGAGATCGAAAATTGGTCAAGCGGTTTAAAAGTTACAGATTCTCATAAATAGGCATATTCGGTAATACAGAAAAAATATATATTTAAACCACTGGGTTTATCGTTACAGAATTAATATGAGAGGAACTATCATTGAATCACTATATCAAGAAACCAGCATCTAAAATGCAGTTTCAACAAATATGTTCAAGTAGTTGTTGCTTCTTATTAGTTTGTTACATGAGTTCTTGCCCTCCTAAGTGCCTGGAACCATGCTGAATACGGCGTACATCACCACCCTAATGTTTTCCACACAGAAGAGATGACCCATCATGTGCAGGTTGCTATACCTGGCATTTGCTGTGTCGTTCATATGCTAACACGGAGCAACTGCATGATTATTACACCACTTTTCGTATGCAGGCAGACAAGACGTTGTTTCGCCATGTCATCCATCACCGTATCGTACACCTCATACGCAGGCTGACGAGACGATGCTTCACCTAGCTTCCACAGCATGGTCAACCCCCTGCAGAGAGGATGTTCCACCACGTGTTCGTGTCATGTAGCATCACAAGCTAAGAGCGATAAACGGTGTACTCGAGTCGAATGGCTTATTTTGTCACATAAGGCTTACATCCCCCTTCACACTTCGCACAGTATCTTTCACACGAAGGTGTAGAGTGGCCATACGTGATACGTGACGGAACAACGGTCGCAATACCACCATTTGCACATTCCAGCACTTCTCATACAGAGGGTATGGCCCACCTAGCGCGTAACACCAGACTTTCAGTGACTTTTATCTGAACGGTATGGTCCATATAAGGTTTAAGGTCTTCACGCCCCAGCACCTCTTACACTAGGGTTATACCGCTGTTTGATATCTACTCGAATTGAAACAAGTGGAACCTCGTGTTACCGACTCATCATTCAAGTTCAGTCCTTGATAATGTAAAATATGGAAACTCCAACGTCTACCACTACTTTTTAGCCCCCTACAGCTTTCCCTGATGGAATGGGTCGCTGTTCGAGACCGACGTTGGTTGGATTTTTTTCAATAGTCGTGTAATGCTGTGTTGCATACTACCAGGCGCAGGAAGGAAGAACAAAAAAGTG
Source organism: Toxorhynchites rutilus septentrionalis (assembly GCF_029784135.1). Lineage (NCBI taxonomy): Eukaryota > Metazoa > Arthropoda > Insecta > Diptera > Culicidae > Toxorhynchites > Toxorhynchites rutilus. The sequence continues at coordinate 133,766,666 of NC_073745.1, forward strand.
AAGTCAGTTCCTATCGAAGAAAGTGACTCCACACATTCTCGCTGATCTGGGCCTTGGTATGATTCCGAGATTGCTCCCTTTCGCTGTACTCGATACCAGTTCCAAGGGGGTGGCCGCCGAAGCGATGTCACAGCGAAGTGGTAAGCAACAAAAATGTTTTTTGGAAAAAAAAACTGCACACGTTCAGCTACTTCTGCTATTACTTTTTCCGTACTAACTACAATATTCGTATTACCTTGGAACTAGTAATTACTGAAAATACATTGTGTAGCATTGATTATTGCATAATTTTGTGGATCAGTTTATCTTCTGTTTGTTAGGGTTTATGGAGTTTTTGGTTTATAATTTTAAGATAAATTTAACACTGTTCTTGATGCTTTTAAGCTAGATTAAAGTAGAATAACAAATTCAATACATAAGACAGAGATAGTTCTTTCGATCAAATTTCATTCACTATCTCACTTAATCAAATTACCTTTTGTTCTAGAATGCTTGTTTTATTTATGTTCATGAATAAAATAGGTTGAAAGTGGCCTCTTTGTCCAGAGATCAAATATTTGACACTTTTTGACAGATAAATTTTGGTACAAACACAAACAATGTAAAATATCCAACATGGACAAAATTTGACTAAAATATTTAACATTAAGACCGCTGCTCAAGCAAAGAAAAGTGACAAAACTTTGAGAAAAAATAATCTAATCCAGTGCTTGAATCCATTTATAATAATTTATTTGCATTGTTCGAAGAAATTTATAACATCTGTAGTTAAAACAATAGTCATTCATGAACAAATGCGTTTTAAGTATACTTAACAACTAAAACGACGCGACAAAATTTAGGAGCAGTTCTTCGTTTCTGCTGATTAGAGTTTGTTTCGACCGATTTTTGAAGAAAAATTGATTATTTCTGGGTGGTATTTTGTGTTTTCCGGATCCTGGTAAGTATTTATCATGTAAACAATAAGAATGTAAGGTTTTAATTCTTGAATTTTAGTTGCAGTCAACGAAAAATGAGTCGAGCACATAATTGCACGGAAACACAGCGGATGGTCATCCGCAAAATGTCCAAGGCAGGCAGCAGCCAATGAGAAATCGAAGAGTAGTTTGGACGTTCCAAAACCTTCGCATTTAATGCCTTCCATGACCGCAAAAAATCCTAAACGACGCTCATCAAATCGAAATGTGCACTGTTTTCATTGAATGCTCGTAGAGAAATGAGCTATGTGGATTTTTACTGCCGCGAAGGGACGTAAATAGGAACATTTTCTGAGAGTTGGGGACAATTAATATTGTTGCTCAGTAGGTCGAAGATCATCAGTTGCAGAATGAGAGTCCGCCTCGCACGCAGTGTTTCCATATCGATCAACATGCAGCGTGCGGAGTAATCAGGCAGGTTAAAAGGGTCATTCCACGGGAGATTCCGCAAGGCAAATCGGAACCGGTCAAATAGGAAAAAAAATCAAGGACTGTGGCTTGGGGTGTTTCTCCTGGTACGGAGTTGACCTCCTGTATTGGGGGATAAGTTCATGGATCAGTACCTCTATGCCCAAATCCTAAAGGATGTTATGCTGCCGCACGCTGAGTGAGAGATGCCCCTGAAATGGCAATTCATGCAGGATAACGATCCGGAGCACACCGCCAAGATCGTCAAAAAGTGGTTGCAGGATAACAAAGTCGACGTCATGTGCAGTCACCGGTTCTGAATACTATAGAGAACCTAGGGGAGATCGTGAAAAGGTCGAAATACACGGAGGGATCGAAGAATAAGCAGCAACTGTGGGATAGGCTTGTTGTTACGGCATCCTGGTCACCACGTGCCAGAAACTGGTTGAATCCATGCCGAACCGGGTGCGTGAATGATGCTTAAAAAATGTTACACGACCAAGTACTAACCCTAGAAATTTTTCAAGGTTGTTTTTATTTTTTTATCATGAATTTTAAAACCGGTCTTAATTTTTGCGCATCATTTTAGCTGTTAAGTATGATTAACATTAAACCTACCACAAGGGGTCAAATGACCCATTTTAAACTTCTAGTCAAAATTTTCTTGCAAATTACATTGTCACAAAATAATTTTCCTACACTACTTTTCTTAAAACTTACATCGAATGTATTTTTCAGTGTTTACTCCTCTCTTGTTATTTTTTTTTTTTTACTGAGAAATATTTGTAATGTGCCCTAACTACCGCAACGGGTCATTTCATATGAGGGACTTAGAATGCAAGGGGTATAAGTGACTTGATCAATTTCTCTTCATCAACTGTTTCTTTAGTTAATAACTCAACTGCAAAATCGTTCCAATATGAGTTTGCTATACCATCCGATAGATGAGGTTCTGACCTTTCTTCAAGATTGTCAAATACAGCTGGGAGTGAATTTGCAGCTAAGTTATGACCAAAAGAGAGAGTCGATGTAGAGAAATCGATCAAATCACTCACACCCCTTTCATTCTAAGCCCCTCATATGATATCAGAGAGATTTGTATGTGTGGTTGTGATACAAAACCATTGCATTACTCATTTTTGCTATTGCTTTATATGTATTGTTGTATTTGTGAATGAATAGTGAATAAATTGTATTGTGACTCTCAAAGCGAGCTAACAGTAACCATTCCAAGCTACAGCACTATTTTGCGTGTCAAAAATTGTAATCTAATAAATCGAGTCATTGTTCACTAACTATTCATACTCGTAAATGGTCACTTGACCCGCTGTGGTAGGAATAGGATACATGAAACATTGGTAGGTTTAGTGTTAAAACGCATTTTTAATGAATGACTATTGTTTCAACTACAGATATTATAAATTTCTTCGAACAATGCAAATAAATTATTATAAATGGATTGAAGCACTGGGTTGGATTTTTTTTCTCACAATTTTGTCACTTTATTTATTCGCTTGAGCAGTGGTCTTAATGTTTTGTCCGATACTGTAACGTAACCATGTACTGGCAGGATTGACGTACAGATCGGAAAAAATGTAAGCTATTCAATAACTAAAAATTTTCTTGTCGTGTTTTGTGTCAAATATATTTGATCAGTACACGTTGATTGAATTTTATCTGTAAATAAGTGTCAAAAAGTGTACGAGCACCCTAACAAATAATAGGCCAGGGGGTTGCTCAAATACAAGGTCGACGTATACCGTGAGGCGCATCACATCAAGTAGAATTGTGAAAATGGGTGATCATTTTTTTCACAGCTCTCTTTGACAACAATATAATTCGACGAAATTCTTTATTCAATTCCTTCTTGATGTAATGGACAATTGATATTTTCCTAGTACCCCATCGTCTTTGATGATTGGAACGACCCGCGTGAGGTACGAACCATAAAACATAGATGATTTGAGGGGCTTAGAATGTAAGGAGTGTAAGTAACTTGATCGAATTCTCTTCATCATCTTTTTCTCTAGTTAATAACTCAACTGCAAAAACGTTCTAATTTGAGGCTCTGACCGATCTTCCACATTGTTAAATACAGCAGGGAGTGAGTTTGCAGCTAAGTTATGACCAACAGAGAGAGTCGATGTAGAGAAATCGATAAAATCGCTTACACCCCTTCATTCTAAGCCCCTCATTTGGTATCGAAGTTTGAACGTATGACACAAATGATGCAATAAGAAAGCGTATGTTTTTATTGAATTAAACCCTGTAACACCAATAAAGAACTATATCACCTATATTCCACTATCTTTCTGTTAACATTCGTACCAGCAAAATACATTTCCTCCCCACCGCCAAAATCCGAATTATATTTTGAAAACATCAATTTATGTACTCGGAGTACTCCAATATCGAACTCCTCAACTCTGTCGGGTCAAATTCGCTTTTCTCCTCGACACACTCAACAAGGGGGCTTCTCGGGCCTGACAAATGATCAACTTCTTAGTGCATTGTAATCACATGACCAGAAAAAAAACATAAAAATTGAAGATAAAAGGAGGCCACAAGTGAAAGGAAGGTCTTTTGAATTTTCTGTTGTTTTCAGTGCGTGCAAATGAGTTCCTTTTCGAATCAATGCAGGCAGGTCGTGAGAAGGAAAAAGCAGATTAACGCCCTGGCCAGTTGGTCGCCAGTGCATGGAAAATATGTGGCCACTAGTCGTTGTTCGGCCGAAGGATTTTGTTGCCGCAGGGGGGCAGAAAATTCGGCCAGATTCTGTTTTTTTTATTTCAGCATCAGCAACAAAAAAGACGAAGAAAGACAGGCTTATCAAAATCGCTTAATTGATTGATATTCGATTGACCTTTTACCAGGCAAGTTGTTAACTTAATTTACAGCGTGCTTGACATGAAAGGTGCGACAACCGCGAGACGTTGGTCGCGTAACAAAAAAAAACCCTCTGGTTCAACCGGGCAACAGGTATCAGGTATATTTTGGCCTGTCCAGTGCTCTTAAATCTACACGCGGTAATGCTGCAAAAAAATGCACTTCTGGGATCCTTTTGTGCGTCTTTACGGTGTTCGTTCCGATCAGCATTGATCAATTTTTGAGCTGAGGCATGCGGACGAGTTATTAAATCAAGTTGTACGGTGTCTAACCGAAACAGACGACGGACCAACGAAGGAGAAGGTGGGAAGTTAAAATGTGCGACAGCACTAAACGTACATTAAGCATCATAATTTAAAAGCGATATGTACCCGTGTGTTATCATAATTTTACATTTTTATTCAATAAAATGCACTTAATTCTGCATTAAAAGTCAACAAAAGAGCATGAATGAGACTTGAATGACAATCGTAAATTAAGCAAACACCAGTCGAGTCTGAGAATACATGTTGCCTTCATCGAGTAGAACTATATTTTCTCCAATCAGGTTCTGTGAAATTAACAGCGTGAAAGATATTATTCAGTGTTAATTAGAGCATACTAAATATTTGTTCAAGCATTCAGAATAAATCACATACTCTGACAAACAGTTAGTATTCATTATCTATATAAATAAAAATGTAAGGCCAAATGTGTTGCTAAGCGCGAAACCCGAGCAAGGAATCGTCCGATTTGAGCCATCTTTATTTTGATGTATTCTTTTCTGCCCGTAGTTCAATGTTATGGAAAGAAAAATCGGAAAATTTCCGGAGAACTCTGAAGGAAGGTCGGAAAATTCGGAAAATTGATTTCTCATATGTTTTAAAATTACATCATGATGAGCGTTGTCGGTCCATTCAATGTTTGCGATATCGAAATTGATCTTTGTTTGAAAGTGGATTTTCAGATAAAATAACGTACTCCTATATCTTCTATCTTCTATATCTATATAAATAAAAATGGAAGGCCAAAATGTGGTGCTAAGCGCAAAAGTGGTCAGTTGCTTATTTGGTAATTTAACTTTATGCTATTGGTACCGTATTGATAGTAACCTTATATTTGAAGAGTTCCATGACTTTTAAGTCACCCTGTACTTCAGGAGAGTTGTTTTTTGTCTTTATTTAAGAGACTTTCAGCCGTAGGCTGGCTCGTCTTTGCGGAGAACTGTTGCATATCAAAAAAGAATTAAAAATAGAAGTCGCTTTGCCATTTGGCCGTAGTGCGGATCGTATTTGAGGATTTTATCGTTTTTTCGTGAACTTTAGTTATTAGTGTTATTCGACGTGATATCTTCGACAAATCATCAGTTTAGACGACGGTTCTCCATGATTATTATGGAAAGAAAGAAATGGATTATCTCCTAATCACATCACTCACCACAGTAAATACTGATTCTAACCTCCCCAACTAACCAGGTATCCCTTCCTTGATAAACGCTAGGGAACCACGCTTTAGAGGCGACTCTTCTGGTATTCGGGCGGCGAAAACTAACATTCCTTCCCTTCCCCTGGTGACTGTAAGGACGTGGCCGACGTCGTTATTGACTATTTAATGTTCGAATCACCGAAACTTGCTACTCCCAAGCGTCATTCGGTGTGTTCTTTGTGCAATCTCGCTGGTCAATCACGGAGAGCAACTACGAAGTGTACAGTCTACCCAAGCTCAAGCACAAGCTCAAAATAATCAGTGGCGGATAATGACTTATAATGTTCTGTTTAGTAATCGGTCGAATCCTACTAAACATGAAAAAAAAAGTTGAAATTCTGTATAAACACATCTTGAATTAGCGGCTCCGCAAAGCTTATGCGATTGAGCCTTACAAATAAATAAATTGGGAAAAACATGTTCTGTTTACTGAAACTGATAGACCTTATTTCATGCTGCTTTTCAAAAGTTCCCTTCGTGGATTTGAAGTCTCGTTATACGAGGCGTTCTGTGTTTCTTACTACGTTTTGGTACGTATGGGAAAATTTCCATTATGACTTTAGGTGAATAGACCCAGATTATTTTATCATGTACCTACTATTTCAATAATGATTTTTAAAAAATTGAAATAACCAAGATAACGCAAAAAACTATCCCATTTCGCATGTTATGCGGGTTCGAAAACACTAATAAAGCCGAAAACGCTGCCAAATTCACAAAAGCTCTCTTCCGGCGAAAAAATAAATATAAAAATCAATTGCCCTTCTATTATTTCGGACATTAACTGAGAAAATAAACTACAAAATATAATTGAATGGAACAAATTTTACTTAAATTCTACTTTTATTAACCCATCTACAAAAGATATTGTACGCACAGACAGAGTGTCCTTACGGCAGTTGGCCGGAATCTCACCCATGGCCGAAGAAAAAATGGATGTCGGCATGTTCTTTAGCTCGTTCGTGGCCTTGACGAACAACTGCTTCTCCGTTTTAGCTACAAAATAATTGTATTAGGTCCTCCGTTTGACGTTCGTCCAGCTGAGAGCGTTGGGAGGGTTAGCGGTTAGCAAACAGAAAGGTTTGGGATGTAAAATGAAAGTCTAAAAACTGAAGGTTAATGTAGTCCTACGTTAAAATGAAATAAAATAAAATATGAAAACATGATTAAATGCCTATGGAGGATCTGCTAAAAGAAAACAAGGGTTTAAAAAAGATAAAAGCGTTTCCAAGATGACCATACAGATTTTTAAGTTGACGAACGACCCAGTACGTAAAAACCCGATTAAAAAGTGAAATAAATGGTTATGAAGGATTATCGATACATAATCAGAGAAGTCGTTGATAACGTTGACATATCGAATGTCATGGAATTTCATCGAATGTTTTGAGTATGAAAACATGACAGCAAATTTGTTCCAAAATTGTGGAATTTCAAACATAAACGGGGGCACATGGAAGTTCCTCAGGAGTCACTAAATGAAGTCAACGACGATGCAGAATTACCGCAACGATTAAAACGCCGGAAGATACTCAAGAGCGGTCGAACGAACTGTTTTCATCGATTTTCATGGCATAGCGCATCATGAATTATTGCCACGAGGTCAAAAAGTCAGTAAGAAATACTACATACAAGTTCAACGCCATTTACGTGAAACTATTAAAACAGGTATAGCATAGACTTTTGCACCTAGATAATACACCTGTTTGAGAAGACTTTCGAGGATTGAAAGAAGCGCTGGCACAAGCGCAAAATATCTAATGGAGACTATTTTGAAGGCGTCAATATTAATATAGACGAATAAAACATGAAATTCCCGTTAATTTCGAAAGTTCCTCAATTTGCATGTATTTTCAATGCTTCTTTTTCTTTTCGTTTGTTCGCGGAGGCTTTAAATCTTACGATTCATTCGTCTCTGAATTTGCAATACCGATTGCCTCAGGCATCTTGGTTTTCAAGTCTGTGTTAGGGAACAGAGTTCGGAGGAACAAATGTTCCCCCAACATGCATGTATTTGCAATGCCGATTTCCCCAGGCACCTTGGTTTTGAAGTCTGTAGAAGTCTGTAGTTTCATATATTATTTTATTCATTTCCACTGTAATGAATTACTATGAAGTACCCAAAATGATTGATGCAAAACTCTCGTTAACCTAAAGTTATAATCCTACGTCAAAAATCCTGACTTTAAATATGCAAGAAAATTGTGATCTTTTCTATTTTGACTTTTTCCAATTTTATTCGATTAAGATTCCGATGTCAAATAAAACATCCTGATTGTAATAAAAATCAATTATATATGTTTTTGTGCAACTTAATGTAAAAATCGCCTGGCAACAGCGACAACCGCACCCGGCAAAAATACCAGATTTGAAGACATGGCTTCATTTTGAAGACATTTCACTTACTGTAAAGACATTTGGTTTTGTGAAAACATTTTGAAGACTTTATGCATCAGGTAAAGACATTGCAGTATTATGGTGTATTTTACTTCAAAATCTGGAGAATTTTATGCAGTCTCGGGCTCAAACTATTGCAGACTTCACAATATTTTTTTTTAATTTAATTGAATAACTAAGATAAATATAAAAGCAAAAAAAAATAACATCATCACCATAGTCTTGAAATGGAAAACACACGGACACACATACACACAAAAGACAATAATTTCTTCGTTTTATGAAATAATGAAATAATGATGATGGTCACCTCAAAAAGTTTGAGCTGTACGAGTTCTGTTGTTGTTCTTTATGTAACAATTATCAAAATAACCAGTAAGCACATTGAAGTAAAAAACAAAACAAACGGACTGTTTTTATTTCAAACATAGATTCCTAATTGAAGAACAATTTATGTTATCAACTTACGTATTTATTCCATGGCATGTCGAGAGAATTTCCAACCCGGGAATACCCTAGACCGATCGGGAATTGAACCCAATGCCTATGTCGGTGACCGGAATAAATCGCCACAGTAAACAACTGCAACAGAAACAACCGCTTAGAAAAAGTGTAGTAGGCTAGAAATATTTGGCGCGGGAAAAACATCATGTGCCTCACATTTCTATTATAAATTTATTCTCTTGTTCTCGTTTTTCGAAATTTATTCTGAGGACAATGTAATGGGGACGAAGTCCCCATTTGGCGAGGATAAGGAATCGAGGCGGCCCATGCCGCCAAGATGACGCAATCCGAGTCCACCGCCGACCCGCCGTCGGAAGCGGCGGTGTCTCGCACGCAAACCTGGGATCCACTGATTGCCCGGTTAGTTTGAAACATAGGATACGATCCTTTAGCAATGTCCGACCGAGCTCTAGCGAGCGTCGGACGGTATACGTCTGCCCGGGGCGTTACGTTTGCCTGGGGCGATACGTTTGCCCGGTTAATTCTTGTTTTGAAATACAATACCGCGCCACAATATTTATAGCCTACTACACATTTTATAAGCGGTGGTTTCTGTTGCAGTCGTTTTCTGTGGCGATTTATTCCGGGAACCGCCTATGTCAATATTAGCCATGAACTTACAAGGAAAGTCCCGCTTTATCAGATCCCCGGCCACGGTCTGCAATTGAGATCGTTTCCGAGTTCTAGTAGCTAAGCAAACCCAAGCCTAATTCTAGCCAATACTTCAGGCCCATCACTTTACATATCCCAAGGCATGTCAAGAAAATTTTCAACCCGAAAAAATCCTTGACCGATCAGGAATAGAACCCAATACCTATGCTTCACTGGATACCCGACAACGGTCTGTTAATCGTTTTCGAGTCCAGACAGCTGAGCAAACCTAAGCCTAATTCCAACCGATACTTCAGGCCCTACATTCAATCTGGGATATAGACGTGTCAACCTGAATCTGCAATGAGATCTGCCACAACACAGAAAAGTCTTGATATAGAAGATGAATTTTTCACAAAGGAATTCCCGTTTCACTGGATACCCGACAACGGTCCGTTAATCGTTTTCGAGACCAGACAGCTGAGCAAACTTAAGCCTAATTCCAACCGATACTCCAGGCCCTACATTCAATCTGGGGTATAAACGTGTCAACCTGAATCTGCAATGAGATCTGTCACAACACAGAAAAGCTTTGATAAAATTATCTGTTGAGAAGATGAATTTACAAATATTCCGATTGAGCTATCCCTAGCTTACCTCAGGTTTCCACATTAAACCCCTTGGAATGACTTTATTTTATTCGATCAAAAATTCTTTTGCTTTTGTACAAACGTTTCTCTATGTTTGCAACGCGCGCAGGCTCAAACTATTGCAGACTTCACAATATTTTTTTTATTTAATTGAATAACTAAGATAAATATATAAGCAAAAAAAAATAACATCATCACCATAGTCTTGGAATGAAAAACACACTGACACACATACACACAAAAGACAATAATTTCTTCTTTTTATGAAATAATGATGATGGTCACCTCAAAAAGTTTGAGCTGTAGGAGTTCTCTTGTTGGTCTTTATGTAACAATTATCAAAATAACCAGTAAGCACATTGAAGTAAAAACAAAACAAACGGACTGGTTATATTTCAAACATAGAACAATTTATGTTATCAACTTACGTATTTATTCCATGGCATGTCGAGAGAATTTTCAACCCGGGAATACCCTAGACCGATCGGGAATTGAACCCAATGCCTATGTCAATATTAGCCATGAACTTACAAGGAAAATCCCGCTTTATCAGATCCCCGGCCACGGCCTGCGATTGAGATCGTTTCCGAGTTCTAGTAGCTAAGCAAACCCAAGCCTAATTCTAGCCAATACTTCAGGCCCATCACTTTACATATCCCAAGGCATGTCAAGAATATTTCCAACCCGAAAAAATCCTTGACCGATCAGGAATTGAACCCAATACCTGTGTCAGCATTAGCCTTGAATTCACAAAGGAATTCCCGTTTCACTGGATACCCGACAACGGTCCGTTAATCGTTTTCGAGACCAGACAGCTGAGCAAACTTAAGCCTAATTCCAACCGATACTCCAGGCCCTACATTCAATCTGGGGTATAAACGTGTCAACCTGAATCTGCAATGAGATCTGTCACAACACAGAAAAGCTTTGATAAAATTATCTGTTGAGAAGACGAATTTACAAGTATTCCGATTGAGCTATCCCTAGCTTACCTCAGGTTTCCGCATTAAACCTATCTGAATACTTACATTAAAAAAATAATTGTTTTTGCATATGTTTGCATATTTTAGGCATATACTATACAATAGGTTAATTGATCAATATCTATTCAATATATCAATAGATCTTTAGATCTGTCTGATCAATAGATCTTTCAAACGACTACTTCACAAATCGAAGGCTTTCCGGTTACATACTTTTTCAATAATTAGTTCTATGGATATGGTTTAAGTTACAACCAACACTTCTGTGGCTGCGAGGTGTGCTGATTACGCGAAAGGAATGGTTCCTCTCTGGCGTCACCAAATGTGGCTGCCAAAGTACGCTGGTTACGTGAATGGAAAAAGGAGAGGAAGGCCTTTACTGGACGCTTTCTGGTAGTCCAGGTCACCTAGAGCACATAACGAGTCTGAGCCTACTGATGTGATCCGGTGGTACCGCATCACTTGAGGTTTTGGCCGGGCGGAGCCAGATAGGAAGTAGAATGGAAAGCGAAAGGTAGGATTGTGGTGATTTCAATTTTTTTACCGAAATGATTCGGTCTTTTGATACTTACTACAGCTCCGTCCTTCTTCTTGTCATTGGTCCTTCGTGGTGTACTTGACGGGGCTCCCTCAGGCTCCTCGTGGTGTATCCTTCATGGATTTGATATCTTAATGAATGTTGCTCAGAGGGGCGAGATACTGTCACGACGCTTCTGCGTTCGTCGATTAGTTGAGAGTGTTTTATCTAGTGAACATTTTACTCTTTTATACAGGAATTTTCCCTACATTGCCTACTTGTGAGGTCTTATCTACCTCAGAAGGATAGTACATAAGAGACAGAAAAATAATGATTTATTCCCAACTAGACGGGCGAACAAGCGGAAGATTATACGCACGCAGGCGCAAATATGATTATCCTCTGTTTTATTGTTTTTATTTATTGCACTCGTCTTGCAATCTAAACATCCTAGTGCAGCGATAACAGTCCTTTTACGCCTATTTGTTGGGCCTGCTTAAGTGAGCTATTAAGGATTTCTCCCGTCCTTAGTTATTCACTATCGGAGATAGGCTCCGATGCTAAATATATATCACACTCATCGCATACCATCGCATCGCATATATTTATTGCCCTCATCGCATATTGTGTATATTGTTTTGTGCTATCTTCTTATTGTTTTGTTTTACTTCTCCTATCCGGCGGGTTACCGCTAGCCAGAGGAGTTTATGATACGTTTCCTGTACATTTATGATAGAGCGCGGTCTAACCACACGCTCTACCGCTATGCAATGAATCACGCTTGCAAATCGTGATCCTTGCGGCGACAACTTCAAAGTTGAAATAAACAAATTGAGTTATCACAGTTCCGTTTTGGAGAAGAACTGTGAACGGTTTATCAAGCCAATTATCATTTCTTTTTATCTGAACTCATAAAAATTAGTTCGCAGTTGCGCAATATATTCTTTTTTCACATTTATTGAAATAGAATTCACTTCAAATAAAATCTAAGTTTTAGAAAATGCACTATGTAGCACTACCAACTAGAATAAATATTGAATAAGCTACCAAACTTTATTTAAAAGCAAGTTATGAGTTTTAGTTACCTTCGATATGATTCCTTGATGATGATGAACTATTTTGATTTTGTCGTTTTTATAGTTGTATTAGTTGAAAAAAAGTTGCAATTTTTTTTACTTATATCTGTAAATAAAATCAGTTTGTTTTTTTGTGTTTGCTAAACTGATTTCAATGTCGAGAAAAAAATACCTTTTAGATAACTCGTCTTGCTCAAATTTCTGTAGGGGATGGAGGCGGGACCATTATCAATATAATCGCGAAGACCATTTTCGTACCATGTAAAGACATCTGAAAAAATCACCTGGCATCCATGGTACCCGGAGCACGATGAAGATTCATGTGATGCAGATATTCGAAGCTACACAGAAAATCACTTCGCTAACTTTCAACAGAAGAAAACGCTAGAAACTGACCTATGTTATCTGTCCGCTGTAGTAATGATTAAATGTAATTAAATGTAATGATTAATTATCAAATAAAAATTCAGTCTAGAAGTGACATAAGTTCATTGAATATAAATGCTTCCTGGTGGTAATTTCTTCTGAACGACTAATCTTACTAAAACTGCTGGTTAATCCAGTAAATTCCAACGGAAACAACATTGAAGCATGCAGCATAGATATATTATCCAGTATCAACGGGGAGTACACCCACATTCACCAAATGGCTCCCAAAAAAGCAAACGACTACATCGAACACCCTAAGAAAAGCTTTATTCCGATCCTCCCAACAGAAACCAGACCGAAATCGAAAATGAAAGAAAAACAAACCCTCCTCTTGCTCCTATATTTTTCCGCCAGCTGGCCCTGTTGTGTTTTTCTTGCATTTTCAATTTTGTTTTCATTACGCGACGTTATATTTTCGCTCGGTCTTTCAGTGAAAACGAAAACTAGATAACAGGATCCCGAGTGTCCATGCGATAGAACCAACTAACACCCATTGACAGATCCGAACGAAAGCCGAACTATTACATATTATGGTATTGTAGTTATGTTAGAACATATCGAAACAAATGTAAATGACCTGGTGGGATTATCCACCGTGCGTCCCCGTTCTTTAAAATATTAGGAAACATTTTAAAGCTGTTTTCCTAAATTAGTATTGCAATGCAATTCAGTAATGGAACTGATTTATTACATTGATCACAGGTTATTTTAAGACTGATGTATCACTAATAGTGTATCCAAAACTGCGAGACCATATTTATAATGCCAAATACGAATACGCGTGCATTACTTACGATAAGTTATGACGCATATTGGTAACAGAGGTGACTAAAAAACTTGGCCAATCTCTTATCTTGTATTCTTCCGAGATATCCAAAGTAATATTATAAAAAACACTTAAATGTTTTATGTGTATTTCAAACACAAATCGAATTTAAAAGTGCTAAATTTGATACACTTGTGTTGGAGTGTTAATCGGTTGTAATGGTGACAATGAAACTTTTCGCTACAGCAAACACATTCGCTAAAAGATGCCGCAGACAGAAGAATAAATACAGCTTAATTTTTTCAAACGTGCGATACACAGTCATAACTATCATCGGTGCAAAACATCCTCTCGCACTTCGACCCACACCTGTCGCAATGTTTCCAGCGCCGCACAAAGATTGCAGCTCCCCACAGCCCGGCTCCTTCATGTGTGTGCGTCATTCTCGCCGATGGTTTTGTCGCGCGGTTACCTCCGGTCGGCAGGCAGAAGCCGGTTCGCGGAAGAGAATAAAATGTCTAAAATAACAAATCGAATGCGCATGGGCAGAACAAGCGCGTCCAAACGAGCAAAAAAGCAAACAGCTTCGCGGTAGCCGATGATGGCCAAAAAAATGAGCTGAATCTGCTGCACAAAAAAAAAGTGGACATGTATTTTGCATTGGACATATCGACTGCACCCTGAAGATGTGAGTGGAGAGTGAGATAACCACATGGAATGAGAGCGCGAGTACAGAACTGAGATGTGCAAATACCACGATCCATGGGGAGTATTATAGTGGGAGCGATAGCGAAGCATACCTCTCAGAAGGAACTCGCTTCTCCTATCGGTCCAAGAGCACCTGATATTATTATCAACAAGGCTCAGGGTGGTATGCAGCAAAGTAGGGGAACTTAAGGTAAGACGCACCGTGTCGGTAAAATGCACCACCATTAAAAATCATGGAAAACGCCCTAATTGGCAGGATTTTTCTGTGCTTAGAACTTTCTTCTGACGTAGGACTACGTCGTTGATTTCTATATAGAGGGGTAATTCTACGAAAAATTAAGGGATTTCAAATGCATACTACCCAAAATCGTCATTCGATATATGTTATACTATATACCATTAGATGGGAAATTCAGCAATTTTTTTGACTACAACACAAGCAATGAAGATAGTAAAAGAAGTAAACAATTTAGCGAATTAAGTAGGTATGTTTCTTAGATTTTACTCGCAACAAACAACATGTTTGCATACAATTCGTGCGTTAGCCTCCATGGTAGAACTAGTTGGCCAAAAAGATTGAAAGAACGGTCATTGTTGACGTAGGGCTACGTCTAAACGGAGTATATTGGGGGTAAAATGGAAACCTAAACACAGAACATGCAGGAAAAAAAGAAAGATTTCAAATGCTTATAACTCGAACATTTCTTACTGGATCGGGAAGATGTTCGCATCAATTGATAGGGAATTTTTCTACGCATCTATCGCAATTAATAAAATGTCATTTTTCATTAGGAAAATCATTGAATAACTGTAAAATGTTAAGCGTTATCTTAACGCCCCAACTGCCTCGTTTTGATTGGTCAGATTTACGGTTTCCCCAACACAGCCATCAAAATCAAGCTGCCTTGGGGAAATCGGCATTGCCAATATATAAAACTATGGGGACTTTGGTTCTCATGGAAATGTGTTCCCTAACACAGACTTCTAAACAAAGCATAACAATAATATTCAAAACTGGCATTGCAAATACAAAAAAATGTAATGGGTTGTATCTAGGACACGACCGCAGTTTTCGACGTAGAACTACGGAATTATATTATTCAATCCACTTGTTTATCACTTCGGATATTATTTTAGAAAGCATCGACATTTTTTAATATCTTTTTAGCAATTTAATTTTTTTTATTAATTCAGTAGACTCGAAAGAGTCGAGTAGTGTCGAAAGCTATCAGCACTTTTGGTTTATTTGGTTCCACTCGCATCAGACTTTCTCCTTCTCACTCAGATGTTGAAACAAAACTATGAACTCTTTTGCTCCTATATTCCGCTTGAGATGTGATCGAACCCCACAACATACAACAGAAAGGTTACCTTACTGGAATTTGAAAGCATACTTTCATGAAATATACGTCTATCTAAATAAATGCAGGGCATAGCTATATTCAAAAATTCTGGATACTCTTCCATATCCGCACTAGCACAAAAACTTCTCGTATGCTGCTCTTCATTGTCGTAGCACAGCTGGATACAGAGGGCTTCCTCTCCTTGAATCGAGCTGTGCGTGTATGTGTGTGAAATCAGCATTAGGCATGAATGATATCCGCTCGTTGTGTTATGCTAGCTCACTCGCATCTGTGTTTTCATTCTATTCTATTTTTGGTTTCCGCCTCTAGCCCTGAGAAGAGCCCTTGTGGAATGAAGTCATACTCCTCCTTCATCCGACAAGAAAACAATCCTCTCCCGCTCGACGCTCTGCGGCAACCATGTTGCTTCGATGACCACCAAACGAGAAGTGGTGTGGCTTCCAATCTTGGATGGCTTATTTAAACCAAATATGTTGAAAACTGACAGAAACGAATGTATCAGTTGCTCGTTATTGACAGCTCTGTTCGGGAATGCACACAAATTGGCAGAACAAATGTATGGGAAAATGAGAATGCTTCCAGTTTTCATTAATTTCAACCGTTTAGGCATTAGTGGATTGTACTGTATAGTATATCAAACGAATCTTAGAGAATTTCCGATTCCATTGGTGTGTAAAGTATCAGAATTTGTTCGCTGCGGACATAGTTATTAGCGTAAACTTTATTTCACAAAAACGTGACCTGTTTTCTGATTTGGCACCCTTCCTGAAAGACGTAGTTCTACGTCAAAAAGTTGGGGGTATTTTTGTTCCGACTGAAATGTGTTCCCTCAACACGTGGGGAAATGGCATTGCAAATTCCGGCAAGTTGGGAGTATTTTTGTTCTGACTGAAATTCCCTAAGGTCCCCCGCAGACTGCCTTATCGGCCGTCTGTTTAATCAGTACTGACTAGCTTTGACCTACGACGATTTTTTATTGGCCGATAGTTCAATTCGCTCCCAATCCGCTCTCAATTTTGACATCCGACATACACGCCGAGCGAATCACTGAGAATGGGATGCACCCAATGCTTTTGGAATCTCTTTTTGATTTTCCTTCTCCGTTGTTGAACGATGATTAAACAATATGCGTTCGACGTACATGTAAAAATCGAAACTGAATGCCTGAAGTTCATCAAATCAAGCTAATTCGCGGTTCAAGAAGTATATACACTTGAGAGATGCAAACTTCAGAGGGGAATGTAAAATAAAATAATCGTTTGATAATTCTTCCATTCACATATTTTGTCCTAGGACTGTAATTAAATTTACTTGTAACGAAGAACCTAATCTATCACAATGCATGAATTGACCTTACATGGCATTTATTCAATCTTTCTACTAACCAAACAATAATATTGAATTCAATTGAAATCGGAAATTGTTTCATTCATTCAAAAATTTAATCAACACAAACAATTGATTGCTAAGCTAAAGTAGTCCCATGTCAACCTTGCGTTTATATCATAGATATAACCCACCCATTTTGTTTTAAACCGGTAGTTCGCTATGCGAACTGATTCCGAATGAACTGATTACGAGCGAACTGTTTGGAAACGAATGATATGCAGCTAAACTGAATACTTGTGGAAAGCAGATTGTGTTTAACGGAACGTATCAATATAACAAGAACGCGTGGAGAAAACAAAAAACACAACGATTTTGTCATTCACGAGCAAAGTGTATGTAACGCGTGACTTATTTTGTAATATATGCTTAATTTTGAATTTGAAATAAAGATTTCATCATTACAATTGAAATCGATCCTCGAGAAAGCTTTCAATTTTCAATTTAATGTATTTTTTCCACTTCATGTGTTATTTTAGGTTGGGGAAAAATTTATCCATTATTTTCTCGGTAGCGGGCTTAAGTGATCATTATCACGCGTAATATCGATCATACAATTTTAAGTCTCGGCTAGTTCAGAGGCTATTAATCATCCCAAGGTCCACTCTTCACCGTAAACAAAGCGGACTCACGATACTGTAGCTAATAGAGGACTCGATTGTACAATGGTGAAAGTGAAACGCAGAAACGCATCGTTTACTACCCTTATTTTCTCTCGCACGGAACTTTTCAAGAAATACTTCTTTCAAGTACCGACTCCTTATTCACTTTATGATGCGCTATCTTCGACGGTTCGGTAGCCAAGAAGTCCGTCGATCCTCCTCTACTTTCCATTTCGACTCCTTTCTTTCCAATGCTCTTTTTCCTTTCATCTCTCTTCTCGTAGTTCTTCTCTCTCTAGATTTCCTTGTCCTCTTTGGTTCATCATCCTGGCCGGAAACTCGTTGACTCGTTAGTTTCGCATTTATGTATTTTTTTTTTTTGATAGCATCCTTCGTCTTACAGGTGAGTATGGATGTTAAGTGTGTAAGTATTGGTTTATATATTTATTTAAACTTATAGGTTCAAATCTCATTACCTTTTATTCTTTTTTTTCGTTCCGGTTTCACTAGCGAGCAGTAACAGAATCTATTGCTAGAGTTTTTCACCAATAAGGACTAACCCCCCTATGATAGAGACATTATGAAGCTATCTTTGGAGTGGCAAACAAATTTTACAACAAAACGGTGTATATTTGACCCAAATCGGACAATCCGAAGTAATTAAAAATTAGTTTTGAATTTCACTCAAAAATAATGGATTACTTTTTCTCCCAACCTAATATTTATATACTTTCTTTTTATTAGAAAAAAAATCCGGAGAAACTGTGCTGGGATAATTCATTAATGGAATAAACAAATAATTTTCTAGTGGGAAAGAAAATTGAAAAACTGTATTTTCGTTGCTTTCAATTCTTTGTTTCGCTTATTGCGTATAGGTATCATAATGATAATCATTACTGGGATGTTTGTAAAAATTTAAAATGTCGTAACGTGATTTTTTCTCCGATAGAATTTTTATTGAATATGATCTTCCATCGAACCTATGTTGAGTCACAACAGAAAATATGAAAAATTGTCGGGTGAGAAACATTTTTACATACAATTAGCGATTTTTAAAGAAGAAGCACCTTTCCTTTCCTATGTAATTTACAAAAAAATAATTCCGTGCAAAATAGAAAATGTTCTATCTAATCTAACGATATCAATACCAGGACATGAATAGTTGTGAAGCTACCTACGTATATTGGGATCCAGCTAACGCTCAATGTTCAAAAACGGCTCAAAAGAACTGGTTCACTCAGGTGAACGGTTAGCGAATGAGCCATTCATCAAAGTAAACTGCTCTGCTCATCTCTACTCCATGGTTTGGTTTCCTTATTCGTTCTCAAATATTTTTTCGTGACGGACAAGGTGAGTAGGTGTATATCAAGAATTATTCTACATTTTCCGATGGTAATCACTTATCAGGATCAAAGGAGAGGAAATCATTTGGAAGATATCCACACTCTATTATCTATTAATGTTTCGGAAAATTTCGGACATCTTATCAAAAAGTACTAATGGCTTTATTCAACCAAATCTTCTTGTTAATTCCCCTTTCTCTGCCTTATAAATAAGCAGCACTCGTTGGGATCAGTTGACTCGGAATCCACGGTCATAAGATATCTAATCTGCATCACCGGTCGATATAATTATTACAAGTCCCCACAGGCAATGTTTCAGGCAAGTATAATATCTCCGAGGCAAGCTGGCTACTTAAACTTAAGTTTAAGAATGCATTGTAATGGCTTCTTCTCGTATTCAGCTAAATGGAATAAACTAAAGAAAAAAGTCGACTGATCGATTAAATTTTTTGTAAGGACTGGTTGATTAATAAGGATTTATATGTACATTTATGAACATCGATACATGAAAACCAGATAATTTCGAGTGTTACGTGTTGATGTTGAAATATCTATCTATCTGATTTTTATCAACGGTTTACTATTGAAAATAGACAGGATTGATAATTAATGATTCGGGATTCTTTCTGCCAATAAACTCTTACAATCCGTTTGAAGTTCAGTTCAGCTCATATGACAAATGGTTTTCCTAGAGCCACCATTTCGAGTACACTCATACCTCGCTATACGACCACTCTTTATACGGCATTTCGCTATAACGGCCCTCTTCAATTAGGGCATGTTTTCGATTTACGGTCTAAAATGTTTCGCTATAACGGCAAAAAAGTTATTTTCGACGTCGATATACAAGTGATTCTTTATACGGCTTTTTGCTTTACGGCCAAGTTTCGTGGAACGTATCTAGGCCGTAAAGCGAGGCATGGGTGTATTGAATAAGTTAGATCTACAAATTTGTGAACAGTTGCACAATCTCCTCAAAGTCCTACATCAAATTTCGGTCCATGTCTCTAGGCTCAGGCCCTTCTGATTTTTTCTTTAAAAGTACAATTAAATGTATTTTAGCATCGAAAAACTAGCTTCATTAAATAGTAATATATAAAAAAAACTGCATGATTTCATGCAATATTAGCCGCTTCTGTCATAAGATTTTTGAAGCAATTTTCATTTATTTACAAACTTATTTAAATTTTGGAAACTTCAATACACTCTGGATTTTTATCAGAGCTATCGATTGAGTTTGAATAAAAAATTGTTAAAAAATCATTTTTATATCAAAATGCAATTTTCGAATCCATCTCATAATGGGGCACATCACTCCAGTATAGAGATTGAAAAAGAGTCATTGTCAGTGTTATCAGATATTTTCTGCAATTGTCCATTCCAGCAATTTCGCGATTTTAGTATCTGATCACGCCGAATTTTAAATGTGGGAGTCCAAAATCGAATTTCTTCTTTCGGTTTCCATCCTGCAAATTTTTGCCGTGGAAATATACAAGTTTTCCGGCATTTCGCTATAACGGCCCTCTTCAATTATGGAATCTGCAGCTACGGTGAGGTGCTGCCGCTTGTAGTGGTGACATGTTTGATTGCTTGTATCAATTTTGAATTGATCAAATTTTGATCATTCCACCCTTTAATTGTGACGAACAATTTACGCGTGATCGGGTACCACGCCAAAAAAATCAAAAATGTTACTGCATTCCTGGTCGTAAAAAGGTCATCTACTACATTACACAGCACATTTTTTATTTACTTTATTTACTTTTATCATTGGCATAATGATATGCTATCATTCAAACTAGCTGAAACCGAATAGCCCTAACAGTTATGCCGCATGACACACTCCTCTCCAACTATGTAAACGCACAGGTAACTTCGCGGACATACCGCAAATCGCAGCAGAAGGATCTCAGTTCTCCGTGCAGCACGAGGTCCCCCCGCGAGTTCCAACGCATAAAAAGGGGACACCCTTGATGCCATCCGAGACAGGAGAAAGAGTACTGTCGACCTCAACATCTCGTGCTCATTCTCGCGAAATTCGCAACACACTCAGGCGCGGGATGTTTGACGCGTTCGCGGCTCCAAAACAACCATACCAATATTAAAATAGAAAACAGAAATACAGTTTGTAATGTACTCTTTATGCGTTCAGTCGTCGGTCTCCACAGAAACGTTATTATTTTGTTCTCAATGTGCGCCAATTCACATTGCAAAAAGAGCCAGGAGCTGGCACTTTGAGTTTTTCATGCATTTTCTTTTGTGTGTTTGAGAATTTCCCTCCCGTCAACGTCATTCGCTGAGTTTTTCGCTTCTGTTTTTCCAACGTGACTAATGCACAAAGAGTTGCCACGGAAAATAAGAAAACCGTCCCTTGCAAAAGAAAAGTCTGTGGAAAAATAAGTTTTCTTTTGTTCGCGAGTGAATAATTTCCTTTATTATTTTTGGGACCATCGTGGAAAACAACAGGAACAAAAATTAATTGTGTAAATAATCCAAACGCTGAAGAACAGATTGGGAAAAGTTTCTTGGAACTTGAAATATTAAAAAAGGACAAAAAAGAATATATTTCGGATTTTTTTTTTTTGAAATGAGGAAATGAGGAAATATAATCATGCTTTGTAATGTAAGTAACATTACCGGTGGAAGGATCGATCGCTGAAAATTGTCTGGATGTATTTGACGACAAGAAAACAGGATTTGTGCACTCCACTGCAATTCTCAACAATGTCATCGACTAACACTCTCGAAGTCCTCGAGAAATGTGAGAACATCAACAAAGTAACAAATATTCTGTCGCGGAATTTTGTATAGCTTACATATACAGCAAGGATGGAGTGAGCTCCTTCTCCTAGTCTCCAGTGCAATCGGATTTTTAATTCCCTCTCTGTAGAAGCAATGCCATAAAAAATGTGAACGAATCCAAATAACACAATTGTGCAGCTATATTTCTATATTGTTGATTTACTTTCGGTAACTTTCGGCCCATGAAAAAGTTAATCTTTCGGCAACAATTTTATTGAGTTATGAAAAACTGCACTTCCATATAAAATGGACTGCAAAATGTGTAAACGCATGTTTGGAAACATGTAAATAAAGTGAAATAAGGTTTATGGATGTTCAAAAATAATAATAAAACTAAAATTATAAGTGTGTAACAAAGTTCATCTGTAAACAAGCTAAATTTAGCCATTTTAAGCATCTTCAACAGTGTGAACCAAACCAGTAGGACAAAACTCTTATGTGCGAAGCCGTGAATCCGAAGAACGAGTTCAGCAAATATCGATCTGGTGTATCAAGTGGACAAATCAGCTGATGAAAGGAGACGAAGCAGTGGAAGAGGTGAGCACAAATTTGCATTTTTATCCAGAACCTGAATTAGAATCAAAGTAGTGGTACTAATCTCGAGAAAAGCACCAGCATGATGGCTTAGAATTTCATTATTTTTTAATTTCCGTTCATCATCTGAATATTTTAGACATGGCACCTAATTTTTCAAAATTTAAAATGCTACGTTCGCCTACCGTTATTGGTTCTAATTAGCATTAGGTTATTAATAACCAAACGAATGTGGCTCTAGATTCGTTCTACAAAAGAAAAAGGCAGCTCTATGTTCGAATTCGGGATTCAATGAGCACGCAATAAAATCGACCAACATTGAACCAATCAAAAACTAAATATTTGTGGCAATTTTCCCATCATCGACAAAACGTTTTCGCCTAAGGTGTTGAGTTATCCGGTTCGTTATCACCGATAGCGGTTGTGCTTTCTATCCTGAGGCGAATGAATGTAGATTATTGAAAATCTACAGAATGATATTGGGTTAATCAATGAAGGGAAGAACAGTATCGCATATTGTCTTTCAGATTAAACGCTCACGCAACAAATTTTAATAACTTCTACAAAAGTGAACCGATTTTTATTGTAAAAAAACGAAAATAAAGCTTATTTTAGGACATTTTCGATGTGACCACCCCTTTTTTCGATAACGCGTTTTAAACGGCGAACCAAATTCTTCATGCACAACTCTAACATTACGACTTCGATGCTGTTGAAAATCTGAGTTATTTCTTCTTTAAGTTCCTTCAAATTTTGTGACTTATTAACATAGCAACGGTCCTTACCGTACCCCCAGAGGAAGTATTCGACGACGAGAAATTTTGAAATTCTTACCATAGGACAAAGTTTCATTAAGGCTTCGGTTGCTCGAGTAATACAATTTCACTATAAAAACACACGCTCTCGTAAATTGTACATCTTGACAGTAAAAACCATCCGATCAGACTGAACGAGTAGCCGAATATTATCGAATATTATTATATGGGGAATGCAATGTTATCATCGACGGAGCGAAAAAAAAATTATAAGGAGCTGTTCGATTTTTTGCGTTAGCGTTTAATCTGGAAGACCCTGTATTTCAAATACGCGAAAGTGTATTTCATTCAAGGGGCAGTTCTAACATATGATTAAAGAAGTTCTTAAATTGAGCATAATCATGTATTTTGAGCCCTATAAAATGTAAGATTTACAGTTTCTACCGCATAATTAACCTATATCTGTAAAATATACAACGAACAATTTATGGTCAGAATTATTTTTACTTTAAAAATCAGTGATGTATAATTTTGTGAGACTTTGAAAGTGGGACAACATCTATTCATTGTTTTGTAAACTTCAGACAACTATTTACTAAACAATGTGGTTCAATATGTTGTTTTCAAATAAAACACAGCTCCCCGTATAATTCTACTTCGTGCTCAAAATGTAGTTCTTATTTTTGCATGTATCACAAAATTAATTAGTTCGGCGTTCTCCGTCTTCTATCTCTCTGTTTGATCATACAGAACAATCCTTGTTCTTTACATCTACACACTCTGCCACGGGAGCAATCAGTTTAGGACCACCTTCCCTTATATGTTTCAACTCCAGATTCAGAGTAACAACCTCCAAAGAATCACTGAAAATTCCCTGCTCCATTCTCTTGTGCACATCAACTGGAAACAGTCAATTGCAAATTCGATCTCTGTTTTGGTTACATTCGGGGCGTATGACTGTAGTTTATTTTAAGTTCGTTTAATTCGAAATTAATGCTTTGCAATGCCTACTACACATGTTAAAACAATGTTGTACTTGGACACGATCTTGGTTTTCCTGAGAAAGAAACACAAATTGGCATCATGTATATAGTTTATATTAGCCAGGAGCATAATTGATAGTTCGGGTATCCTTTACCCTAATTATTATCTCATTACGTGTGTTTCTTTGCCATTCAATCACTGCGAACGCTCCAATTGATATACAATTTATACTGTGGGCATATATGAATATGTATGTTTTATTGAGATAATAAAGAATCTGATTGAAGATAATGAAGATAATATGGATATAATAATCTTCTTTCGGGAAATAACTCAAATTATACTGTTGAGATACCACCCGGACCAACATCAAAACATACATCCCTGTAGTCAGCACTGCGTATAAACAAGCAGTACTGTCAAATGTTCATGCCATAGGAAACAATTGGATTGAACTATAAGAAAACAAAGTGTTTAGTAGAGACGTGAATTTCCTAAATATTTTTGACGTAGGATTACGTCTTTCGGGAACATATTGGGGTACAAATTGAAAATCGAAAATCGAGCACATCGTGAAAATTGTCCAATTTCAAACGCTGATTGCTCAGTCATTTCATGATGGATTGATGAAATTTTTGCGTCAATCGATTCCGGCACTCCATAGCAATTTTTTACATTGTATGAAATAATATATGTCATGAAACTAACATCAAACAATTGAAAAATCTCAACTCCTGTCCTAACGGAAATACCCACTTATGATTGGTCAAAATTGACGACACATGCGGCGGTTCCCTAACAGAGACATCAAAACCAAGCTGCCTGGGGGAAATTGGCATTGCAAGTACATGAAAGTAGGGATAGCTTTTGTTCCCACCGAAATATGTTCCCTAACAGAGACATCAAAACCAAGCTGCCTGAAGGAAATCGGCATTGCAATTACATGAAAGCAGGGGGAGCTTTTGTTCCTACCGAAATGTGTTCCCTAACAGAAACACCAAAACCAAGGTAACCGGGGGAAATCGACAATGCAAATACATTAAAGTATGAGAAGCTTTTGTTCCTACCGAAATGTGCTCCCTAACAGAGACATCAGAACCAAGGTGCAATGCCTATGCAAATATATGCAAGTCGCAAGCATTTTTATATTGCAAGTAAGGTGAGTGATACTATCAATTCTAGCAAATAAAATATAAATTTGGAACTTTAATATTGGTTGCCTCGTCAAATTTCATATCAATGAGCGATAGTGTGTTGTGAAAAATTTAGCACAAGTGTAAGTGTAAAATTGTACATGGTAGTAGTTGTGTTAAAAATGTTAAAAATTAGAAACGATTCATTTCAATTTTCGTAAATAATATCCAAAGTGTGTTCCCACTCGAGAACGGGTCGTTCGGTTAAAGCTGTCTGTTTTGTTGTGTTCATTTTCTCCCAAGAAATGTTCGTACGGCGAGAAAAATTGGAAAAGTGAAGAAATATTCGAAAAAGAGATTTCCCATATGCTCTTCATATTGTATTAGGAGTTGTTAGTCAAATAAAAATTCGCATTGGGTTGAATAAAAGGTTGAATAAACACTCAGAAAGTAAAAATTATAAAAGAAAATTATCTTTTCCATTTCAAATATGTTTTCTATATACAGTAGAACCCTGATAATCCGCGGAATAGTCGGGCTAGCTCACCGCGAATTGCGAAAATCGCAGATAACGCAATGAAGGGCTAAAAATTAGGTGCAGACACAAAAAAAGATATTTAAGCATCGATACAGAAATCATTAAACTATCCATCTGTAAGGTCGTTCACACTAGTGATAAGATAATGTAAAAGACATGACCAAAACAAAAGAACAAGACCCTACCGCTCACTGGCAAATTCCGGGAAGTTCTATAGAATTACAAGTGAACTCGCTTTCGCGGATCCGCTCGCTGATAATCGAGGTTCTACTGTATTAAAGAAACATGTTTTACTGATGAAAAAAATGGATAATTGTGTTCGGTATTGATTATTATCTTATATTGCATGAGTGAGTTTTTTTTCTTTATTTCATTCTTACATAACACAGGAGGCATCTCGTCTAGGGTTACAGAGGGCGGTTTTCATCATGTCTCATTTGGCATCTTCTTCAGGGTCCCCAAATCATTATCAAAGAGTTCAAATATGAAATTCTTCAAGCATATCCAAAATTAACAGATATCCTAACGGAATCCTACGTCAACTATGCGGTCGTGTCTCGAACACAACCTTCCTGTGACTTTTTCTCGAAATTATTAAATTGCATTAAATGAACTCGATTGCAAGACAGTTACCGCACTATACGTTCGTAGAGGTTTGGTTGATAGATACGTAGCAGGAAAAAACGTGGACTACTCATGTGAGTTCTTTATGAATACTTTTGTAAAACAATACTCACGTTAAATAAATTTCAGTTTTTGAGCTGTTTGTACCACAAGCTTCAAAAAATACAGTTCACCTAAATTCTATCCGAACATACTCAAAAAAGGAGTACAACAAGAAACAGACGTAACCTCGAAGTAGACCCGGACGAAACTGCAAGTAATTGTGCAATATGTTCACACCCAGATCACGACGAAAGTCAAATGGTATTTTGTGACTCATGCCAACGATGGTTTCACTTTTCCTGGGAGGAGTGACTTCCGCGGTAGAGTACGACGATGACTGGAGCTGCCCTAATTGCCTTGAAAAGGTGGTGGATCCTGGGAAAGAAGACATGGATTAAGCGTTGAAAGTCGCTGCTGAAAAACGAAAGCGTATGAGAGAAGATATGGAAAAGAAATTAAAGCTTGCGCAGATGGATATCGAGCTCGAGAATGAAAAACGCGTTATGCAATGGGCGATAGAGAAGAAAATTTTAGAGATGAAGATAGCCACCGAAAGAGCCTTTAACGAGAGAAGGGAGGTAGAACGTAAAAAACTGCAACAAGACTGGGACCAGCTCGTATAACAACGAACGCAAGAGTTGGAGAAGCGAGCGAAGAAGTCCAAACGCAATAAGGCACGAAAAGAGGATATGGAAAATCCTGAAGCATTTGACGTCGGACAGCCAAGTAATTCGACTCCAAAGGCGCAACCTGGAAGCTCACGGGCCCCCTTTGAATCTACGCAGTTGCAGGAAAAACCGAAAAATGATCAAAATGCACGTCTGTTGTGCAAAAAGAAAGGCGATAACCAGCATCATGATGTCGATGATGACGAATCGTGCACATCCGAATCCAATTCTTCTGCACACAGTGACAAAGAAGGAACAGAGAAAGCTGAAACGACAATACCGACGAAATCACAACTATCTGCACGCCAGTTTCTGTCCCGGAAACTTCCAACGTTCACCGGGCGGCCGGATGATTGGCGAATGTTCTTCAGCAGCTTTGAGACATCGACGAAAGCTTGTGGATCCTCTTATTTGGAAAATTTAGCCCGTCTACAGGAGAGCTTAAAAGGGGCCGACTTTTGCTACCCGACTCCGTACCGAAAGTTATGGAGACTCTGCGAATGCTCTACGGACGACCAGAGCAGCTTCTAAATACACTTTTGGCGAAAGTTCGTAAATCAAATCCACCGAAGTCGGACAAACTGGGATCGTTCATTAATTTTGGTGTGCTTGTGCAACAACTCTGCGACCACCTCGAAGCTACGAATCTTGTGGATCATATGGTCAACCCTATGTTGATCCAGGAACTCGTGGAAAAACTTCCTGCAAGTACCAAAATTGATTGGGTTCGATATAAACGACAAAGTGGAAGAGTGACCTTGCGAACACTAGCAGATTTTTTGTCAGATATCGTCTCCGCAGCGAGTGAGATAGCTAGTTTGGTGGATAACACTTCACAATCTTCGGAAAACCGGAAAAACCGAACGTATTCCGTGCCCGATGTGCGGTCATACTAATCACCGACTACGAAACTGTGAGAATTTCCGTAAGCTGAGTGTTCATCAGAGATGGGATGCGGTCGAAAAGTGGCAACTGTGTTCAATTTGTCTGAACGCACATGGAAAACCAAAATGTAAGCTAACCATACGTTGTGCAGTAGAACAATGCGGAGAGCGTCACAACACCCTACTTCATCGAGTAGAGGAGCAGTTTAGCAGCAACACACATGGATATGCAGCCAGAAACTCGATCCTATTTCGCATGGCACCAATCATTTTGTCTAACGGAGACAGATCAATAGAAGCAACTGCATTTCTGGACGAGGGGTCATCTTATACATTAGTGGACAGTTCGATAACCAAGCAACTGAAGTGCAAGGGTACAACACAACCTCTTCGTGTCACGTGGACAGCAGGAGTATTCAGAATGGAGAAAGACTCACAGAGACAGAGTTCACCTGACAATCGCAGCTCGAGAAACGCAGTAAAAGTTTGTTATCCAAAACGTACACACGGTGGAAAATTTGAAACTTCCAGTGCAGACATTACGATTCGAGGAAATAGCAGATAAGTACCGACATTTGCAAGGTATACCCATGATGGATTATGATCAGGCTACACCGATGATTCTTATCGGTCTCAAGCATATTCACTTGTTCGCCCCGTTGGAATCACGTATTGGACGACCAGGTGAACCCATAGCAGTTCGCTCGAAATTAGGTTGGACCGTCTATGGCCCAAAAGACGCAGAGGAAATTGGAAGCTTCGTTGGACAACACTCGTGTGTGGGTCTAACTAATGAAGAACTACACGACCTTCTTAAGGCGCAGTATTCACTGGATGAAAATGGCATCTCCGCTCAAATATTACCAGAATCTAAAGATGAAGTAAGAGCGCGGGAAATCTTGGAAAAAACAACAGTTCGAGTTGGA
Source organism: Toxorhynchites rutilus septentrionalis (assembly GCF_029784135.1). NCBI lineage: Eukaryota > Metazoa > Arthropoda > Insecta > Diptera > Culicidae > Toxorhynchites > Toxorhynchites rutilus. Next base: position 133,795,607 of record NC_073745.1, read on the forward strand.
GAGCGGTTCATGGTACTACATGCTCCCCTTGTTCGGCCATGTATGTGAAGGACAGAAATGCTGAGTACTTCAAGGATCAGTTTCCAGATGCTTGTGATGCGATAATCAACAAGCATTACGTTGATGATTATTTTGATAGTACAGACACCGTAGGCGAAGCGGTTCAACGAGCTTCCGCTGTACGATTTGTCCATTTGAAAGCTGGTTTTGAAATCAGAAATTGGGTTTCGAATGCTCCCGAATTTCTTCGCCAAATTGGCCAACCTGAAGGAACAGAAAAAGTTTGTCTTAATTCTTCGAACCTAGATCGTGTGCTGGGGATTGTGTGGGAAACCAAACGAGACAACTTCACTTTTATCCTCAAAGTGCGGAATGATTTATCTCCATATGTGTACAAAGAACGTGTACCTACTATTTAAACACATCGTGCTAAGCTGCGTAATGAGCTTGTTTGACCCATTGGGTTTCATAACACCGTTTACGTTTTTTGGAAAAGTTTTGATACAAACCCTTTGGAGATCAGGATGCGATTGGGATCAAACTATCAATGAACAATCAGCTGTAGACTGGAAACGCTGGACGAAACATTTGGTGGACGTGGCGAAGGTTGAAATCCCAAGATACTATTTCGGTGATGGTCTGATGCTGGATTACAGTACATTACAGCTACATATTTTTGTAGACGCGAGCGAAAGTGCGTATGGAAGCGCCGGTTACTTCAGAATAATGGCGGGAGAAGTCCCTCGTTGTGCATTCATTCAAGCCAAATCGAAGGTAACGCCATTGAAGCTTGTATCAATACCTCGACTCGAACTAATGGCCGCAGTCCTCGGTGTTCGGCTAGCAGAATCGATCAAAGCAAACCACAACTTCCTTGTAATAGATGTATTCTATTGGACCGATTTTAGCACCGTCCATTCTTGGATCATTTCCGAACAACGAAAATATAAAAGCTTTGTTGCATTCCGAATTGGAGAGATCATCAGTCGATCAAAGCCTTCGCAATGGAATTGGATAAGGGGCAAAAGTGGCAACTCAATTATATCGAGTTTGATTTACGAAAGCGCACTTCAAGCTCAAAAGAAACGTGTTCCTGCTACCACTTTCCGACGTCGTCCTCCATCACTTTGGTGGGACAAGGAGTGTTCAAAGGTCTACCTTGAAAAATCATCCGCTTTCAAAAAATTCAGGAAAACTGGATTAGTGGAATGGTTTCGAAAGTACCAAGCTCTAGAAGCCAAACTAAAAGGTCTGATTAAAGCAAAAAAGCGTGGATATTGGCGGAAATTCGTCAATGGTTTGTCAAGGGAGACAGCTATGAGCACTCTTTGGAATACGGCTAGGAGAATGCGTGGCTGAAACCATACAAATGAAAGTGAGGAATACTCTGACCGTTGGATTTTAAAATTTGCAAGAAAGGTTTGTCCCGATTCCGTTCCTGCACAAAACGTCGTACGCGACATTCCGCTCCAATGCGATTATGAGAAATTTTCGATGGTAGAATTCTCAATTGCCCTCCTCTCATGTAACAATTCAGCTCCGGGGTCGGACAAGATTAAATTCAACTTGTTGAAGAATCTTCCCGACTTGGCGAAACAGCGTTTGCTGAACTTGTTCAACAAGTTTCTGGAGCTGAATATTGTCCCGCATGACTGGAGACAAGTGAGAGTGATAGCCATACGAAAACCCAACAAGCCGGCTTGCGATCACAACTCGTATAGGTCGATTGCAATGTTATCCTGTATTCGTAAATTGTTAGAGAAAATGATTCTACTTCGTTTGGACAAGTGGGTTGAAGCGAACAATTTGCTGTCAAATACGCAGTTTGGCTTCCGCCGAGGTAAAGGGACGAACGATTGTCTCGCGCTGCTATCTTCTGAAATCCAAATCGCATTTGCTCGTAAAGAACAAATGGCTTCCGTTTTTCTCGATATCAATTCAGTTTCCATGGAAATTCTCTCAGAGAAACTTCATAATCGTGGACTTTCGCCAATTCTGAATAATTTCCTGTACAATTTACTCTCAGAAAAGCACATGTTTTTCAATCATGGCAGCTTGAAATCTTCTCGATACAGTTTTATGGGCCTACCACAAGGCTCCTGCCTAAGCCCCCTCTTGTATAGTTTTTACGTCAATGATATGGATGATTGTCTAACTAGAAACTGCACGCTGAGACAACTTGCAGACGATGGAGTTATTTCCATCACGGGTACTAATCCCGCCGTTCTGCAAAAATCCTTGCAAGATACCCTGAACAACCTGTTCACGTGGGCTCTCAAGCTGGGTATCGAATTTTCTACGGAGAAAACTGAAATGGTCGTTTTTTCTAGGAAGCACGAACCCGCCAAATTCCAGCTTCACCTATCCGGTAAAGCGATCAGGCACTCGATGTTTTTCAAATACCTTGGAGTATATTTTGACTCTAAATGTACCTGGGGAATATACATTGCGTATTTGAAACAGAAATGCCAGCAAAGAATCAATTTTCTCCAAACAATAACCGGAACATGGTGGGGCGCCCATCCAGGAGACCTCATTCAGTTGTACAAAACAACGATATTATCAGTGTTAGAATATGGCAGTTTTTGCTTCCGATCAGCTGCCAGGATTCATATTCTCAAGCTGGAGAGAATACAATATCGTTGCTTGCGTATAGCAATGGGGTGTTTGCATTCGATACATACGATGAGTCTCGAAGTCTTGGCAGGAGTACCCCCGCTTACTCTTCGATTCACAGAATTATCCTACAGATTTCTCATCCGTTGCAAGATCATGAATCTATTGGTGATTGATAACTTCGAAAATCTACTCCAACTGACTCCTCAGTCAAGTTTTATGTCTTTGTACCATGATTTCCTTACCCATGAAGTGCACCCTTCACCGGGCATCTCCAACCAAGTTTGCTTCCCATACTTTTGCAATTCCTCTGTCAATTTTGATCTGTCCATGCGACAAAAAATCCATGGAATCCCAGATCATCTACGCTCCGATTCTATTCCGCCGATATTTTCGGCAGAATATGGGAAAGTTAGATCTGATAAAATGTTCTTTACTGACGGTTCATTCATAAACGGGTCCACTGGCTTCGGCATCTTCAATGAATATTCCAGTGCCTCTTTCAAACTCAAAGATCCTTGTTCCGTGTATGTCGCTGAACTGGGTGCGATATACTACGCACTAGGGATCATTGAAACATTGCCCATCGACCATTATTTTATTTTTTCAGACAGTCTCAGCTCAATAGAGGCAATTCGTTCAATGAAAGTTGATAAACGCTCATCTTATTTCCTACAAGAATAAGACATCTATTGAGTGTTTTGGTCGAAAAATTATTCAAGATTACCTTAGCATGGGTTCCCTCTCATTGTTCGATTCCGGGGAATGAGAAAGCGGACTCGCTAGCTAAGGTGGGTGCTTCAGAAGGCACACTTTTTGAAAGGCAAATTGCTTATAACGATTTTTTTCACATTCCTCGTCAGGACACACTCGTTAGTTGGCAGCGCATGTGGAGTGAAGATGAGTTCGGTCGCTGGTTACACACGATTATCCCTAAGGTTTCGACGAAAGCTTGGTTTAAGGGATTGAATGTAGGTCGTGATTTCATTCGCGTGATATCTCGGTTTATGTCTAATCACTACAACCTAAACGCGCATCTCTATCGCATTGGGCTCGCAGCAAACAATCTTTGTGATTGTGGCGATGGCTACCACGACATAGAGCATATTGTCTGGTCGTGTATCCGGTTCCATGCTGCTCGCTCTCAGCTCTCTAGAGCACTGAGAGCAAAAGGCAGACAATCGGATATCCCCGTCCGGGATATCTTAGGTAGCCGGGATCCTGATCTTCTGCTTCATCTATACCTGTTCCTCAGAAACGCCGATGTCAACGTTTAATGATGTTTCCTTCGTTGTGTCCCCGTTTCATATCCCTCCTATCCGATCGATAAACTTTTACTTAGTCGCGGCAATACATACACACACTCTTTACAGATACACGGGCCAAAGGTTGTGCAGTCCACTGATCATTCAACAAGAGCCAAAGGTTGTACCGCTCATGACAACTCTACATGAACTGATGTTTGCGCCGGCTAGTGACCTGGATTCTATCCTGGATTCCTCGAGTCGAGAAGACGCACCACGCTAGATATGGGGTACAGACTAGGGGGCGTTGCTGATTAATGGTCAGCTGCATCCCAATAGGAAGTATCCCGTGTCGGGCACAGGTACAGAGCATTGGAGACAGCAACATCACAATTACGAAAACACTTGTAATACTAACCTCGATCCAACCGCGAGTAATCGGTTACATATTACTAACATAGTTATAAGGCGAACATTGTCGAAATATTGAACTCCCGGCCTCGTCAGGTTGACGCCATATGAGCCTTAATAAAAATATATATTTTGGATAAAAAAAAGGGGCAAAGGCAACGTGGCGGACCATCTAACAAAGTGGAAGGTTGGTCCACACATTGGAGAGGGAAGTCCTAGGTTCCGAGGACCAAAATTTTTATATGAATCAAGTATGGACTGGCCGCAGTAGTTACCAAAAACATCGAATGTACAGGAGGAAATGCGAGCAACGTTTCTACTACATACGATTGAAATTCAAGGATCACTTATGGACGTTTCAAGAATTTCGAAATGGAACGTGCTGATCAGAACACTCGCATGTGTCAATCGATTTATTTACAACATTCGTGCGAAATGCAAGGGCAAACCAATCGTAGTAGTTCCAGCTACATCGAAAATTATAGCGATGGCGCTGATACCGTTACCATCAATTCAAAAATCGTTATCAAGGGAAGAATATCAGATTGCGAAAAGGATCCTCTGGAAAATGGCGCAAGCAGACGGATTTCCAGATGAGGTGCGAGTTTTTACCAAAATCCGGCAGGACGATTGCAGTAGTTCTATGAAAATTGAAAGGAGCAGCAGTTTATTTAAGCTCTCTCCGATTATGAACGAATTTGGAATCATTCGAATGGAAGGTCGAACAAAACCCGTTGAGTTCATTCCATTCGAGCTTCGTTTCCGATTGTACGTCCGAAAGGTCACCTGTGAAGTCACACGTAATTTGAATGAACATTACCATCATAAATTGGGACACGCTGGGCGAGAAGGAGTAGTAAATGAATTGAGGCAAAGATTTTACATCCAGAACATCCGCATGGAATTGAGTAAGGAGATGAAGGCTTGTGTTTGGTGTAAGATAAAACGCTGCAGACCGGTAATTCCAAGAATCCTCCATTGCCAGCACAAAGAGTTACATCAAATCTACGTCCCTTCAGCTTCACAGGTGTAGATTTCTTTGGACCAATTATTGTTTCAGTAGGACGTCGATCGGAGAAACGATGGGTTGCGTTGTTCACGTGCCTGACCACAAGAGCAGTCCATCTCGAGGTCGCACACAGTCTTTCTAGCCAATCATGTTTGATGGCGATTCGAAAATTTGCTTGCCGTAGAGGTTTTCCGCTGGAATTTTTCTCCGATCGAGGAACACATTTTGTCGCTGCGAGTAAGGAAGTGATGAAGACCATTGTAAAGGATTGCTGCGAAGTGTATACTGACGCGAGAACGAATTGGAGTTTCAACCCGCCACATGGGTGGGGCGTGGGAACATTTAGTTTGGTCTACGAAAAAGGCATTGTCAGTTTTAGATGATGGTCGACGACTGACTGACGAACTACTGTTAACTGTCTTGGCCGAAGCAGAAGATGTTATAAATTCGAGACCGTTATCTTACGTCCCGCAGGAATCCGCTGATGGAGAAGCATTATCGCCCAACCACTTTCTGCGAGGTTATCCATCGAGCGGTGCAGAAGGCTATCCAGAAGCAGCAGACGGGCAGTAGCGTTACGTGATCAATACAAACGATCTCAATGGTTGGCCAAAGCATTTTGGAAAAGATGGCTATTCTAACAGCCATCTTTTCCAAAATGCTTTGGCCAACCATTGACTTGCCATTGATCAACAAGAGGAGTAAATGGCACGAAGAACGAGAGCCAATTCAGGAAGGAGAAATAGTTTACATGGCCGACGACGATAATCGTCGGAATTGGTTACGGGGAATTTTCGTGGAAGTCATCAAAGGACTAGATGGCCGCATTAGACAGGCAGTTATACGAACTACGAAAGGAACATATCAGCGACCGGTGGCGAAGTTGGCGGTACCTGAAATTAGAAACCGTAAATCCGGATGTTGCCAGGAGTTTTCACCGGACGTACGGGGTGGGGCAGTTAAGGTACCACCCGGACCTACATCAAAATATATATCCCTGTAGTAAGCACTGCGTATAAACAAGCAGTACTGTCAAATGTTCATGCCATAGGAAACAATTGGATTGAACTATAAGAAAACAAAGTGTTTTGTAGAGACGTGAATTTCCTAAATATTTTTTCTCGAATTTATGAAATTGCATTATACTGAACTCGATTGTAAGACAGTTACCGCACTAAACGTTCGTAGAGGTTTGGTTGATAGATACGTAGCAGGAAAAAACGTGGACTACTCATGTGAGTTCTTTATGAATACTTTTGTAAAACAATACCACAAGTAGTGATGTCTAAATTTTTCATTTATTCGATTATCGATTAATCGTTGGGGAATTTTTATATTCCTATTAATGAATATTCGATTCATTCGAATAATTGGTTTTCAATATTCGATTAATCGAGCAAATATTTATTTTTGTAATAATCACGTATCACGTTGTCATTCTGGTCGCGTGGTCTATCGGATTGTCGATGTTAGAAGGATGGATATAAAAATGTTCGATTAAAAAATTATATAGCCTGATTCTTAACCTAAAAATGCGTCAACCTTGAGAAAGATTCCTTTTTTTATTAATCGCGATTACAGTGGCAATTATTCGATGTATTCATATTTTGATTATGAATTATTCGATACAAAATTACTCGATTATAATTTCAGATATTCGATTATTTGAATTAATCGAACGATTAACCGACGTCTCTAACCACAATCTTCAAAAAATACAGTTGACCTAAATTCTATCCGAACAATACACTTCTGGCATATTCGATAAATACATCGGACTGATCGTCTTAAGTTCACTTTAAGTCACTCTTAGATATGGTACATATAATTTTTAATTGTGAATATGGTTTGTCTAATAAATCACAAACAACTATCCACAAAATGTGATTCATTGAGTGCTAGTAACAAATAAAAACATACACAAATAACATTTTTGAGTTTTTATCATCACCCAAAAGAACCATGTTTTACGCATTTGATGACTTTTCCTTTCAGGCGGTGGCAGTGATTGCAGTTTTCATTGTCGATATTGAAATTTCAATTTTCGAAGACTCTCACTTTACTGCCCATATTTACAAAAGTGACATAATCACAAACACCATTAGTGTTGGGAAAACACATGTTTTTTGTTTTTTTTTTGGTCTAGAACCATAATCATCCACTTTTTCAATGAAAAAATCAGTCCAGTTAAAAAGTATTATTGGTAAAAAGATAGTTCCTCAGATTTTGTAAGTTAAAGTATATTTGTTTGGAAAATGCTTACGAAAATTCATGCGGACAATCAATCGCTTCAATGAACATTTAGTCGCATAGCTTTTGTTAACGCCAGATTGTTTTGTCTGTAGTATTAGTATTTACATTTTCGATAATAGTCAAAACTTTTCCATCGGTGGTAGGACTATTAGATTATTTTTTTTCATTTATGTATTATCTTAAAAATAAGAAATAAGAATAATTCGAGGTCTGAAATAGTTTTACTCACATCAATGGTATGGAGAAATTCCAAATGAAATCGACAAATGACCAAACATGAGTATTTTTGATTCGAATCAAAGTTTGTGTTCCGTTTGGTTTGGAGGAAATATGAGTTTTCCACAGCAATTGTAACATGTGAACATGTTACTTATTTTTGTACCCATAACGTCCGGTTGAAGCAACGAGGTGTATTTGTGTTGTTGGGATTTCAATTCTACTTTGAAAACTGTTCGTGTTTTGATTGTGACAACACGAATAATATGTTAAACGTTTGTATTATGATTTTAAAAAAAATAATATAGCTACGTTTTGTGTTAACCCACATGTCTTCAAACGTAACTCCTGAACATATATTTTTACCATAATGATATGGAACTACGTTAGTTATGCGTTCAAACTGGGATTATTCGAAAACATTCATTTTTAAATTGCTCAAATTTTTTCGAACAAAAAATGTTTGTTTGCACATTGAGCATATGTATTACATTGTTTAGAATGCGTAAGTGGTGAGTCATAAGTAGCAGGATCAAATGAAAACACGTTTGGTGGAAACTTTTTTTCGATTAAATTCTTTATTTCCGAAACCCTCGCCATCATGGCCTGGACACCCACTTTTTTGGCACATCTGATGAAACGGGATTTGAGTTGTTGAGCTGTTGTGGCTTAACAACCATTTTCGTACACCGACTAGAACAGTATGGCCCAATTCGACTCGATTGGCCGCGTCTGGGCTACGTTTGGGCTTCTTTACGTACACATCAATCCAAAGTGGTCTTTGCATAATGGCGCGTTAGAAATATTATTATGATTTTTGCATAACCAAAGGCGCAACAAAGTGAGTTTACTAGGCAGTGTTTTTGGGGTTAACGGGCCGTGGTAATTACATTGCCACCAATCTTTTCAACTGCCTCAATAGTTAACATATTTTCAGAGGTAAATATGTGTTAGTCCTCATATGAGGATTATGTTCTCTGAAATTGGAGTGGATTAGGTGCCTAGTTTCCACGACCTTATAAAGGGTTAAAAGGTTTACGTCCTCCGGCCTGACCTGGTATCGAATCCGTTAACCCCGGCATATGTGATACGCAAAACACTCGACGACAGGGTCCATGCCATAGGCCATATGATAGTTAAATTAGGTATTACCTGGCTAGAAAGTCATTATGACCCTCTAAAAGTTATTTTCTGATCAACAACATAAATTCGAAAAGTTCGCCCCCACAAAATGGTCGTCTATATATTAAAATTAAAAAAATTGATTGGTTTTACTGTCAAAAGTATACTAATGATACAGATAAATTAGGAAATATAGTAAGTGAAAAAAATTTTTACGTTATACGGTTTAATTTACTAAAAGCTAGAAAATAATTTTACAAGTAGCAATTAGTAGTTATCACATCCGTTCCTTCATTAATATTTTGGATTTGTATTTTTAATAAATAACTGTGTTTTACTAGTCAATCCCTTTCATTTGATATACATATTGATGGGGTTCTGAGAAAATGTGTAATCTGCCATTTTCTAGCGACCTCCATCTTCGATTTACATTTTCCATAAATAACTGGGTTCCACTGGTCAAGCCCTGTTAACGCGTTACGTAATTTATGGAACGACTACTGCTCGAATTCATTGTTACATATATTAGACCGTATGAATAAAAACAAAATTCATCTTTACTTTACTTCATTCGAGCAGTCGAGCAGTGAGATTAAGTTTTTACTACGTTTGGTATGAATAAAAGAAACAACAAAGTATTTACTTTTCGAAAATGGATGTTTAGCTGATTTCGTATGAATAAAACAGCATTCATCAAGTATTTACTTCGTAATTATCAAGTATGCTCATGAGCATACTTTGGATCTGAAAACACTTTCATTCGTTTTGATTTCATATCCTATTTATGTTTAATGCTGCTATCTTGCGCTTGAAGTTAAACAAGTTAACGATCCGCATTGATGGCATTGAGCTTCGTTTACTAGTTTAGGGGGGCGTAAAAAAATTTATTGATTTTCAGGCGGAATGAACACGTTTTTAAAATTTAAATTATGAATGAAAAATAACCTTTCCGTACCACTTCGGCATTCTGTTTAAATGAAAATCACTTTTGTTTGCAGGTGGTGAAAAAATCTTGTACGATAATTGTTTTTGAAGACAACTTTATATTATAATGAAAAGTTTCAGTAATAATGTTGGAAATGTATAGACAAAGGGTTAAATAAAAGTCGGAAAAAAGTGTTTTAAGTGATTAAATAACATGATGTGAACATTTTCATTCAAATTTTAACATTTGAAAACTGGCTTCGTGTCTTCTAATATGATAGGTATTACACTAACGAGATAGGGACCCAAACTATTGTCCCTAATTGAAAGTCGCCACCAGACGTCGACACTATTCCTTTTTCATCGCGAATTCACGCTTTGTCAAAAAAAACGTTTTGAAACGAAACCTAAACAATCAGTTGACAGATGTTTGACAAAGTAAAAACTATGTTCGAATTCGAAAATGAAATTAGTAAAATAAACATTTATTCATACGGATTCAAGTAAATACTAGGAAAGTTTACTTTACTTGGAAACGGACAGAATAAGTAAATACTTTTTTTTATTCATACGACCTATTATATCACCGGAAGTTACAATAATTGCCTGTGCAGTAGTTTTCCCGCATAACTATAAAAACCCAAACTGCACAGTAGTCGACCTCTCTTAGTGGTGAATAAATTCGCATACGCAGCACATCGAATATCGTAGTACTTATACTCGGCGAAGCAATAAAGCTAAGTATTTTCGCAAAGCTAATCTAGAATACTTATTTCCAAATTCGCAAAACCCGAGTAATCGCGGTTACAAGCCCTTTCATTCGATACCCATATTGATGGGGTTTTGGGAAAAACCCCATATTGATGGGATTTTGAGAAAATATGTATATGTTCCATTCCATGCCAAACCGATATAGCGGTTCTCAGATTTTCGTCAAAAGTGGTAGTTTTGTTCTTTATTGCAAATTATGAGACCCGTATTTTTTATTTTTTTTTGTTAGGGTGACCATTTCCATTTTAGGGTGGTCCAAAATAACATTTTTTCGCTTTTTTGCCACAAATGACTTTTTTCAAAAATTCTTACCTTTTGAACTACTAAACCGATTCAGATGATCGACATATCAAATTAAAGCTAATCACCTCATCTTTTTTGAAAAAATACTATACCTGCAGAAAACTTGAATCCTGCTCTCGTTATTATTGATTGTATTCGTTTTTTTTGTTTTCATATCCTCGGGATCAAAGGCGCCATAGTTTTTTTTTCTGGAAAGCTGAGAATTTTTCACATAACATATCTCGAAACCTGGGAGGCGTCATGATTTTTCAAAGTTAACAGAGGGTCCAAAAAATCATTTTTCCCTTTTTTACCAAAAATGACTTTCTTCAAAAAATTATTACTTTTGAACTACTGGACCGATTCAGATGATCGACATATCAAATTAAAGCATACTAGCAAGCTTTTTTTGAAAAAAATAATACATTTGCCCAATTAATTAGATTATAATCATATACATCCAGTCTAGTCGCATAGAAATGTTGGACGAAAAATGAAAACATGTTTACTTTGAAAAATCATAACTTAAAAACGAAAAATAATACCTCTCTGGTATTCGGATATATTATGTAAAAAAAAACCTCAGCTTCAGGAAATAAAATGAAAAAATATGGCACTCTTGGTCCCGAAACGATGTAAGCTATAAAAAACAAATATAATCAATAGTTACAAGAACAAAATCCATTTTTACTCAGAGCATAATATTTTTTGAAACAAGACAAGCTCGGCTTTAATTTGATATGTCGATCATCTTAATCGGTCCAGTAGATCAAAAGTTATGAATTTTTGAAAAAAATCATTTTTAGAAAAAATGCCAAAAAATGGTTTTTTGGACCACCCTAGAATGAAAATGGTCACCCTAACAAAAAAAAATCCGCCATTTTGTAACGGCCGCCATATTGGATTTTCAATATCATGAAAGATGTGTTTCAAATTTCAGATCAAGTGGTCAACAGGAAAGCGGTCAAATTTCTATTATTGTAGTACAGCGCTACAGACAAAGTTAAAAAGTAACAAACATACAAACGGGTCAAGCTAGATAAAACCGTTTAATAAATAAGTGCAAATCATAATTATATTAAGTTTACCGAGAGAAAATTCGTTTTTATGATTCGATTATCCGAAGAATTCGATTATCCGAAGTGGAAAAAATCAATACTCCGGATAATCGAGTCCGACCTGTAATAGTTTCAATTGTATTTTTGTGTAACGGATTCTAACCATTTCTTAATTTCGACTAACCTTTAAACTATCTATCGACATTTTTTTACCATTTCAATTTAATTCGTACCGGTGCGCACCCTTACTCCCTTCAAAGGATGAAGTCGTTTGCCGGCACAGCTTTTTATTACGGAGCTTTCTTTTTTGTATGGGTGGGGGAAACAATGTTTTTGTCTGCCTAGTTGGCAACCCCGTCCGTTGACGGTAGGCCAACTGAATATTGAATCACGGTGGGACTTGTTTACTCAGAACTCAAACAGTTTGTGAAGGCTACAATGTTATCCGGCGGCTTAGAATAGATTTAATACATTTATATATTTTTTTGAATTTGGGTGGAGCGCAAATTATGCTTGGAACCAACGGTTGCACGCAGAACGGCAACAGAAAATTCGATATCGGTTGTGTTTGCGACAATCATAGCAATCGCAGTGAATTTTCGCTCTTAGTTTTCAACCGAAGAACACAACTCCCACTGCTGGAAAAAAAATTCTTCCCATCTGGCTTGTTATGTGTTGTACTTTGACCCTCCTTTTAACCCGTAAAATTCACTAATTCACGAAAATTGAATGATCGATCGGAAACCCTAAACTTTCCTAAATTCACACAAACTCTCCCTCGGTAAACAAATTATGTAAATCAATTTGCTTTTTTTATTATTTGGGGGTGACTTTAGAATTGATCGAACTGTTGCACTGAATTGAATTGAAATTGAAGATCGTGAAAGATTCGGTAGCCTTCAAAAGCGCCATGATTAATTCATGGAATGGATTCATTTTTATTTTCGCGAGAACAGTCCTTCGTCAAAACTTATTTTTCGATATAGAATTCAAATACTGCCAGAAATATGAAAAAAAAATCAGTGGTTAGCTTTAAACTATTCTTTCATTTACAGATTCTATCGACTGATTATGATAAAACATCATTTTCGAGTAACATTCACTATAGACTCATTTAGTACGGAAATAATTCTACGAGCAAAAACTCTTTTGAAATATTCCCGAATACGATACTGTACTGAGTACTGAGTTACCAATATTAACGTATATTTGCACCGGAATAAGAGAAGTTCTGGTTCAAGTTCATTTCGCTGCTTGACTATTAGGCGATAGAATATCTTTCCAACATGAAAGTACTGTTATTGCAAAGTTTGTCGCAAAACTTATTACCAACGCAAGTGAAATTGTCAATGCCACGAATCGTTGAAACTGCGTACTCATGTACCTTCGGAAGGATCGCACTCCAAACTGCTTCCAATGGGACAAACCTGATTTGGAATTGCATGGAAAAAGGGACATTGATCGAACGGCGTAACGGATCGCATAGACAATGAAAGATTCTCCAACATTTGTATCAAGTTGCGTTCGACAAGCATAGAGGAGCCAAATGTGTGGTTCGACCTGTAACTGAGATCAAATGCAAATTAACCATTCGGCTTTGTAGGATAGACTACGCCGTTTACTTATGGGGAGTATGCAACACACTCTCAGTTTCGCACTGCAGGTGTTCTTGCACATCATTTATCTCGTAAAGTGAATGTTTTATGCGTGAAAGTTCGTAAGGTGAAATTGTAATGAAATATTGCACATTCTCTGTCATGTCGTTAACGAGATAGTATGCATTTCGAAATGTGCCGATATCATTCAAATCAATAGCACTCGATGTTTGTTTGTCCATCATCAATCATACGAAAATCCGGGAACCCCTTTTAATTTATACGTTTCTAATATTAAATTTCATTTTCCACCGATCATACACACTTGCATTTTCGAAACATTTGGGTACGTGTATGTCTGTCGATATGTGAGCTGGAGTGGCGTCAGGAAATTATTGATTTTACCAATCTCTTTTTGGTCACATCCACAACATGATGAAAGGGAAGCACATCACTGATCCTGCAACTTTTTTGTGCGTATTCGGTATATATTCTATACACAAGCGTTTGTTGTACCCAGGACGAAAAAAAATCTCCCGCTCAAATATTCCCCTTCGTCTCACCGTCTAGCTTTTATTTTATTTCCGAGAGACTCCAACATTTCGATAAATTCCAGTGTCCAGTGCGCCACACCAGCGAGTGGTCTGATCCATCGGACACACCTCTCGATACATTTCGTTCATGGATTTTCCACCGACACCAGGGCTAGCGGGACGTCCGGAGCAGGTGGGAGTACAGGGAGTAAATAAATATAACAAGCTCCGCGCTGATGCTTTGCGCGGAAAACACTTCGTGTGAGCGAATGCGATAAGCAAAAACATTGCTGAGGGGGGTGTTTTTTCGGTACTCTTCCTCCAGTAGAAATGATGAATATAAATTGCTTTTAACCCACAGTTGCATCCATAATGGGTTGTAGTTCGGAAATCATATACGAGTTAAACATAATGAACGTTTCGTCGTGAAAAAATAAGTTTGCTTCGCAGAACACATTTTTTGAGTGCTCATTGGTGATGTTGACTCTTCTGTATTGATATCCAATCATGGTTGAGTTGGGGTTATGAACTTATGCAATACTTGATTTAATTAGATCCTAAATTTTTTATCGATCCCAAGCTTATTGCATCAAATTCCATTATACGCATATCACTTCATGATTTAATAAAACTAGAAGAGGAATATATCTATGATATAACGTGGGACTACCGTTGGCTTTGCAATCAATAAGTAACAAGCACACAGCTCTTAGACATTTCATCTTTCGAATAAAGTGATTATCAAACCGTTCGTTCAGCCGGGAAAGAATTATTTACGCTCAAAGGAGGAATCGATTTCTCATCGGAAATACCCAGCGCAAATAATACCCCCACTCCAACCCCCGACAATTGGAATCATCAGACGATAGTGGCATTCGTGTGCATTCGATAATAGAACTGCTGCTTTTACCAAAAAATGCCGCTCTGTTCAATCCGGCGACAGAAAAGAAAAGGAATTGGAAGAGAAGAGTACAGTGCCTGGCGAGCTAGCGAGATCATTCTCATGTCACTTCGCAATCACAACAAAATTGATATCTTCCTCTTCTTCTGCTTATTCTTGTTGAATTATGTTAACTTTAAACTTTAAACGTTTGCAGTTCAATCGTCTCTAGCCCTGAGAAGAGCTCTTGGGAATAACTCAAACAAAACTTCTTCTCCACCTGCCTTGACAAAGACACTTCATTGTCGTTCGACGCTCCTCAACAAACCGTGTTCATTTCAGCGAACACCAATCGACGTCCTTGAAATGGATTTCAGATTTTTTTGATTTCAATAGTCTGTTTTGAAAGCAATTTTTATGCCATTGAAATAAATTTTCGGGCAAATAATTAAGAATCATAAATAGCGTAGACATTTCATCTTTCGAATAAAGTGATTACACTACCCCTTCGATTAGCTGGAAAGCAATTATTAACACTCAATGGAGGAATACCTAGCACATATCATACTACCCTCCATAATTGGCTTGGAGGGTAGTATCATCGATCAATTGTGGCATTCGTCAACAAATGATATTAAAACTCCTACTTTCATCAAACGATATGGTTTCTTTGTAATGGTGAAATTTTCTCTACACCAGTTTACAGTGTTTAAGAGAGCGAGCGAGACCATCTTCCCCTCACTTTCCAATCTCAAATAAATGGATTTCCGAGCGGGTGCTAGCTTATATAAAGATTGGTGTGATTTCAATAAGTAACAATCATATGAAACTGAGACATTTTATCTTTCGAATGGAGTGATTTTCATACCACTCTGTTCAGCCGCCAAAAAGTTATTAACGTTGAAAACCTTGCACTCTAAGTGTCACGCTCTCGTTTTCGAAACTTTGAACTTACTCCCAGCTTCAGAAATGAAAGACGTAGTCCTATGTCAAAAAACCCCTCTCGTTTTCTTGGTGCACATTAAGATGAGATGAGACAGCCTGGATGATGAAAAATGAATACAGCCGAAGCTGTGATATAGAAAAATACAACCTTTGATAAATAGAATAGGAAAAATCAAACATGACAAAACATATTTTAATGGTGTAGACTGGAAACCCCATAAGCATAACAGCGAAGAAATTAAAGCGAATCTATGAAATGCCTGGCAGATAAATAAGTACAGATGAAGCATAGAAAAATTGTGAAAACATACAATGAGATATAACAATAAGAAATAAATAAATAATAAGAAGCTTTAACATGCATTATGCAATGAATTACCAACAATGAACGAACAACTTATATTGAAGATGTAATCGTGTGATAATTGGCATAATTTTCCTAAACGTGTTACTAAAATAAAAGAAAACTAGAAAAAAGGGAAATTATGAATCACAATTATCAACCACACAACATAATGATTGAAATAAATTGATGACTTTTATTTCAATTAGAGAACACACCCGTATATGTTCCATTCATCCCTGGTTAAATATCAAACTGCCTTGTCACACCAGTGTCCTTCTCGAAATCCCTATCAAATTGCATCGAACGCGAACACTCATTTGCAAATTTATAATTAAATTTATTAGGATTATAATTTATTTTCATGTTCCTACTACCCCGTGCATTATTTTATGTGCGTACTGCCCGGTGTCGACGAGGCTTTGCTTTTATATGTTGTACTACCTGGGATGCAGAAAACACCTTTCCAAATGCGACCACCAAAAAATATATTGATCCCGGATTGTCACTCCCGTGTACAACACGGTAGTATTGATTTTTTCGGAATATTTTTTGTTTGCCCATTTTTTTATCCCTTGTACACCCCCGGATAAAAAAACCTATATACGCGAGAGGAGGAAGCTCAAATTAAAATTTAAAAAAATAAATAGCTCTGCATTATGAGCGAACGCGACGTTAGAAGAACGAGCAACAACAAAAAAATTAAACGTCGAAAGCGTCGCTGTCCTGTCACCGATTTTCCGTATCCGATACGAGCATACTCATTGTTCGAGTGAAATGCAGGAGCACCCACGCATACCGCATCATTGGCGTTTCGAAGAGCGGGGAAAATGCTAATGATGCATCGGTGCATGCATTAATATTAATGGTAAATGGAAACTAGTATGATCGGGGAGAAAAAGAGGGTGACAAGCACGTTAGGCGGCGCGGCGGTAATAAGGAATGGAAATTAAAATAATAACATTTTAATTAGCTGCCAAATATAGAATGCATTTCCGGAAGCGAATTCGAACAGTGGAGATTTCAATCCGGTGGATGATTTTCATAGATATATTGATTTAATAAGTTTTTTTTTTGTTCGAAGCCTAATGTCACGTATAAAACCTGTGTAAAACGAAATTTACCTAAAATGGTCGCCTTCGTTCACCATTGTTTTTCATAATACATGACGGAAAAATCGTAGCCGAGTATCGTAGTGATTATCTCATTGGATAATATGGCCCTAACTTTGGCCCAGCAACACCTAAGATGGCAGCCTCGTCACGGTGGCCTAATCTCGCGCCTTAGGCCGGGAGGTCGGAGTGACCGGTCCAAGGTTGGGACAGTGTCTGGCCGAAATGAACATTTGTATACGGAAGTGTAAGTCGAGACCGGCCGTGTATGAGCAGCAAGCCATCACCCATAAGGAATAGTTAAAGGTTCTGGTGAAATGCAACGTCAGAATGCAGGATGAACAGATTGGCAGGGTACTTTACTTCCCCCAACAAAGGAGGTAAGCGATGACATTAAATATACCTCCCACACCATATTTTCGAAGAAGGTCGAGCTGTTGTTCTAAACGGCCTTACCTTATCGTAGCGCTGCAGGAACTTTGTCCAATGAGACAGAAATTATAAAGAATGTACTATCGCAGAGCACAGTTCTACTAGAGCGGCGGCACAACAAACGAGCTGGATATCGGCTTCATCGTGTTGGGAAGAATGCAGAATCTTGTAATCAACTAGCAGGCGATCTGCGACAGATCCACGGATCAAATCTTTGGATTTTTCAAGAATATCAATAAATTTACGTTTGTTTTTTTTTTGTTTTCTTTAACATAAAAGATTGAACAAAGTTTGTACAGTGGAATTTCAGTGTTAGAGCACAATAAAACGAGAGTGAGGTGACCAGTGCAATATCACATCTCTCCCTCAGCTCACATTTTTCTCCCATGTTCCCTCAGAGCATATCACGGTAATTAGTTTTTTGTAACACTAATTACCGTGATTATCAGTTCTTTTCAGAACTATTTTCCCAAAGGATTTTCCGCTATGAACTTGCAAGTTCAAGCGTCCAAAGATACATTTCCACCGGAGATCCGTTCTCGCGCTATCGATCCAATACACAAAGTGATGCACTTTTGTTCGGTTGAGGAACCGCATCGATTTTCATGTAATTTTCATGGCCTGGTCAGTCATCCAGCTAAGGACAGGGCGACTTGATGAGAAGATAGGACGTCCCGTATCGATTTTTAGTCCATTAACCTTCCTATACTCGCATATAGATCTGACAGACCGAGCATCAATGAGGTGGCTGAATTGAATGACTATCAAAACTGAATGATGGGGGTCTCCGTAGTCACATTGGTTGCGCGTTCGCTTCGTAAGCGATCGATCGTAAGTTCAAAACTCAGGGCCCTCATTGACCATCTTTGTGTTGTTACAGAATAACTACGTCAACGATTCATCCATACAACTGCTCTGCTCTGCAAGAAACGTCGGGCTGCTATTCTATTAATAACTCAACAATGATCATGTCAACTGTCTGCGCTGTCCGGTCTAACTGGACAATGGAAGAACAGAACGAATACTCTTACGCCTAAATGGCTACTGTGAAATGTACTGTATGCAATAGTATAGAAGGAATACTATTACGCCGAAAAGTGGCAACTGTGTTATGTGCTAATTATGGATATGATAAACATGTGACATGTACACGATTCAAATTTGGCTCTGTTACAGCTAAAATGAGCCTTCAATAAACAAATGGGATAAAAAAAACTGAATGAAGTTAAAGAAAAAAATATTTTCTGGAGTTTTTTCACTCAATTATATAATTTTCTTGAACAATCTCGCGAGATCTAGAATAAATCTTACATCTATTATCTTCAACCGCTTCCATAAAACTGTGGCCCTTTCCAGGTTCACCAAACCCTTCACTAGAGAGTTTTTTCAAATTACTCAATGCACTCAAAAGTAATATCCAAAATAATTAAAATCAAATAAATTTTTATATTTTTTTTTTGCCGGGAGCAAACTTTTGTGGATTTAGGAGTGGTTAGGGCTTATTGGTGACCCAATCCGATCGATCATTATCTCCGGGTTTCAAGTGGCATTAAAGTGCAGCACATTTCACCCCAAATGTGAAGAAAGTATTTTCCAACCGAAGGTGAAAATTTGTTCCGCTGCGGTTTCTATAGTCTCCGCCGCCACCAAACAAACGGTTTGGTTCAGATTTTTTGTTGCCGTTCTTCGAAGAATGCTGTTTAGTATAATTTGTGGATAATTCCTTTGAGAATAATGTTTCTGGTAGTGTTAGAACTGTAATTTTGCTAATAAATAATGAAAAATTGCTTGGATATTTAATAAAGTCAGTGTCGCTTTAGACAACAAGCAATCAATAATAAATGTTAATGCATAAGCTGAGAGTTAATTTGAAAATTTTATTGCTTCACTGCTTTAATAATGGTTTGCATCACTCATTTAGTTTGTTCACATTACATATGGACTGTGAAGAAGTATGGAAATAGAAATAAAAATAACAAAAAGTGTTGCTCGTTTTCCGGAACGCTCATAACTCGACCATTTTTCGATAGATCGCAGTGATGTTTGCACCAATGAAATGAAGATACGAGGGTAGGTTTATAAGTAGGGGAGATGGGTGTAAGACGGACATGTTAAGGAAAACTTCAATCGTATCTTTGGAAACTCTTGTTTTCCAAAACATAAAAGCAATTTCTTACAGTTCAATATACTGGTTTTCGAAATAATTGGCCAAATGTTTTATAAAAATGTGTTTTTCCATGTTTTTTACTGAAATTAAAACAAGCCGAAAAGTAGGACATTTTGATCGATGCGGGTATGATGGACATGTAGTGTGGGGGGAAAATGGATAGGTCAATAATATACGAAGCGTAGAAGTATATCGCTCGCGAGAGGAATAATTTCGCTCTCTCTGTGTTTGTGCTTCCAGTAACTGAAATAGAACAAGAAGAGGAAGCAATATAAAAAAGAGTTAAATATTCATTCCTTCACTATCCATCATGCATTGGATGTGATTATGGATGTGACTGTCCATTTGAACCCCACCAGTGTAATTATTTCAATAATTTAAATTTACCACTTACGAAAGAATTTACTTTTCCGTACATACCTAATATCGCTTCTCTGTCAACTCACAAACCGAAATATTTATTATACCATCACCGATTTCAATTTTGAAATTAAACCACTCAAAATGCTTAATATCGGAGCCGAAAAAATTACATCCACACGCGGAATCATGTTTGATTTTCGGTTTTTGTTCCCCTTTTTCATATTTGATCAGTATTCATTATAGGATGGATGGTTTAAATATTCTAGAATAGCATGTAGAAGTGGTTCCAATCAACAGAAATTTGAAATTCATAATGCAACTATACAAATCAACCACCTGTCCATCATACCCCCACTGTCCGTCTTACCCGCGGTTCCCCTAATGCACACACGTTTGTAGAAGACGAACAAAAACAATTAGCACGATTAGATAAAAACAAATTGATGTGCAAATCTTAACCTTGAAAATCATGTATTTATTTTTGAACAAAATCACCATTACTAAGCATTATGCTTTCCTATCAATGTGTCACAAGTTTTTTCATACAGTCACTGAAAAACTGTTCCGACTTTTCTCGAACCCAGGACGCGATAACTGCCTTCACCTCATTGTTAGAGCTACAGTCAACTCTCCCTAACTCGATATCCAAAGGGACCATCGAGTTAGGGAGGTATCGAGATACAGAACATTTTTTCCTATTTTTTTTTATGTCTCAAATTGTCATATATTAGGGTAAGTGTCCCAATTATGGTATGAATTTGAATTTTTGATTCATTCCCTTAAAGTGAAAAAACACCTTTCTCATATAAAAAAAATATTTTTTCCAGAATCTTTCAGGAGGTGATAGACGGTTATATTTCACGAAAAAAATCCTTCTACGCATATGTTAGAATTTCAACGATGACAGACTTATAGAACTTTTTCTTTGTTTCGGATTCTGTTGGCTCAAACTGACTCTACATTGAAAAGTATGCTACGTAATCCGATTTTGTTGCTTTCATTTGAAAGATGAGAAAATTTAGTACAGGATATAGTTGTTCGGATATTCGTTAAAAACTTAATTCTCGTAGCAGTTCGTGGTTGTACAGCTCAAACTGCAATAAGTATTTTTATTATGAGCAAATTTCCAATAAACAACTTAATTCTACTTACAAATTATAGTTTTTCTAATTCGATAGAACTTGTTTCGATTTTCAGCTGTGGCGTCTATACAAAGTCCTAATAAAGCATGACAATGTGCTACTCAAATAATAATGCGCGTTTTTCGTCTGCGCGTTTGCGGTTGTCACTTCGTTGACAGCTTTGGCTGCATGGGCATCGGACCTTGTGCCCAGCGGTTTTAACAATTCCCCCACTCGTAAACCTTGTCTTGAACAGGGTTCCAGGCGAGATTTACTTGACAACTTCACTTCGATCAACGCCAGTTTACTCACTGGTCTTTTAAATACTCCCGTAGAGGTACGCACCATAGCTTGCCGTATGCGCCCATCTCTGCCTTGGATCACTTCTTCGACTTTACCTCGAATCCATCCGTTACGTCCGTGATCGTCTACTACGAAAACTAAGTCTCCAGGGTTCAATGGTCTGGACTCTTCCAACCATTTCGAACGGGCATTTAACGACGGTAAATACTCGTTTAACCAACGCTTCCACGGTCGATCAGCAACAATCTGCGAACGGTGATAAGTATTGCGCAATGCTTCTATTTCGTTAGTTGGTGTAATTGATAGGTTCTCAAGTTCCGACGATATACCACGTAAAAAATGATTAGGCGTTATAGCCTCTCCTGTATCTGAATCTTGCGGCACGTAAACAAGTGGCCTGGCGTTAACTATCTCCTCTGCTTCGGAAATCACTGTGAGCAATATCTCATCGTTCAGTCGTTGTTCATTATTTAGTGTTGACATCATTTCCTTAACTGAGCGGACCATGCGCTCCCACACGCCGCCCATGTGAGGCGCAGACGGAGGGTTGAAACTCCACCGAGTTCTTGCGTTGGTAAAAACATTTGCACATGAAGCATCTATACGTTGAATCTGTTCTTGTAACTCCCTGTTGGCTGCCTTAAAGTTTGTACCGTTGTCTGAGAAGATGACAATAGGTGGTCCTCTCCGTACTACAAACCGACGAATGGCCATTATGCAGGATTCGGTGTTCAAGCGATACGCGACTTCCAGATGAACTGCTCGAACATTTAAGCAAGTGAACAGAACAATCCACCTTTTCTCAGTTCTTCGACCAACTGTGACGTCTATAGGCCCAAAGTAGTCAATCCCTACGTAGCTAAATGGCTTCACGAATGGTACGAGCCGTTCAGCTGGTAGTGGAGCCATTCGAGGAAATTCCGGTTTAGTTTTATGTACCTTGCACCACTGGCAATTCTTCATTACTTGGGCCACACATATTCTTAACTTGGGAATAGAAAATCGTCGACGAAGTTCGTTGAAGACAGTTTCTTTGTTGGCGTGCCCATACCGTTGATGATATGATTCGATGAGTCGGTAGGTTATAATATGATTTCTGGGAAGTAAGGTAGGAAAACGAGTATCATAGGGTACAAAATCTGCTAATCTTAACCGCCCATCCATGCGTAGAACTCCATATTCATCAAGGAATGGACTTTGTTTATACAGAGGACTTGATTTCTCGATCTGCAACCACTCTTCTCGCGACAACTCCTGGTTCTTCGATATGACAGTAACTTCGTCTTTGTAACAGTCTCGTTGCGCCTGTTTCCATAGGATCTGTTCGGCTAGTTCATACTCCTCTTGCTTAAGCGGGACGTCGATGGAACACACTGGACGTTGAACGTATTTAAAAAATTCCGGAATATTTAATGTTTCTATAGGCTTTCGTTGCACTCTACGGCGGTAATTAGAAATGAATCGTATAACACAGCATATGGTACGCACCAAGATATTCCATTTAGATATCCTAGCGACATCGATGAATTGTATGTTTTTTGTTGCTGTATGGAACATATGACACGCCCTCAGCTCTAGGTTGCGATTCGGTGGAGGACGATTATGTATTGGCCAATCTTCTTCTAGATGTTGAAGGAACTCCGGGCCACAGAACCATGGCCCGTCGGATTCCAAAAACGCATCGCTTTTCCATTTTGTAAGAATGTCGGCAATATTCAATTTACTACGTACATAATGCCATTCATTCAGACTTGATTCCTGGGGAATTTCGCCAATACGGTAAGCAACAAACGGCTTGTATTTTCTTGGATCTGCCGCCAACCAGTGAAGAACTGTGGAGGAGTCCGTCCACAGAAAACGTCTCAATACCTTCAGATCATGATTCACGAGCACAGCATTAAGTAAATGAACCCCGAGCGTTGCAGCAAGTAGCTCCATTCGGGGAATGGACAATGGTTCAATGGACCTACCTTGGTTTTCGCAGCCACCAGAGAACATCTTGACATTCCAAGATGAGTGATGCTGAAGTAAACTGCACAGCCGTAATAGTCCTGACTGGCGTCCAAAAATACGTGGGCTTCCAATGTTTCGTGGGGCTGAGGGTGGAGTATCTCGTAGATAACATCTGGGAATTTTTATCTTCTCAATAATGGTAAACGCTGCTCTCAAACGGCACCATTTCTCGTAGCATTCGTCATTCAATTGTTCGTCCCATGTACATCCGGAACGCCATGTATCTTGCAGCAAATCTTTTCCGTGAATAGTATACGGCGACAACAGCCCCAAAGGATCGAATAGACTCATAATACAGCTCAGGACGATCCGTTTGGTAGGTCGCTTATCGGTTGTCATGTACGGCATTAGGTCGCTACGCATCGTCGTTGAAAATGTGAACACATCGTCGCTTGGTCACCAAATAATCCCTAGAACTCGTTCACATAATTCGCTCTCGCCGCTGTTCAGCGATACTTCCTCATTCAAGGTGATTTCGCCCATAGCTTCAAGAAACGCTTTTGAATTTGAAACCCAATTACGAATTTCTAGCCCAGCTTGACGGTGGATGTACCGAACTTGTTGTGCTCGCTCGACAGCTTCCTCCGTAGTGTTTGAACAATCCAGGTAGTCGTCCACATAATGTTTATGAACGATGGCGCTCAATGCCTCTGGAAATCGATTGGCATACTGTGACGCGTTCAGATTTTTAATGTACTGCGCGGATGCCGGAGAACACGCTGATCCAAAAATGGCTACATCCATCAAGTACGTTTCTGGATTAGCCGAGGGGTTTGAACGGAACAAGAAACGTAGGAAATTCTTATCGGCCGTCTTCATTCGAAATTGGTGGTACATTTCGCGTATATCGCCTCCAAATGCCACCTGTCGCTCACGGAATTTCTGAACTACTGCATCAAGCGTGGTTAGTAAATCTGGCCCCACAAGAAGCATCGAATTTAGCGAAACGCCATCCACCTGCGCCGCTGCGTCAAGAACCAACCGAATTTTCTCAGGTTTCTTTGGATTTACAACTACGCTGAGTGGTAAATGCCAGATCTTTTTGGGATCCGCTGTTGCTAATTCTTCCGAGGTCGCTTTATGCGCGTAGCCCTTAGCTAAATAGTCTTCGATTTTCTGTTTCACCTTTTCATGAAGCTCCGGATCTTTCAAGAGGCGTCGTTCCAACCCCTGAAGACGCTTGTATGCCATATTGTAACTGTCCGGTAAGTTCACATCATCCGTATTCCAAAGAAGACCGGTTTCGAAACGATCGCCCACTTTAACCGTAGTAGTTTCTAGCAATTCTCGTGCTCTCCGATCCGCAGCTGATTCAGGAAGCTTACTCACAATAGTCTTTGGTTCTTGCGTCATAAAAAACACACGCATCTTTTCGTGTAATTCCTCATTAGTATAACCGCCGTGATAGCCAACAATCCCCGTTGATGGTTGATTTTCTCTTGGCCCGTAAATCGTCCAACCTAATTGTGAGCGGACAGCAATCGGTTCGTTGACATTTCCCACTCTCGATTCTAAAGGCGCAAGCAAATGTGCGTTGTTGAGGCCGATCAAAACTTTGGGTTCCGCGGTTCCGATGTGATTTGTGGCCAACACACCCCGCAAATGCTGATACTGATTGGAGATTTCATGAAAATCAATTCGCTGTTTTGGCAGGTACAACTTTTTAACCGTATGAGCATCCTTCAAATCTA
The DNA here is from genome assembly GCF_029784135.1 of Toxorhynchites rutilus septentrionalis. Classification (NCBI taxonomy): domain Eukaryota; kingdom Metazoa; phylum Arthropoda; class Insecta; order Diptera; family Culicidae; genus Toxorhynchites; species Toxorhynchites rutilus. The sequence goes on from NC_073745.1 coordinate 133,821,011, forward strand.
GTCGGTGACCCGCTTCGCTTTCTACTTGCAATGAAACGCACTCCGACGATGATTCTCGGCGTACTATATTCCCCGTCCATTGAAGCGTCAACGGTTGTGGATTACCATGTATACCCAACTCACGTAGAATATTCTCTTCAACCAGGGTCATGGAAAATCCTTCGTCAAGATAAGCAACAGTAGTGATCGTTCGCGAACCATTATGTAGTTTTATAGGCACAATTCTAAAAATCACTGGCACTTTTCCATCCAGATGCGTATGCAACTGTCCTTGATCGAAAATATCAACTCGTGGATTAGAAACAGCTTCACGATGTACCAGCGGATGATGTTGTAGACGACAATTTCCGACGTTGCACGTGATCTTAAAACGACACCATCCTGTGTGTTCATTCAGACATCGTTCACATAATTTCAAACGCTCCATCATTTTCACCCGTTCTCCCAAACTCAATCGACGAAACTCTTCGCAATTTCTCGTGCGATGTCCAGCCGTTTTACAAACACGACATGGGCTAAACGGCGGTGGTGCAGTAGCATCACTATGCGCATGAATGAAGCCCTTGTCCTTCATCTTTGACTTGTCAGGCTTAGATGAACCTTGTAGATCCACGGCTAAAATCACCTCACTCGCCTCCGATACAATGCCTGAAGCGAAATCTGCGAACGTTCGTAGTGTTGTATTCACAGAAGCACGTTTGAAATGGACCCATTCGCGCTTCGTTGCAGCTGGCAGCTTGTCCACCAGCTCTTGGATCAAGATAGGATTCATTAAATGATTATACAGCTCTGCTGCCTCCAAGTGGTCGCACAACTCCTGTACTGCCAATGCAAATGGTATAAACGTCTCTAGGCGATCGGCACGAGGTGATTCCGTTCTTCTAACCTTATTCAACAACGTATGAATGAGTTGTTCTGGACGCCCGTAAAGCATACGCAGAGTATCGATCACTTGAGGCACTGCTTTCGGAAGCAGCAACCTGCTTCTTACCGATTCCAATGCTGGACCTTTGAGGCTCTCTTGAAGCCGCACTAAATTTTCTACGTCCGTAAATCCGCATGCCTCTGTAGAATTTGTGTAGCTGCTAAAGAAAATTGGCCACTCCTCCACTCTACCGCTGAAGACAGGAAGCTTCTTAGTCATTACTTGTCGGGCGGCGATCTGGGCTTTAGTTGGCGCTGATCCTTTGGACTTCTGGAATTTTACCTTCAACTCGTTCGATGGTGTTTGTTCAGGTTCGATATCCAATTCCTCCTCGCTTGTTTCTAATCGCTCTTCCTCACTGCCATTCGATGCAGAACCATCATGCTTAAACATTTCCTTCAGCTTAGTGGGTACGGGCAACTTCGAATTCGGGATACATCTTGGAGTCTCTTGTATTTCAGGAACAGGTAGATTTCTCCTACTACATGTTGCGGGAACACCGTCAGCACCAGTGTTCATATTGTCAGTCTTCTCATCGCTAGTCTGTAACTTACTTCTGAGTGTTTGGAACTGTGTCTGCTGCTTCACAAAATCTGCTTCCTCCATTAACTGAATACGATACATTTCTCGCTGTTGATCCAGCTTCCTCTGCCTCAATTCCCGTTCATGATCCAGCTTTTTCCGTTGAAATTTCTCCTCCAATTCCAACCGCTTCACATTTAATGCCTTTTCATGTTCGTATTGTTTTTCTCTTTCTAGCATTTCTTCCTCCAAACGTTCGAATTTCGCCTGTCTTCGCAACTCATTAGATTCACTTCTATTGGATAAATCAGATTTGTTTCTTTGGTAGTTTTCCTCCGAGTATTCTGTTTCTTTCTCCTTTTGATTCGGATCCGGAATAACTTCGGATTGATCGTAATTTCCCTCGGGCTCGGATGGCTTCGGACCTTTTGATACACGAGATTTGTTGAATTTGATGGGCACGGTAGCATCAGCTTTCCCCTTTCCTCTTTTCTCCTTCTTGACAGTGCATTTAAAGCACACAAAGTCCCGTTCTGCCACTCCCGGAGATTCGCTTACACAATCCAAATGATACCATACCTCGCAGGAATCGCAAGCAACCATATAATCGTCATCGGGATTGTTGCACTTTCCGCAGCTGTGATCCATCTCAAAAGTTAGGTTATAATTTTTTGAGAAATTGTTCGGATATTCGTTAAAAACTTAATTCTCGTAGCAGTTCGTGGTTGTACAGCTCAAACTGCAATAAGTATTTTTATTATGAGCAAATTTCCAATAAACAACTTAATTCTACTTACAAATTATAGTTTTTCTAATACGATAGAACTTGTTTCGATTTTCAGCTGTGGCGTCTATACAAAGTCCTAATAAAGCATGACAATGTGCTACTCAAATAATAATGCGCGTTTTTCGTCTGCGCGTTTGACAGTTGTCACTTCGTTGACAGCTTTGGCTGCATGGGCATCGGACCTTGTGCCCAGCGGTTTTAACAATAGTAGTGGAACATCTAAATTAGTGGATTAAACATTTTTGAAGTGGAAAATTTAAAAGTTTTGTTTTTATTTGCAATTATTAATTTTATCCTAAAAATTCATACTAAACTTGATTGTTTCTATCAATTAAATTAAAGCTCTCTAACCTCTCTACAATTTGTTCTTTGACGCCCAACTTCTATCTCTCTTAATTTGGCTGCAATATCGATATAAACAATTCCTGATGAAGATTCAATCAAAATCTTCAAAAATCGCGATTTTTAACCCACTGTACTTATAAAAGCCACTTAAATTTCACCTTAATGTTGAAAGGTTAATTTTTTTTCTTGAAATTATTCATATTTGAATTATAAAAAAACTTTTTTTTTCAAACTGTATACAATCGAGTCCTAAATTTTACATAATCGAATCATATATAATCGAGTTTGTATATAATCGAGTCCGACTTGCACGAGGCACTAGGTTAACAAAGAAAATATTGATTAATTATGTTACTTAAACTGAATTGTAACGATCACGCAGGAACTGTTGAATCACAAAGAAATGTTCGAATAGTTTCACAGGAACATTTTCAGTTGATTTCAATATTCCGGACATATTCTTCAGGTTTGATTTAACGTTCGAATTAACATCTCAATAGAACTACTATCTTCAGCATTTTTCTCAGGGTTTTCAACACTTTCTAGTATATCGGTATCTGGCATCAGATCACAGCAAATCACGTTTTGGTCCTTTTTGCACTAATGATGATGATGATGGTCCCACCTCATACCCCTACAATGGTTTGAGCAGGACGATTTATCATTAAGATAATTTTTAAAGTTTAACAAAGCACATCTGGAACCAGTATGCAAAATAAAACGAACTGGTTCTGTTGCAGACATAAATTGATATCATAAGAACATTAAACAAAAGACGGAAACCGAAAAGTAAAGATATAATCCCAAGGCATGTCGAGCAAATTTCCAACCCGGGAAGATCCTTGACTGATCGGGAATCGAACCCGATATCCTCAAGTTTCCACTAGATACTTACACTGAGATCTGCCGCGGTACAGAAAAAAACTCGATATAACCATCTGCTAATACGATAGTTTACAAGTATTCCGTCTGGGCTATCCCTGGTTCGAATCCGGTTTCCACTGAAGACCCTAGAACATTTCATTGTATAACGATTTTCGCCAGTGTTCAAAATCAAGTTATCTATGTCTACCGAAACGCGCGCGTGGCTCAAGCTTTTGTAGACTACTCATTTATTTTTTTTTTTTTTTTCAAATCTAACTTACAACAACAATAATGTAACAAAAATCCATCATCATCAATACGAACATGATAGCTTATGCAAACATAGAAACATTGAAACATTTTTACAAGTTCATAACACAGATTTCACATGTGACAGACACAATTCTTTGAACTCAGCTATTGTTGCCGCTCGTTTGATATTTCTGGGCATCGAATTGAAGAATTTTAATCCTTTATACAATAGTGAATTTTGGGACCTGCTAAATAAAAAGTTAGGTGTTCTTGCATCAATCGCGTTTCTTGTATTATATCTATGCAAATCACTTCCTCGTTCAATTCGATCACACAAGTATCGAGGCAGCATATCATTCAAAATTTTAAAGATGAACACCATTGTCAAGTAATAAATCCTTTGCTTCACAGATAACCACTGTAGCGCGTCCAACATTATGACAGAGGAAGTGTACCTATGACATCTTAAAATTAATCGCATGATTTTATTTTGTAACCGCTGCAATCGCAATAGTTGTGTATTATTTGCAAGAAACAGGATGGATGAGCAGAAATCTATGTGTGGTGAGACGAGTGATTTATATAGTTTGACTTTACTAATTGCGTTTAACTCATTCTTCAAACGACAAATGACGCCGTACTTTTTAGCAACCTTTTTGATGACATTATCAATGTGAGACTTAAAAGTTAGTCTGTCATCAATAACTACTCCCAGATATTTTATTTCTTTAACCCGTTCAATAGTCTCACCATCGATTTCAAAATTACCGTTATATCTGGAGTTTGCTGAAGAAATGAGCATGTATTTTGTTTTATTAACATTCAACTTTAATTGTTTGAATTTCAACCACCGAGCGAGAGAATGAAGATCTTCGTTCAAGTGCTCCGCGATTACATTCAACTCCTTAGCTGCGATGAACAGAACAGTGTCATCCGCGAACAAGTTGATATCACAAAAACGTAAAACCCGCCGCATATCATTAATATATAAAATGAATAAAATGGGCCCTAACACACTTCCCTGTGGTACACCAAGTGTGTTATCGATGGGAGTAGAAATAAAATCGTTGAAACGAGTCTTTTGAGTTCTATCACACAAGTAGCTTTCAAACCATTTGTATGATGTCCCTACAATTCCAAAGCGCTTCAATGTTTGCAACAATAAGGCCCTAGAAATTGTTTCAAAAGCGCGTTTCAAATCCAAGAACACCGCAAAAATAGTTTCTTTAGCCTCGATATTCTCTTTCCATTTTGCCAACACCAGATTTAGTGCGGTCTCACAAGAGTGTCCCTCTCGATATCCCGACTGTTCCGGTATCAGCAAACTGTTATTGTCAATAAATTTCATCAGCTGGCCTTTCACAACAAGTTCTAAAATTTTTTCTAATGTGTGCAACATGTTAATGGGGCGGAACTCTTCGGCTTTATCCGTCCCATTAACTTTGGGGATGGGAACCACAAGAGATTCCTTCCAAACTTCAGGCACGTGCCCAGTTTGCAATGATTCATTTATCAGGCCTAGCAATTCGTGTCCAATAACATGAAAGCAATCTTGTATCACTTTTGCGTTGACATTGTCGATACCAGCCGATTTATGCAAAGAAAAACAAATATCTCTCAACTCTGCAAATGTGATGGGTAGAAAACATTCTAATCTGCAATTGCTGCTTATCGGCTGTATTATTTCGTATGGCTCACTGACCAATTCAATACTTTGATTGATCAATTGAACACTATTCACGAAATAACTGTTGAATTTTTCCGCAATGATTTGTTCCGAATGTTCTTCTGAACCTTCAAAAGTTATGGACCGCGATAAACTATTTTTAATGTTAAGTAAACTTTTTAGTATTTTCCATAACTCCTTGCTGTTATTCTGATGTTGATCGATTTTCCTCTGTATATATTCACATCTTGTCTTTTTCAAGGCTTGTGAATATATATTCCGCGCGCAGGTGTACCTTTTCCAATCGTTTTCTATATTACTTCTACAAAATTTTGAGTACATTTTATCTCGTTTACGTTTGAGACGCAAGAGTGATAAAGTGTACCAGCTGTTCGAATTTTTCAAATTGATTTGTTTCTCAAAAACTAGGCTATTGGTACACACTTTCAAGATATTAGTGAGAACAGCTGCTTTCAAATCCAGATTGTCCGTTATTGCAGTAAAATCCAGGTTTCTAGCAACAAGATGAGACAGTGCTTCCTTTGAATACTTGTTCCAGCACTTGATTTTAACTCTATTTTCTTCACGTTCACTCTGTTCGTTCTCAATATAAATAAAAATTGTCTCATGATCTGTTATTTTCAATTTGGCCTCTATCAAAGAATGAACTGTATTAAAATTAGAGAAAACGTGGTCTATCAAAGATCTACTGTTTTTCGAAATTCTTGTAACTTCTGTTACAGTCTGTTTCAAGTTGTAAAAATCAGATAGTTGCTTCAATTGCTTCGAATTCTGCACGTTGAGCCAGTCAATATTGAAGTCACCAGCAATTACATTCAATTTACTGGAGTCAATGAAACTCTCCCACCAGTTTTCTAAAATTTCTAAAAATCGCTGATCACTAGAACTGGGGGAATGATACAAAATTCCAAAATTTCCCATCTGCATACCTCTTTCAACTGAAATTGCCAAGAACCAATTATTTTCAACAGATTCGTTTAACCGAATGTTGAATTTAATCGATTCTTTTGCGTAAATAGCAACTCCTCCAGTGTGTCTGGAATGTGAAAGGCAAAAAGCAACTTTGTAACCCGGGATGCCATATTGATCAAATGAATTCTCATCAACAATATGAGTTTCAGAAAGAAAGACTAATCGTGGACGGAAATTTTCTACAAGTTGGCGCATTGCCACATAATTTGTAGAAAGCCCAGCTATATTGAAGTACAACATTTCAAACTTCCTATCACATCTTCTTTCCTTGGGTTGCTATTTACTAGAAAAAATGTTGCTTTTTTTCTTTTCTAACAGCCTCCGATACACTGGACACTGTGTACTATAAGCTGGGTGGTTTATGTCCAATTTAAATTTTTGCTCTTGATTCACTTTTAAACAATTTACGCACTTAAACTCAGTTGACGAGCATCCAGATGTTATATGTTGTTCATTACATCTTGAGCATTTATCTTCATTACTACAAACTTTGCTCTTGTGCCCGAATTCTCCACATTTGAAACAACGTAGAACAATAAAGGCCTCAGCAACTGAACACTTATCCCATCCGATGCTTACTTTACGAGTACTCATCAGACATCCATAAGTGTCATGATCTACTTCAATAATCGTATTATATTTGTTGTACTTTAAACGTGGATTTTCATATTCTGCAACAACTTTAACATCTCCAATCTTGATGTCATCATTTTGACTTTTTAAAAGATCTACGAAAACGTCTGAGGAATATCGATCACTCATTCCTAATATCTTCAATCTTGGTTTTAATGGTTTGGGAACAACAGCGCTAAACTTCTCTCCCAGATTACTTTCTATGTTATTTTTCAAGTTTTCAATGTTATCCCCTGCCGCACACTCAACAATAATCGAGCCGTCTTTCCCGTTCCTAAAATTGCTAATTTTATGGATTCTTGGATTTAATTTTTCTTTTAAAAATTTTCTGGTTTCGTCATTATTTTGCGACTCGACAGGTTTAATCACGATAACAGGGCAAACCTTACGTTTTTTTACGGATTTTGAACTCTTTAATACACTTGCATACGAGCGTGCATTGTTTTCAACCTTTTCGTCATTACCATTGTCATTAATTTCTATTTGTATCGGTTCCTCGCGCTTATTCATTATAATTTGTTTTTTCCTACTAGGGCAGTCCGGTTCCGAACCAGCTGTTCTATTACTCAGAGTACGTTTCCTGTTCATCCCAGCTAATTTTTTATCATCGTTACTATTTTCAACAATTGAACTTTTCAATTCTTTCAAATGTTGAGAAATACTGATATCAATACTTCCCATCTTTTGAACTAGCCGTTCATCGAAAGATCTGATCAGTTTCTCCATCTCTCTTTCCATTGCAATCTTTATTTGATCATCGATGTTTTTCTGGATCTCGCTTAAAGAAAGTGAGAGAGAAGAGATTTTTTCCATCTCTTTCTTCACTTCTCCGAAGTCCAGAATATCATCTCGCGAACAATAACTCTTATCCGACAAACATTCAGTACACTTAAACTGAACATTTTCATTCTCAGCTATAAGTTTTGCAGCTGCTTTTGTGAGGGATGTACAGCGCCGATGATATCGAGCGCCGCAAATTCCCCCGCAAACAACTGGATCATCATTGATCATTATTTTACTTTCACACACTCTGCACACACTCATCTTGCATACAATATCCCGTGCAAGCGCCAGCAATAGCTAAGAACAAAACACACATTGAACACAAAGGGACAACCAAACAATTATATCGCTACAGCCGCCACCAAAGCGATAGCAGACCGTAGCGTTATTTTCAATTTAAATGATGAAAACCAGAGTAAATGAAAGCATGCACTTATACTTATCTGGATCATCGGTTTAATTAAACGTTGGACACAACTTTTTTCACGTTTGCACACAATTTCACATACAAAATATTAAATTGAACGGAGCACAATTTCTACACAAGCTACCATGTTCGCAATTCAAATCAATGAAAAATCTAATTATTAAAAGACATTGAGCAATTGAACGGTATTGTACCGTCGACATCGCTCACGACACATTAATTATGCCAGCGGAATATCACTCCCGTCCATGTTGGTTGTGCTTTAAAGTTAGGATTTCCCAGTTTCTGGACAAATTCTCAAGCCATATCCCGAAGAATAGAAGAGGGGTAAATTATTTTGTCTAGCTTGACAAGACAAAAATTCATTGACCGCTCCAGCTTCTCGATTCTGACCAACCTTATATGCTTTTGGTCTAGATACAATTTTCCGTTCCGTAGTAGTGTTGATACCGCACTTTGTGCAATACTGAAATTATTTGCAGTTTCAGACCCCTTCCGACCATATTTTTCGACCTGCTCGATGATGCTCAAACCTTGCGCAATGGTTAGCGTTTTGATTGTTCGTTTGAAAGGTTTCTCGTGGTTTTCCATACTTGAAAAGAAATTGTTTGATGACACGAACACTCCGTCTTCACTTTCAAGGGCAATTGAAATCTGAGGTAATAACGCACAAAAACATGTACGCGAAAATCAATCGAGTTAGGGAGGTGAAAATCCATGGAAAAATGAATCAAAACACATTGAGTAAGAGAGGCATCGGGTTAGGGAGGTATCGTGTTATGGAGAGAAGAATGCTTGTAAAATCGAAGGTGCCACGAAATCCATCGAGTTAGGGAAAATATCGAGATACAGAACATCGAGTAAGGGAGAGTTGACTGTATAATGATTGCCCTTAAGGTATCTCTTGACTAGAGTAAAGTCGTCTCCTTCGACATGGTAGCGCTTCAAAAGATATTCACAGCAATACAATGGACGCTGCAATGGAAATTTACTTGACATGCCTTGGGATACGTAAAGAAATGGGTCTGAAGTATCGGCTAGAATTAGGAACTCCACCTGCGATTGACGGATCTCTATAGTAGCATGTCCGAAAAGAACCTGAAAATATTTAAAACCAAACCATGGTCCAATGCCCCTAGGGAGGATGGTTGTAATAGTTGTTATCCATGGTAAAGAAAGAAATATATAAACTCCTAATCACATCACTCACTTAAGTGAATCCTGATTCTTAACTCCCCCCAACAACAATTACCCTTCTTGATAATCGCTAGAGAACCACGCTATGGATGCTACTTTTCTGACCTTTGGGCGGTGAAGATCATGCAAACATTCCTTCATTTACCATAGTGACTGTAAAGACGTGGCCGGGTTCGTTATTGACTATTTAAAGCTCGATTCACCGAAACTTGCACAATGTGAATGATTTGCTACTCCCAAGCGCCAATTGGGTTTGTTCTTTGAAAAATTTCGCTGTTTTAGGTCAATCACGGTGAACAACTACGAAGTTTACAGAACTTACATATATTTTGGGTTCAATTCCCGATTGCTTTAGTGTCTTCCCGGGTTGGAAATTCTCTCGTCATCCCATGGAATACAAATGTTCTGATAGGGGCTTAAATCATTCTTTCGATTAGTAATCTATGTCTGTGAGATAACCAGTCCATTTTGTAACTATCTACTGTGTCTTCCCGGAAAAAGCTCAGTAGCAAGAGACCCATCGAACTGGGTGTTAGGGTCGGCTTACTACTGGGTAATTGGAGGGGCTTCGCGATCAAAATAAAAAGAGTATCACCTTCTTTTCAAATACTTTTGGTTTTATTTCCTGATGTTTCTGGTTATCCTTTGGTGGTGAGAGAGAGGCGAATGGTGGACGCGACTGTGGTTGGTTGTTCTGCTGCAAACCAGGCGGCGCCGGAGTCCACGGCAAGTCGGCACGTGGAGAGTTGACCGTGGCTGGCGTTGTCCCTCTTTGGCGGCAATCGACAGGCCCAAGACGATACCGGAGTGACACTGCCGAGAGGGGCCCTCTTTAATTATTATGCCCAACCTGGCCAGAAGGTGGTTTTTCACGCTGGTCCTTCACGGTTAGGCGTATTGGTGGTCCACTAGGCCGATGGTGTGCCGGTCAACCGGGAGTTCGTCGAGGAAACTCAGTCCAAACTATTCCACCGAGCTCTTGGACAAACGTCCGTCACACACCACGCCTGAATCTAAAAAACCCCGTTTCGTCCGGCGGATTCTTCCTCGAGCCTCCTTTGTACAATTTATTTCGGTACAGCTCACATTTTCCCCATATTCTCGCTGACCCTCTCTCGCAATCTTAGTCGTATCCTGCAATGCCGACTCGCCACCATTTTCGCCCGTTTTAACAAACATATTTACATACTGATTTTATTTACTTCCGTACTTAACAAAATATACTCCCTACTAAAAAAAAATACAAAAAGGTGACAATATTTTCAAAAACATCAACAATCATAAAAAAACCAACGAAACTGTAACAAACGCTTACAAGTTTCTCTTAAATTTATTTTGCTTACTGGTTAGTGTGATGTCATAAAATAAATACAGTTGTAAATTATTACCAATAAGATAACTCGTCCCGCTCAAACCTTTGTAGGGCAATGAAGTGGGACCATCATCAATATGAAATACATGTTATAAACCAACATTATGTTTCACATTTTTTTCAAGATAAGTAATGTTTTCGCAACACTCAGTTGCGATGTAACATATCCCGTTTATTGACACCGGCAACGTAAAATACAATAAAAATGTTGATCGAATAATATTGATCGAGAATCAATCAAAGCATTCCAAAGGCAAATATGTTCCTGAATAACTCGTTCATATAGTTACAATATCTTGAATGTTAGGCCCTCGTGTGATTAACACAACAAACGACATCCAATCAAAGTCTTACGAAGACCAATTTGAATATACGATCCAGCACATTGCGACTCTTCTCAAGTGTGGCGCTGCAGCGAGTTAAAATAATAAAACATTCTCTAAAGACATATTTAGTATCCACTTATTACTCATGTCTATTTTATTGTTTGCTACTCGTAGGTAGAAGCATTGACGATAAGAGTGCACTCTGCTCAACCATTTATCCTCAGATCCTATAAAGATCAGCTACCTTCCTGTTCATGCAAGGGTTGAGATCTTCTAGGTTTCAATCTGTATCTTCTCTCTACATTTGGCAAAGAGTCCTCTGTGATGAAAGTGCGATCCAGTCATACTATTCAGCCACAATGCATTACGTTCAAAGTTCGACGGCCGCTTTTAAATATAATTTACATTTGTGTTTTCCGGATCTCCACTCGTAAGATAATCAGCGTGTGCTGAATCATTATTCAGCAGAGAACACATTTTCTATGCAGATTTAATGATGTTGCTGAAACTTGATTGACAAATCAGAATGGGTAATAAAAAAGCCTTTGAAAGATTGCGTTCGGGCTCAACAGCAATGAGTTTGTTGGCCTATCTTTCCAGCAGATGCAACGCTTCTGTGGATAAACGTTAGAGGCACTAATGCTAACCTCAATATGCCTATGCAAGTCGAAATATGTACGTATTCAACTATGTCAACGCAAAAACATAATTTCCTCAAAGTAATTTTATGTATCCTCCGACTGTCTGGCTTGTTTTGATGAGTATGTATTCTGTGTGATGAGTATTCGAACAATCATGAATCATCATTCAGCTGACTTAGAAATATTTCACTCAGCACTAAAAAAACCCTACAACACTTCATAAAACCCATGATATCTGAAACAGAGCAATTAACTAGCAATAAGTTTTGTCTAAATTATTAGCGACTATTACCAGTTTGGAACCATCACTGAATTGAATCCTAAATTGTTATTGTGATCTTACAGGAACAGGCTGAACGAAAAGAGTTGATTGTGTCGATCGTGTTAGTGTAAAAGCGAATTCCAAAAAGCAAAAAATATATTCCAGTCAAACAACTTTGCACTTCCCGCTCACGGAGCAGAATTCTATAAGGCGAAAGAAGCTCCACAGCTAATATATCGCGAATTAGGTGCGCATCAGTGTTCGTATGCATTTGTTTGGATTCGTCAGTTTTTATGTTTGTTTCGCAAAAAAAAAGTTTGTTCCATTTCATCTTTTGTTGTTCTCCTTTGGAGGAGCCACGCTCACGTCACAATTACTGGTTTGTTTGTTGGAATCTCTCATTCGACTGCGATTCGTATTTTGCTTCCTCGCCACGATGAACTTTTTTCAGAATTGATCTACTTCAAAGAAATTAGTGTTTACATTTTGATAATAATGGATTGAACCATGACAGGACATGTTTTATATATTCTCATAATATTTTTCTCATATTATATTTCGCTGAATTTATTTTGACCAAACCAGAATGGTCCATATGGTTGAATTCAATGCCGCGAATTGTCTAAATATTCTATGATGCTTTGGAGTTATGTTCTAAACATTAAAAAATTAAGCAGCATAGCTTGTCTTTAGTTTCGTCAGTTAAATGAAATGAGAAAAAAAAGCTAATTGTTTTATTAAAGGTATAAAAGTATCTAAAATTAACATTTTCGGCAAATTATTTCGAAATGGTCCCCCCTCTTCTTCACGCAGAGTCGCAAACACTTGGACCAATCGTCAATCGCTGACGGATTGTTGCGAGTGGAAGTTCGTGGGATAGAATTCTTCAAATTTCGATGAGAACGCCCTTAGTCCAAAGTGAACAATTCAGTGGAATAATCATTTGCGGAGAATAAGGCTAAATAAATAGAAGGCTCACACATGGCTTGAACGCTTCAAGCCATGAATTTTCACGCAAAATATAACTCATAATGTGCTTTAAAACATTTATTTAGACTGTTAGAAGCTTTTGTTTGCGAAGAGGATTGCGCCGAACGCTGGCAACAGTCGCGTTTGAACTAACAGAACATATGGCTATACTAGGTATACGTCGATTACATATTATGTTAAGCAGTTATTTTCACCGAAAACAAAATTCAGATTGCGTTCATCAAGATTCGAAACTAGTATCAGAATAAAAAAGACGGGTGGGTTATGTGTGGGACATAACCGGAGAGACGTAGGACTACACCAAGTGCTGTCAATATAAATAGCTCACCGAATATCCAAGTAGTTTTCCTGTATCTCTTAGCAAAATTACATCTACATACAATGATCCCAAGATATAATCCCCAAATTATACTATGCAGCACCTTTCGCAGAACAGAAACATGAAAATCAGAAATTGCTCTATTGGGATTGTGATGGAACGAATTTTCACCTCCAGATTTCAACCGAAGAGCGTCGCTCTCACTTTGGAAAATGTCTTCTTCCCATCCGGCTTGCAATGTGTTGTACTTTGAAGCAACTTTTAATCCGGAAACAATACACGACATCGTAGAAATTGAATGATCAATCGGAAAGTCCCCAACCACCAACAGGCCCAAAAAGTCACAGGAGGATGGTGTCCGAGACACGACCGCATAGTTGACGTAGGAGTCCGTTAGGCTATCTGTTGATTTGGGATATGTTTGAAGTATTACATCGTTAAACTCTTTGATAATTATTTGGTGGCCCTGAAAAGGGCCGTTTTGTTTGGTTGTTAGGTATTGTTTATTCACTCCACCGAGTGATGATGACAGAAGGATGGTAAACAGTCGTTGGATGGTGCGTATAAGAGAAAAGATACCGGATTGAGATATGATGAAAATCGCTTTCTGTGATCCTAAACGATATACCTCCTGTGTTATGTATGGATGAAATGAAGAAAAAAAACCTCACTAATAGAAGATAATTACCAATACCGAACACAATTATCAATTTTTCTGATCAGTAAAAACATGTTACTTGAATATAGAGAAAACATATTTGAAATGGAGAAGGTAAATTTCTTTTATACTTTTTACTTTCTGTGTGCTTATTCAACCCAATGCGAATTTTAATTGAACTAACAACAACTAATGGATGTATATGGCAAATCACTTTTTCTAATATTTCTCCACTTTTCCAATTTTTCTCGCCGTATAAACTTTCCTTGGGTGAAAATGAACACAACAAAACAGACAGCTTAAACCAAACGACCCGTTCTCGAGCGGGAACACACCTTGGTTTTTATTTATGAAAATTGAAATAAAGCGTTTCATATATCTAGTCATTTTTAACACAACTGCTACCATATACAATTTTACACTTACACTTGCGCTAAATTTTACACAATACACGATCGGTCATTGATATGAAATTTCACGAAACAACCAACATTAAATTTCCAAATTAAAAGTTTTATTTCCTAGAATTAATCATATTACTCACTTTACTTGCAATATAAAAATGCCCCTGACTTGTATATATTTGCAATGCCGATTTCCCCCGGGCACCTTGGTTTTCATATCTCTGTTAGGGAATACATTTCGGTAGGAACAAAAGCTCCCCCTACTTTTATGTATTTGCAATGCCGATTTCCCCTAGGCAGCTTGGTTTTGATGTCTCTGTTAGGGAACACATTTCGGTGGGAGCAATCACCGAATCAATCCACCCTCTACTTTCATGTATTTGCAATTCTTCTTCTTCTTCTTTGTCCTTTAAATCTTACGATTCATTCGTCTCCGATTTGCAATTCCAATTTCCCCCCAGACAACTTGGTTTGGATGTCTCTGTTAGGGAAAACATTTCGTTAGGAACAAAAGTTCCCCCTACTTTCATGTATTTGCAATGCTGATTTCCCCTAGGAAGCTTGATTTTGAAGCTTGATTTTGATGTCTCTGTTAGGGAATACATTTCGATAAGAACAAATGTTCCCTCTACTTTCATGTATTTGCAATGCCGATTCCCCCCAGGCAGCTTGGCTTTGATGTCTCTATTAGGGAATACATTTCGGTAGGAACAATAGTTCCCCCTATTTCTATGTAAGTGGATTGCCGATTTTCTCAGGCAGGTTGGTTTTGATGTCTCTGTTAGGGACCCGCCGCATGTGTCGTCAATTTGACCAATCAGAAGCGAGTATTTCCGTTAGGATAGGAGTTGAGATTTTTCAATTGTTCGATAGTTAGTTTCACGCCATATATAATTTTCTTCATTACAAAAAATTGTTATGAAGTATCGAAATCGGTTAACGCAAAAATTTCATCAATCCATCATGAAATGACTGAGTAATAAGCTTTTGAAATTGGACAGTTTTCACGATGTGCTCGATTTTCGATTTTTAATTTGTACCCCAATATGTTCCCGAAAAACGTAATCCTACGTCAAAACACTCGCAAATTATAAAAATAAATTTATTTTTTGTTATTTCAGATATCACTTTAGAATGCATTGAACCGTTTTGTTTAATTGTGTTAAAATAATTCTTTAGTGAAAAGGTTCGGTGGCTCTGAAAAGCGCCAATGGAATCACAGAAATGGGGCTTACAACACAATGCTTCGCTGCTCTTCAGGCTACTATTATATTGAGAAAACCACTGTGTGTGAGCAGCATTAAGAAAGAAAACAACAGAAGGCAACAGCTCGCTCGCAAGTTGATTCCCAGAAAAAAAAACGCAAAGAGAATAAGCACAACGGAATTAACCGCAGAGAAAAAAGCCTACTGGAAATATACGCGAACACAAAATAGAGCGCACACAAAAAAAACCACATAGATATAAATGTCGCACGGAAAAAAGCGCAATGTTTTTAATAAGCCTCACATTCGCAACAATAGCCAAACATCCAACTTTCTTTAATCAGTAGCTGTCAAAAACTGACAAAAAACGTTTTGTTCATGAACAGATATTGAAAGAGTCAAACTGTAGTAGAACATAATTGTTTTTCCTTACTTTTAATTCAATTTTGACGTAGGACTACATCTTTCATTTCTATACCAGGGTGTAAAATCAAAGTTTCGAAAACGAAAGCGTTACGCCGGAGACCGAGATTTTGAGCGTTAATAGCTCCTAAACAACCGAACGAAATCGTATGATAAACACTTCATTCGAAAGATAAAATGTCTGCGCGTTATATACTTGTTACTTTATCATCCAAGAATTTGTTTCGATAGCCTTAAAATTGCTTTCAAAACAGGCTATTGAAATCACCAATTGGTTTATAAGCGAGCTCCGCTCGGAAATCCACTCAGTTATAATTGAACAGCGATTGGATCATGTTGTCGCTGTTGTGGTGAAGCCAACTTCGTTTATCATACAAGCGCTGATGAACGGTGTCACCAAGAGCCAGTTTGTGTACCTTAGGCCAGAAGGGAATCTATCAGGAGGAAAGTCACGCCACAAACGGTTTCGCTTGAGACATCGGAGCAGCCACCACACACACATACACGCGCGGAACTATTTTCGTTTGGTTGCCATCCAGCATCGAGAAGATTCCGGAAAGATGTCATCGCTGCTGAAAAATAATTAGCAGGAAAGCTTCTGAACATTATTCTTCCCCATCAGTAGGATATTTTCGTATTCAATATTGGATGCGCATGCAGCGGAAAATGTTTCGCATCGCGAAAATCACATAATTTTCAATCGATTATTGCTCAGTCGCTGAAAGTTTCAAACTCAGAGAGTTCATTCGCCTCTAGTT
Source organism: Toxorhynchites rutilus septentrionalis (assembly GCF_029784135.1). Lineage (NCBI taxonomy): Eukaryota > Metazoa > Arthropoda > Insecta > Diptera > Culicidae > Toxorhynchites > Toxorhynchites rutilus. The sequence continues at coordinate 133,837,763 of NC_073745.1, forward strand.
TTCCTTCCAAATTGCCATCGTAAACCACACCTTCTCTCGATTCAATCACGGACCAAAAGCATACTTAAGCGATACTCTGGTGGTGAAACGCATTCATTTTTCGTGAGGACAAGATAACATCGATACTGAACGAACTGAACGAGCTGGAAAAGCTGGACGGCGAGAGATCGAGGGATTCATTACCTGGCCTGACTTGACCTGAAACGCATTCAGTTTGTTTGGAACTGTGAGTGAGCGCAGAAAAGCCGATCCATCAGGAGGAGAAGAGAAGGCGACCAAGAGAGTATCAGCATCGAAAAACATCGGAGACATCGGAGTAGCCGCCACACACACACATACACGCGCGGAACTATTTTCGTTCGGTTGCCATCCAGCGTCGAGAAGATTCCGGAAAGATGGTATCGTTGCGGAAAAATAATCTGCCAGTTCCATTGGAATTGAAAATTACATTCAAGCGAAAGAGTTTATTATGTTTTCTATCCATATAATACTGCGACCAAATACATTTGGTTTTGTGATTTTTCAATCAAGTGCGATCAACGTAAGACCACGTCTTTCGGCAATTTATTAGAGGTGCAATGAATCTTAAGAAGAAAATCCCGCTCTTCGCGCACTAACGATGTTTACTCAACAATTTCTCAAAGAGAAATGGGTGTTGTGAGAAAGAATGAGCGAAAGCAAAAATTATGTAGACTGATTTGATGCAACAGACAGCAATGTTTTATGTATTATACAACTTTCGTGTGATTGCTTCTTTTGCTGAATATTGTGCCTTCAACGTAACGCTCTCGTTTTCGAAGTCCCCCAAATATTCATTTATTCATTCATTCAGATGCATTGATTCAGATGCAACTAGAAACAAATGATCACTAAATCAACGATAGTCCTACGTCACCCTTGCGGTTATACCACAGATATAACCCACTTCCTGTTTTTGACATAGGTATACGCAATGGAGTTTTCGAATAGTCAAAAAGGCAAACAATTTTTCATATACAGTGATAGCTGTTCATTCAATACCTAATCAGAAAACAGGTGAAGTTTTTTATGAAAGAGTTTTAATTATTTTAGCTCTATACTCTAAACCATCAAAATGGTTTGCATTTCAATCGAATCGGAGATTCTCTGAACTTTTCCGGTACGTTATACATAACTGTTCCCTAACCCATAAATGATTAACATTAACATTACATTGGAACATTGGGAGAATATGCATTTTCTTACCATATTTGCATGGCCGAATTCGCAATGCTAATCAGACGAGCGTAAATCGGTCGCCATTCGTGATTTCAAATTACAGTTTTCACAATTCGTCAGTCATCTAACTAACGACCGGACGACAGCAAGGCTTTCGAAACGACCTTTCTCAAAGCCGAGTGTTTAGTTTAATTTTCCAAATTGTTTTTTACGGCTAGAGGCGTATGAACTAATGAGTTTTGAAGCCTCTATATTTCAGAACATCATCATCACCATCATTCAAGTCGTCTCGCTTCAGCTATCAGACAGCTGTGATGGAATAATGAAAGATAGATATTGCACTGTATGGTGCAATTGTGTTTGGTAGAGCGCCACGTCGATTTGCATGTCGTCTAGTGAAAAGTGCCTCTGTATTTTTGCATCACATCATATTTGAACCCGTACTGGAGTGTAAGTTCAAAAATTTTAAAATTAGAGCGTTATGTTTGTGGTTCAAAATTTCGAGAGTTAATCCCACGTTGTCAGTTGGACAAAGTGGTATATCAATCATTCGAAAGATAAAGGTGTATGAGTAATGCTGGTTACTTATTGATCCAAAAACTTGTTTAAATAGGTCCAAACTGCTTCGAAAGCAAATATGGTGCTCGTCCTAGCCAAATTCAGATTCTATTAGACTGTCAAAAAAGTCATGCGGTATTTTTTTGAATTTTCATTTGTTCATAAAATTAGTTACAATCATCTTTTTTAAGTCAAATATGCGCCGTTTTGTTCGATGACTTGTTCCCTACGAGATGCCAACTTCATAATACCCCTGTTATAGAAGCTCGCTTCCTTATTGGCAAAAAACTCGGATAGCCAATTTTCACAGGCCTCTTTTGTGACTAACTTCTGACTACCTAGCTCGTTCGCCATGGACAAAAACAGGTGGTAGTCACTTGGTGCAAGGTCCGGACTATAGGGCGGATGCAAAAGAACCTCCCATCCGAGCTCCCGGAGCTTCTGGCGCGTCACCAAAGAAGTGTGTGGCCTGGCGTTGTCCTGATGGAAGACAATGCGGCCTCTGTTTATCAAAGATGGCCTCTTCTTCATGAGTGCCACCTTCAAGCGGTCCAGTTGTTGGCAGTACAGGTCCGAATTGAGCGTTTGGCCATAGGGAAGCAGCTCATAATAGATTATTCCTTGACAATCCCACCAAACACACAGCAGAACCTTCCTGGCCGTTAATGAGGGCTTGGCCACCGTCTGAGCCGCTTCAGCGGGCTTCGACCACGACCGTTTGTGCCGTTGTCGTAAGTGACCCACTTTTTATCGCCAGTCACCATCCGCTTCAGAAACGGGTCGATTTTGTTGCGATTCAGCAGCGATTCACATGCGTCGATAAGGTCAAAGATGTTTTTTTGCGTCAACGTGTGTGGCACCCATACATCGAGCTTCTTTGTGAATCCAAGCTTCTTCAAATGGTTAATAACGGTTTGATGACTTATCCCCAGCTCTTGGCCGATGCTACGGCTGCTACTATGCCGGTCTTTCTCGGCTAATTCAGCGATTCTGTCGGAATTTTCGACAACAGGCCTTCCGGAGCGTGGCGCACCTTCGACGACCTCTACACCAGAACGAAAACGTTGAAACCATCGTTATGCGGTGGAAATGGAAACTGTATCGGGTCCATAAACTGCACAAATTTTATTGGCAGCTTGAGATGCATTTTTGCCTTTGTCATAGTAGTACTGTAAAATATGTCGGATTTTCTCTTTATTTTGCTCCATATTTGCGACACTATAACTCACGAACGACTTAACCAAACAAAACAGTATATTATAGCGCGCAAAAATACCTTTCCAACAAGCTATAGTATGACTCGATACAATGAATACAACTAGAACTACGCGCTTACAACGACACCTCGCGGAAATACCGCAGGACTTTTTTACAGCCTAATATTATGCAAAAATTGTGTCTGAAATTGACATTATATTATAATAATAAATTTTAGTAGGAATATCTGAAAATTCAGAGGAAATAGGTTAGGTTAGGGTTAGGACTACGCGCTTCATCTAAATAAATAATACCAAGTAGATATTTTCATTCAAATGTTACCAATTGAAAATTGCCTTTTAGCCTTCTAATCTGATGGAGAATTGTTTGGATCCCAAACTCGAATGTCACCACTAGCCATCGCGGATACTTTCGTTGTCTCGGGTTGAGGGCGATATTGACCGTGTAAGGTGGTAAAATATTGATTGAGGTTAGATCGGATGTCGAAAGCCTAGCTGTCACGATATTGACACCTATTGTCAATCAGTTTGATCGTGTAAGGTGCCCATATTGAACAACATTTTATAAATGCATTTTCAGAATATGCAAGAAGCAAGCATTGTCTAGAGCAGAATCAAAGCAATAGCAGATATTTATCAAATAGGAAGTACGTCGTCAGTTTTCATACCGTGGAGATTGTAGGAAAAGTTGATTTTATGTGTTTTCAAATATATAATCGCTTGGAGCCGCACTGTGTAGTACGAGAAAAATTTCGCGATGCATGTATTGTTCTTGCGAGAATAATAATGAATCATGAATCAACCATCTCCAGCTGTGTCCACAAAACAACGTAAACCCATCGGTCCTTCTTAGGTCCACAAAAACATTCGACTAAAGAGTTATTTCTGAAATTTAGATGCGTTTTACCAAACTATTTTATATTCATTTTTGGCTAAAAGGAGATTCTGTGAATTCAGGAGCGTGTTTGGATACATTGATCTAATAATGGTGTTTTGAATTATAAAGGTTTTCTTCTTCAGTTCATTAGCTTCTTACTCAGTTCATTCGCTTCTGGCTTCGGAAAAGACGAATTCAAACTCAATCAAAACAACTCGGCCTTAAGGAATACGATTTAAAAAGTCGTGCAGCCGTTCGGTCGCATGCTGGATGACTGATAAATCGTGAATGACTCATGTGTGATTTTTTCAAATTAATCATACATTTTTCGTAATTTCAATTATTGTTTCAGGTTAAAAGAGACGTAAGGTATTTTTCAGCATTGATGGTTGTGTTCTTTAGTGGTAAACTGAAGATGAAAATTTGTTTCGATGCTACTGCTTCCGTCACGTAGTGCACCAGTGGCCGAGTGGTTAGCGTCTCACATTATCATGCCGGGTGTTCGGGTTCGATTCCCGTTCTGGCCGGGGAATTTTTCGTCAAACAAATTTCTTTCGACTTGCACTGTGGTCACGCGTATTCAAGAGCTTGTCCCTCGGAATACATTCAAGACGTGTTATTTGGCTTAAGAAATCTCAACTAAGTATTAATAAATGACGCTAGTTAATGCATACGTTGAGACGGCAAAAGTTCCACAGGGAACGTTAACGCCTTTCAAGAATAAGAAGAAGCTTCCGCCACCACACATTAGATTCGGTTCGGATTTTCTGTTGCCGTTTTGCGGCTTCTGAGATATTTCGTTCTGCGTTGGAGATGTAATTTTGCTAAAATTACTTATATATATACAAGAAGATCAGTATTGCAGTTTCAGTGCTTAAGACAGTATCTATTGATCCTTTGTCCCGTAGGATGGTACAAAAGATCACACGCACTGTTGTACATGTTAATGCTTAGAAATAATTTGATACTCAACTCAAATTATTTCGCGAAACGTTCGCGCTCCTCACTCAGTGAAATCATTCATTTATCGACCGTTGCTATTAGTATCAAATATTTGTATTAAATAGTTTCATTATTAAATTCCTTTAATCTTTGTTCTCGCTGCTAATGATTTCGTAGTTCTATGTAACAATGCGTCGTGTCTGAGACACCAGTCTTCTTTATTTTTCTTGCGGCCCGCTACCCATGACTAACACGTGTCTGTGGCCCCTATAGAAAAAAAAGGATGAGGACCGCTGCACTAGACTGAAAAGTTTTACAGGTTTGTGTTTTAACATACGCCAATTCAACGGTCCAGTTCGGATTGCTAGGGGGCCACAAATATTTCGGCCTAAAGTTCAAATTTTCTATCAGCCTTCGTTGGATCCAATTCGACGTGTGAAATGACGATCCTTCATGTTGTGAACAGCGTATTGATACTCAGAAAAGTTGGCCTTCACCCAGAGAAGCATTTTGTCCTTCAAAATACCGATATATACTATTAATTTTAACGGCAACATCAGTGAAAACAGGCGGCATTTTCAAACCGTGGGATAATTTCGATGTTGTGATGCAGCACTTGAAAGTAAACGTAAACATATACACTGTCAACAGAAATGAGTCATTAGTTACACAAATTAACCCAATTTTAAAGTTTAAATATTTTCATTTTTTTCTCCTGCCGTACCCTGTACGTACAGATCGGTGTGATTTTCGTCGAATTCGCTCCTGACGATCGTAGTCACTCGCTCAGTCCTTGCTCAACGTTTTCTGTCGGATCTTTTCCTATCATCCAACGAGGAAGTCTAACGGTACCTCCTGATAGTTCGGTAAATGAAATCACGCTTCACTCCCAGGGTTTCGAAGTTATAAAGAAGCACCTGAGCACTCATTCCGAAAACTTTTTCATCACCACAGCACGAAACTCTTTCATCGTTGATAATCAATGGACACAGAATGAAAATAATCAAATAGATCCGTCAATGGATTGTGTAAACATAGTGCGAAATTACACCAAAACAGTGTTAGTGTATGTGCTACTGCTTCACCACACAGCGAGGTAAAAAAGTGTATGATAATATATTGGACACGGTAATAATCTGGTGTCAGATTCGTACTATGAGCTGGATGCATAAGAATATCCCAAACAAGCTCCTGCAGTTTCTTGCGAGTATTATCAATGTGTGTGATCTGGCGTACCGTACAGGACCTATTTAGTAGCTCTGCCGAATAGGAGCAGCTCATAGTAGATGATTTCCTGTCAATCCCTCATAAGAGGCTTGGTCAATCGCGATGCCAAATATGGAGGTTGTATTTCAATGGATATTAGCAATATATTGCAATATCTTCATTTTAATGCAACTATTCATGGTAAGACGGCAAATCACGCAATTCACATTCGTTACACGATACAGATAACCGTATTAAGCTCGTATAACACAAATCACACCACGAAAGCAAGGAAACGTAAAACGCGTTGGGGTAGAGTCTGGAAGAGCAACCAAATATTGGCGTGTCCCGCCATCTGCGCGCTTTTCATTTGCACCCACACATGCACTCTCGCTTCTCTCTTCCTTTTGCATTCTACTCACATCTCTCAGTCACCCACATAAACACTACACACACCAATCAACCAAACACTCTATCCAAAACCAAAAAAAAATGTTAACACGCACAAGGCCACAACTTGACATTCCTTCGCTCATCAATGTATAATTAAGTTGTAATTTTCATTAGCAACGATAACTCCCGAATTGCTGACAGCAACTTAATCTCCTGTTTTTTATGCGGCGAGGGAAATGATACTTCCATATGACGCTCATTCTTTGTGCATCTTCGCGCTGTCATCGTCATGATCATTATTTCAAAGAGTGTGGGGACACGCCAAAAATAACAATCAACAGTAGAAAAGCTGTAGCTATCTATGTGCATGCGATGAGAGTGAGAGGAGTTTTGGCGGTGAACATTTCTCTTTGGATGGGGAGATATCGGCACTTCTCCGCAGAGCGAAGTGAGTAGCTCAGGGACTTGTGAAAAGGTTCAATGTACTAATGCCATGGTATACTGAAGAGTTACACAGAGTTGGAAGATTGATAAACTTGAATTAGCACTCAATAATTAACGAAAACGTATTCTGTCATCAAAAGGAATGTCTAATTTTTGATTTCTCAACGACACCGTGTTATTTCACAATTCGAAAAGTTATTTAATCATTGTACAATGGTCCAGGAGATGCACTAAGTGGAAATTAGCATTTAGATCTCGATGGTAATTCTCTAGACAAAAACTGTCTTCGACAAAGTTGTTACATATGATAGAGCGCTCATTTTCATGTTATCAAAAATAAGGTGACGAAAATTATCGATGAAATAAAAAATATAACTTTCTTATCTTTATAGATAGAGGTAAACATAGTTCGACAATGTTGTAGTCCCAGTTATTTGAGACATCTTTGTAGAACAATTTTTTTTCTATCTCTTGTAATAACAGATATAGCGCCTTTTTTCTAAGTTGCATTAGGGTGATGCCAGGGTGAACGCGACATGCGATGCGATGCGACACTACGTGATTTTTGACAAGTCGCGCGACCAAGCTCCGTTCATTCAATTCTGGCAAAAAAACTATTTCATATGCCATAGTAAACGCGATGCGACGCGACAAGCGAGTTTCTGCGCGACACAAAATCAACCTCGACATGCACAGCTTTTTCGCGCGATGAATACGCGACAAGTGAATGTCAGTTTTATATTTTGTTTACATCATGGCGGAAGAAGATGTGTCTGTGGATGTGGAAGCACTAATCGGAGCTATATTTCAAAGAAGTGCACTTTAAAATCAGAAAACTCGACACTACAGGAACCGGGTTCTTGTTAGTAAGTGTTGGAAAGAAGTTTCGGATGAATTAGGAATCACTGGTAAGTGAGACAAATGAAATTGTTTGAATATATATTGAAAGGATTTTTCGAATTTCAGCTGCCGCAGTCGAGATCTAGGGATCCCGGTGATGACAGCATTTCCACTAACTGGCCATACTTCAGTAGTCTGCTATTTCTGAAGCAACAAATGAAGCCCAGAATCCCGTTGTAAGAACCCTAGAAAGCACAGAAAAAGGGATTGTGAAAAAATGCCGGAAAACTATGAAAGAGATTCAAAATCGAACATAAAGATTATTTATGAATATTTTCTTACCTCAGTGTGATCAAAAGTTTTTCGCCAGGCTCTATTGGAGTTTTAATAAAGTTGGTCTACTTTTTCATGAGAACAATATGTCCTAAAATATATTCGAAAGTTTCGATGCTCATACGGGTATAGGGCCCTATTCCAGAAAACGAGACGAGCAGACGAGCGCTCGTCTCGTTTGTTTTCATATTCCAGAAGCCGAGCTCGACTAAAAACAGACGAGTAGCTCGTCTGGCTTGACGACCGTTTGGGCGCGCTCGTCGATGAATCAGTCGAATCGTCTAGTTTGTTTGATGTGTTTGTTCACCTTGTTGATTGAAAGCATCAGTATTTTTCTGGTCCGCCTTTATTTTCAAAAATTGTTTCACGGCTAAACTAGTATTGCATAAGCAATGTATGTTTTCAAATGCAACCATCAAATTCAGTTCAGTAATTGCAAGATTTTACAGATTTTCAAATGGGCCTCTTCCAAACAACACAACCAAATGTGAACATTGAACTCATATCCAGGGAGTCCGGATGACTGTTTTTAATACTGTTTAGCGACATTCAATCGCGTCCACTCTGGCCACTATGTCGCTTTAAAAATCGCGTTCTTTTCGCGTCGCGTTCGCTCTGGCCTCACCCTTAGGGTCACCATGAAAAAAACGGTTTTCATATTCTAACTTTTATATTTCTAATTCTACATACAAGTTGTCTTCGAAAAACTTTTAGAGCTTACTAATACAAACGTTTTGCGATACAGAACTTGTCAATATCTCAACTTCACTCAAAGTTATTGTTATTTATTCCCAAAAAATACGCTCTCTGCAATTGCTTGTCACTCTCTCTGGGGCAAACATAAACAAAGTTTATTGGCTACATTTCAAAGAACATAGTTCACTCTACATGATGTGTGATTTTAAAAATTATGTTATTTGTCGTGTTTGAGTAAATTAAAATTGAAATCAGGAGTTTTTGGGTAAAAACCATCAATAACTTTGAGTAGGATTAAAATATTAACAAGTTCTACATCGCAAAATGTTGGTCTTGATAAGCTCTAAAAATCGTATGAAGACAGTTTTGATGTAGAATTTGAAAAATAAATGTTAGAGTGAAATTTGTTATTTCAAATTCCGTCAACAAACATTTTTTATGTTTTCCCCAGAAAGAATGGCAAGCAATTGAAGAGGACGTATTTTTTGGGAAGAAACATCAAGAACTCTGAGTGAAGTTGAGATATTGACAAGTTCTGCGTGGAAAAATGTTTGTATTAGTATGTTCTAAAAGTCTTTCGAAGACAATTTGTATGTAGAATAAGAAATATAAAATTTAGAGTAAAAAAACAGTGTTTTTCATGGCGACTCTAACGCAACATATAAAAAAGGCGCTATATCGGTTATTTCAAGAGACAAAAACTTTGTTATACAAAGATATCTCAAATAACTGGGACTACAACATTGTCGAACTATGTTTATCTCTATCTATAAAGATAAGGAAGTTATTTTTCAATTCATCGACATTTTTGGTCACCCTATTTTTGATAACATGAAAATGAGCGCATTCTCATATGTAACAACTTTGTCAAAGGCAGTTTTTGTCTAGAGAATAACTGTCGAACTCTAAATGCTAATTTCCACTTAAATGCATCTCCTGGACCTGGACTGTTATGTAGTCACTCCACATATTTTTTCGAGTACTATTTTTTTATATCACTTTTTATAAAAAGTTACAATATTGCAAAGTGTTATCCAAGAAACTCAATTGACGCGTTTTTTCCAAGAAACTCAATTGACTTCCCAATGTCTTAGTAGAACATCGAATTTCTATAGACAATGGGCTTTCGAGTTCTATATATTTTTCTAAAGGTCAAATTAGCGATGTAAAAATCAGTCTCGTTCAAAACTGGTTGAATGTTAACTGAAATTGTTGGTGGCCGTCACCATATGTAATGGGTATTTTAATAGGAGTATAGTATCTTTAATGGACAGTTTTTTTGTAACATTTGTATTTTGAAAGCTGTATTTTAATTAATTTGATTTGCCATTTCATCTGACACCTGAACATCGCCTGCAAATTGTGCAGAACCATGGACCGTGGTTCATTTCGGGGAACTCATCAAACTCCTCCCTTTTTGCAGTCGACCTAATCGTCTATCAGAGATATGTCAATTAGCCACATTTGAAATGTAAAGAATGCTCGTGTCATTTTCGAAACATGGTTGCATCCTGAATAAGTCACTTTATGGGCCGATGGAATCATTGGTTTGTTTCTATGATTTCATGAAGACGACGCAACACATAGCACTGCGCGTGCCACAATTGATTTATTGGACGAAACGTTCTTCTGATTGATGTTTAATTTTATGCAACTCCTGAAATGGTGTCCAGGATAATGCGATTTTACACCTTTGGATTCTTTTTGGGAGCTATCTAATGTCTCTGGTCTACGTCGATGTGCTTGTGCAAGTGCTTGAAAGATAGCATTCTCCAAGTTATCACTGATATACCCTATGATCAGAAAGTAACTCTATTTGATTTTATTTTCAAAATTATTATTATTATTTTATCTCCTTCAAAATACTATTCATTGTTGATACCAACGCTTGACCCAGTCCTCCATGCTGGTAGGTCGACGAAGAGAATTCCTTTAGTTCCCTAGTCGCATTCTCTTTCAACTCCTCGATCGACTGAAATCTTTTTCCACGAAGTGGCCATATCAGATGAACACGGTGCTTTATCGATAGTATTTACGTGATGTTTAGTCAAATTATTCAGTACAATTCGGGCTCGGTGCGATGGCGCGTTATCATCATGCAACATTCAAGGATTGTCGGCCCACATTTCTCGGCCGTTTACAAAGTAGGGGAAAAGGGGGGAATTTGGACCACCTAAGCAAATCGCCTAATATTTCCAAACCAATACGGTCTAAATAAAAAAATGTCACATTGTATACTGAGCTACACTTGTTTTTTCTCAATAAATAATGTTTAATCATTATATAAAGCTTCGATCTACCAAATATATCATAAAATAAAAGAGATGATTTTTGGACATTAAAATTTTATGCGGGGTGATTTGGACCGTCTGTGGGGTGATTTGGTACAGTGTGTGTTTCATCGAAATAAAAATATACTTGTGTTTATGTAAAGTATTTTGGGATAATGTTACAATCAGTAACAATGTTCTGGGATCGATATCAGGTGTCTAGGCCAGATTCCACAACAGAAAAGTTGGATTGGCACCATCTCGAATTCTGCATGAATCTTTTTACTGTTGGTCGAGCATTTTCAAACACTTTGATGCTTGGTCAAAGAAAATCCGTTCTCGATGGCCTGTGTTGCTCTTTCAAGCTCCTCCTTCTTCTAACGTTGTCTGTCCATCCTCTTTTTGTAATTCAGCGGCATCTGGAATCAATTAGACCAAAAAAAAGTCTCAAACCTGTACGACTAATTCACCCCACAGAAACGTGTCCATGTTACCCCACACAACATGCAAAAATTAAAATGCAATTAATTTCATTTATTGTTATCAAACTTACAGTTTCGCTACATCAAATTGTTCCTCTTCTGTAGGCGAACAGAACTGTGCTGCACGATACATGAAAAGTTCGTTTAATAAGCGGGAAAAACGTTAAAACCACTATCGGAAAACTCACATTTTTTGACGATCAAAGTGCTTGCTGTGTTTATGCTACCGTTTCCCTCTTCTTGTGAAGTTTTACCAAAGTTTTTTTTTACTTTAGGTACATACGGTTCAACAATAGAAGGAAATAACATTATAAAAAATCCAAGTTGAGCCGTAATTTTTGAGATAAAGGGGTGGTCCATATCACCCCATATGACCAAATCACCCCGTGTTACCCTACAGGCAGACACTAATGATCGGATGGCACTAAAACCTGGCCGATGTGGTTCTCAAGGTCGTACCAATATGAGAAAAAACGGTTCCCGCATGCACGGTACGTTTGAATAAAAAAAATCCGGTGCTTTCTGATCATTTTGTACGGCCTCCATTCCTGCAGATAGTCATCGAAAATTGAACTTCACGACTGGACTTATTCAGAGCTAGCGAATGTAGCCATATGCCGCAAGTCAAATTCAAATCAAAGAATGCAAAGAATTGCAAAGTGCAAAAAATAATTTTTCGATTAGACCAAGTTCATAGCAATTAACACCATTTCTCTGCATTTCATACAAAATTTATGTTCTAATCCTCTATAAAAACAGTCTGTCATTTACAAGCATCTAACTTTTCTAAATTTATATTTCTCAGGAATCTCAACGTAAAGAGCTCAACGTTTGAAGATGTGAGTATTCTATTGATTGATACTTTGATAGTATGATAACAAAATAATGAGATTTATCCTATTTCTACTAATACATTTTCCCTTTTTCGCAATCGTATTTCTAAGAAATAAAACACTTATACGCTTAATGCGAATCTCATCATTTTTTCGGAAAAGTTTTCAATTCCTTTAGCGATTTCTTATTATTGTAATCTACACCCTCAATTATTTTTAGCAAATGTTTTGCCATCCTAATTTATTAAATGAGCCAAAAAATAACAGAAAATGTCATGACTCTCAAATACTAGTATAGCATTTGTATAATATATATGGTATAGTAATATGAGATCAATGTGAGCGAGTGAAACAAGAGACATATTGCAAATAAGCACACATTAAAACTTCTCGCATACTTGCCACTTACACGGCCCAGACCGAGATAGATATATATTCACGTTAAGTTCTCCTTTTTACTTTTAGAAAACATTTTCCAACTTCATTTTATAATCAGGTATAATATTATCACGCATTTATGCAACAGCACTAATTGCTACGTGGATAGCGCGGTCGTGCAAAACAGCCTTATATTCTAGCGTGTTTCAGTTCGGGATGTGCTCAAAATGGTGGGATTGCCTCTCAGTACCATCGCACTAAGGTAAGATTGGGTCTAAAGACATAAGAAAAGCAGAAAGAGACGATATGGAGTTATAATCGATGGGAATGCTGTGAAATCGCGGAAAGCTTGTTTATGCTCAATAAATTGAAAACAAGTAAAGCTTGAATTGCAACATTTGTTGTATTCATATTGAACGTAGAACGAACGCTGCATTTGCTATTTCTATTTCATAAAAACATACCCTGTTTTCTGATTTGGCTTCATTACTGATAGACGTAATTCTACGTCGAAAATAGGTAATGGTTTCTAGGGTTTCGTAATGATTACACGTACAACTTAGTTAAAATTGAAGTGACACTAGCTCACCGGGCCACATGCGGTATAGCTGCTCTAAATTATGATTATCATTCGTACCAACATCATCAAAGAATAGATATGCAGATTGAATCAAAAAGTATCCCGCTCCCGGTTCAACTGTGAACATTCGAAGAATATGAACATTCTTACGCCGAAAAAGGCGACATTGTGTTATGATAAGATAGGAATACTCTTACGTCTAAATGGCTACTGTGTAATATACAACAAAATTATTGTAAGATAAAAATGTACACGAATAAATTCGGCTCTGTTGCAGCTGAATTGTTAAACGAGCCTAAAAAACAGATGGGATAGCAAAAAAAATCTTTCCGTCTGAAAACACAAACTCTTGCTCACTGCACCGCTATCAAAAAAAATTCTTCACCCTTCTTCTTGAATGGCACTAACGTTCCCATAACAACTTTTTACTGTATCAACGTAGGTATAACTTGCGTCATTTTTATTAGCAGTACTTAGTTGAGATTTCTTATGCCAAATAAAATCCCTTGAATGTATTCTTAGACGCAAGCTCTAGAATACGCGTAACCACAGTGCATGTCGGAAGAAATTTGTTTGACGAAAAATTCCACAACCGGAACGGGAATCGAACCCGAACCCCCGACATGATAATTTGTGACGCGAACCACTTGGCCACAGCCATTTTTTCACTCTAGTCATTTTTCATTGATGATCATTAGTGAGCTAATTAGGCCTAAAAAATGATTTTTCATTACCAGTTCACAATTAGGTCGTACAATGAGCATTTGTCATCATTCATCGCATTTACTCAGATTACGAATCCCATTTCCCTCAGCTGTTCGAATCCTGACCTCGAGCTGAATATTGCGTATCTGAAAAGTCACTGATCTTGGTCAACATTTTTTTCAAAGTAATATCTTACCGGCTCACATATTTATAGATGTTCACTTGTCCGCTTTATTTACAACAAATTCCTTTGGCCCCATACGGAGATATAACACGACTTGCACACACCGCGATCGAGGATGCTGTTTTATTATTCCGCCTACACACCCGAGCATTTGTTTCTTTTTGTGTTTTTGTGCGAATGCGAACGCAACGAAGACGGCGGCCATCAATTGTCATAACTTGAAATACTTCGTTTAGAATTCCATTTCTGCAGCATATTTGTGCAAAATGCAAACTTCAGTAGAGGATTCTATGTATACTCGTAGAAAGAACACGAGCGAAATTCTATTCCATTATCTCTAGCGTAATCTCTTTATAGCACGAGTTATTGGTGATCGTGTTTTGAAAATTGTTCCCACAAACATTATTAGTGTCATAAATTAAAAGTCAAATTTAAATTAAAAAAAAAAACACAAAACACCCAACCAAATCACTTAAATACAAAAAGAAATCCGCTTAAATCTCTCACAATGTTGCACTTAAAGGGAAAACCACTTCATCCATTCTTTCTGCCAATTCATTGGCCCTTCGGATAAATGACAAAAAATGGCATTCGTTATTACGTTTCAGGTGCTTCTGTCATTTCCAACCACTCTAAAGTGAGACATAGTATTGAGTCCCGTAAAGACATGCTGTAGCAACATTCAATATATTGCCACGCACATATGCAGGTACAAACGATATCTCTCTTATTTTCGTGTTTTTCTCGGACACTATCTTATAAATTTACCTGATAGCCGAATCGTGGTAATTATGTACATTGATTAATGTTTTCCTCTTGTAACAGATTACTCCGATGTCCGAATTTCGTACGCCATCATGATTCGACATCTTGGAGTCGACGGATTAAGTTATTGTGCGCTCAGACAGAGAGGTCAGAGAGAAGAACCAGGTGTAAGAGCAGCGAAGCGCAAAAAAAACATATTCATGAGAAACTAACAACACCACAGAGAAACAGATCCACGCGCTTTCGTGTCCGATCTGGGTTTGATAAATAAAACCCTCAACAGGACAGAAAGGTGCAGGATTAATTGGGCGGCAACTTCAAACGATCGACGAATCCTTGCGCACCATGCGGCATCACATACCGTGTGGATAATTAACAGATTTTTGAGTATAAACCAAATATCGACACTGTAGTAAAAAAGGAAAAAGTATGACGCGTTAGAGCCAGTAAAATTTCATTTTTTTTTTTCTTATAAGGTCTGTTTGGCGATTTGTCATGGTTGCTAAAAACACTTTATATAAATAAATCAGTCAATACCCTGAATTTTTTTTCCAAAAAATATTGTATGTCACAATTTTATTGTGGACACCCTTTACTTTAACTTTTCTGGATAATGTATCCATGTTATTTAATTATTTATATTCAGATGCTGTAGCATCGCAAAATGCTCGACGCATGCAACGATGAAGATATGTCACGGGTAATGTATGACAAGTCGGTTCTCGTGTGACTGCAATAAAACCGTTCAATTGCCTTGAACTTCTACGGCGGCTGCTCTGCTTCTGTTCTTTTTCACTGTCAAGGCTCTTTATTATTCGTTTCAAAAGTAAAATCAAAGCGAAACTGAACCTGTTTATGGATTATACTCGTTTCACAACTGTAGAACCACTCATTTTTTCTGAGTTTCCAGAGATATGTGAGAAGTCGGTTGAATCGAAGTATATAGTGTAGGATATAATAACTATCTTCATTCAAAATACCGGCCATTTGAACTTTATTGTTGTGTTCAGGCGCGAAACAATCAAAAACTAAAATGCCAGTTTTCATAACTATAGAACCAGATAGAAAAACTATCACTCCTTCACAAAATTAACGTCAATTTCACATGAATTACAATAAGTTTCTAATTCGTAGGTCATCTTCAGTTCATAATCAGTTCAAATAACCCATTCGGGGTGGTTTTGACCAAGTAGCACCTTGTTGTAGTGTGTATCCCGTTCCACGCAGAGGATACTGCTAGTTTAAGCTCTTCAAATCACTCACACTGCTTGTAGGCTGCATCTACTATACGTACGATCACTCCTCATAAGTTCTTGATAGGGTTTTGATCTGGTTAACAAGCTGGCCAGTCCAGAATCTGAAGCCCTTATTCATCAAACCATCCCATAACTTTCCGGATTCCGGCTTCCACCTTCCTGTTTCAGAATACAGAACAATGCTCTTCACACAGTGCCGCATTACACAAAGTTTTCCATTAAGCCTTTTTTCAAGCATGGGTGACATGAAACATGAAAAAGTTGTTAGAAAAACTTTTTCCTTGTTGAAGTGCACATGCTCTCAAGTGCTCTCACATGCAAATCGTCAGCAAAACCGAGTTTTTTTTTTGGAACTTTCACTTTTTCTGCTTAAACTTACATTGAACCTTTTCTTTTCGCCTTTACGTTTTAAAAATTAATGTTATAAAATTAATGCCTATTATCGGTAAATGGAGAATAATTCATTTTACGCATCAACTCACATTATGAGCTAACGCCCGAATTTAGGCAAAAAGATTACTCGTTGCGTCGTGGAGGAAGCGAGTGGATAGTGCAATCTTACTATAAATAAAATCGCTAAAAAATAAAGCGCGGTCGTCGTGAACAGTCGTAAACGGTCGTAAATGTTCGTATTCTTGACGTAAACACAAACATAGTGAGAGAGTGAGCAGCTGCGATGCGTTTTTTGTGTGAGAGAGTGTGTGCGTCTGCGGGAGTGTGTTGTTGGTTAGTTGATTGGTCAGCAGCTGCGATGCGTTTTTTTGTGTGTGAGACTGTGCGCGTCTGCGTGTGTACATGTGTTCATTTGTGCGTGCATGTGCGTGTATGTGTTTGTGTGTGCGTTTTTTTAGAGCAGCGAGTAGAGAGTAGAGAGAGTGGAAAGGAGAGAGTAGAAAGGAGAGAGGAGAGAGTAGAGACAGTAGAGAGTAGAGAGAGTAGGGAGGAGAGAGTAGAGAGTAGAAAGTAAAGAGATTAGAGAAAGTAGAGAGTAGAAAGAGTAGAGAGTAGAGAGTAGTGAGAGTGGAGAGAAAGTGGAAAGTTTAAAATGAAGAGCAGAGAGAAGAGAAGAGAGAACAAAGTATAGAGTAGATAGTAGGAAATGAAGAGTAGAGAGTTGAATTTCAAAGTCAAAATTGGAAGAGCAACAATTGATCGCAGAGAAAGAGTAGATGTTCGAGACATAGAGATATTTGGACTAAAAAAGAAACATTGAATAAAAGAAAAGAAAATAAGTTGCGAGAGTCTGTTTGAGTGCAACAGCAAAGCTATTCCAATGACTTTGCGGTAAACTTATTAAAACATTAAAAGAATTGGGCCGCTATCGAAAAAAAAACATACCCAATTAAATCGTTAAATTGTTAACTTGTTTTACTATA
This sequence comes from Toxorhynchites rutilus septentrionalis, assembly GCF_029784135.1. Taxonomy (NCBI): domain Eukaryota; kingdom Metazoa; phylum Arthropoda; class Insecta; order Diptera; family Culicidae; genus Toxorhynchites; species Toxorhynchites rutilus. Next base: position 133,855,295 of record NC_073745.1, read on the forward strand.
TTCACTATTCATGTTTCAACCAAAAAATCCAAAAATCTGGATAAATTTCCTGTCTAAGGATATATGACACAACATATATCGCAATAATCATTTTGAGTAATATGCGTTTTAAAACTCTTAATAAATCGTTACATTTTCCGTAGAGTGATCCCTCTCTATAGAAATCAAAGACATAGCCCTATGTCAAAAATCGAACAGATTCTGGATCAGTAAAGATGCCTCTATCGCATGAACCTCGAACAAGTCAAAAACATCTTTTTTGGCAAAATGGCGGCCATTTGAAAAACAAAATGCGGTTTAAAACGTTTTTTCTCACGTTTCCCGATTTATTTAAAATAGTAAAATTTCAAAAATATCATGTTTTAGAGGTTTATGCGATAGCGAGCTGCCTGCAGATTGTATCCATATAAATTTGACATGAATAGGTTCAGTATAACTTGAGATATCGTGTACGCCAGTTTGAAAAAACTAGTATCGAGGAAAACGCATTTGAAGTTCTTTGTTATGGCCGTACCAGGTTCGATACCGCATCACTAACATGGCTCTAGCTCGGTAAATAATAGATTTTTCGATAAGTCCTTTTTAGGGTATATTGTTGAATGCCTGAACTACAGAAATATGAAGGAAAAAAATGCTTTTTTTCAGATTTCTAGACTATTTATTTATTTATTTATTTATTTTATTTTATTCAAATTTAATTAGTAACTTGAGACTTTTGTCTCTTCAATTGTTACACTGATTTATATACAAATGGTGCATTACTGATTATGAAATTATTAATTGTTGCTTTGAAGAAATGAGTTTATCGACTAAAGTGCTCTATACATTTCCTCTTAAATACTGTATGTGAATTTACAAGAGTTAACTCATTTGGCAATGAATTCCAGTGTGAAATGCCTCTCACGAAGAAAGAGTTACCATACGTGGAAGTGAAGTGTCGTGGAATTGCATATATTTTTTAACGTAAACCTCTTAGAGTTACTAATTTTTCGTGTAGGTAGCCTGGGAGTTTTGTCCTTGCAAGGTTGAATAAAAAGATGCAACATCTCATCGGAGCAAATTTACTAAACGGACAACCAATCAGATGATATTGGAGGTGAGAGACTCTGGCAAATCTATTCAGTCTGAAAACATATCGAACACAAGCGTTCAATGCTACTTGTAGTTTAGATTGCGCGAAAACTGATAAGTCAGATAAAAGAAAATCGCAGGCAATGAAGTGAGGCAATACAAGGCTTTTGAAAAGCTTAAGTTTAGTGTCAGTGCTGAGGAAAGATTTGGTAGCATATAATGTACGAAGGCTACCATATACTTTTCCACATTGTTTGAAAATATATTTATCAAAGCTAAAATTAGATTGAATAACTAAACCAAGACTCAAACCATTTGCAACATATTGAATTACTGAGCTATTAAACTGCAGCATTGGTTTGAGAATATTGTTAGATTGTGAGTTGTTAATGAATAATGCATTGGTTTTATTGGCATTCAGCAAAAGTTTATTTCTGTACGACCATTCAAGTATTCTGTCAAGATCCCCATTTATTTTTCTTGAAATAGCCGTTGCTTTATTATCCAGACAGTCGAAGTATACAGGGACGAATGACCTTCGGGTTAAAATCCCTTAAAAATAAGAACAGAACAGTCGAAGTATATCTGGACATCGTCCGCAAAAATGTGTATTTTACAATATTTTTGAACACCAGGAAGATCGTTAATATACAATGAGAATAAGATTGGTCCTAATAGCGAACCTTGAGGTACTCCAGAGGATATTGGAAGAAATCTAGAATAAACACTGTTATTAAAAACGGTCTGACTTCGTCCTATTAGATACGATCGCACCAATGTCGTTGCATGACTCGAGAAATCAAAGTTTTGCAACAGTCAAAAAGTCGTGTCAAAAGCTTTTGAAAAGTCTAGAAGTAATAGGACAACAGGTCGACCCTTATCCTGAATAAGTACTATATCATCAAAAACCTTCAGCATTGCGGTTTTTGTGCTATCGAACTTAGCAGGTTATTTTGTTTTAAATGATGACAAATTTCCGTTTTAATAATTCGTTCAAATACCTTGGACAACGCACAAAGTATACTTATAGGGCGCAAATTTTGGATGTTATTTATGTTTGCCTTTTTTCTTATCGGAATTATTTTAGATTTTTTCCATTCATCGGGAAAACACTAGTAGTTATGATAGAATTAAATAGATGAGTAATCGGTTCAGCCACAAGAGAAATGATTGCTTTCAAAAATTTAATTGGAAGAGAATCAAGACCTACTGCATTGGATTTTATGTGATATAAAGTAATTATAACATCAGTTTCATTGATCGTATCGAAATAAAGTGAATTTCGATTTGTTTTAAATTGATTGACATTATTCTCAGTAGAAATCGAATTTCCAGAAAAATTTCTAGCAAAACCCTCATTTATTTCATTAGAGTCAAATTGTACAAAACAGGATGATTTTGATGGACAAAAACCCAATGTTTTTAATCTTTTCCACAGTTCTTTGGAAGGAAGGTTATTGTCAGCCCAGCTATCATAATACGTTCGTTTGGCTCGACGAATAAGCACAGTCACTTTATTTCGAAGAATTTTGAATAATTTATGATCGTTGGGATCTTTACTATTTTTCCACCTCTTGTAAATCAAATCACGATCAATAATACCTTTACAAATGTAATCATTGAACCATGGGTCCTTAGCTTTATTGGGAACAAATGTTCGAAGAGGAACGAAATGATCATGCAGATATTTAATTGTTGAATTAAAAAAGTTTAGCAATTCATTGGAATCATTTGACCGATAAAAACTGGACCAGTCAAATGAATGAAATGCCTGAAGTAAGCCATCTACATCCATCGAGGATACTATTTCAAAATCAAGTGAAGCAAAAATCAAATCATGATTCGAAAATACAGGTACATCTATTTGATTGAAACGAAGCAACCGTGATCTACGATTGGAAAGCATCAGATCTAATTGTGATGAGCCATTACTATGGAAAAATGTTGGTTCGCAATCAAAGCTGAACATCTTGTGAATGGATAAAATGGATTCAAATCCGGATGTCTTAGCCGAATTGTTATCAAGAAGATTTGTGTTCAAATCGCCTACTAGTAGTATATTTTCGAATTTTGTCCCATAGTGGGACAACAAGGTATCGACTATGTCTGCACAATCAACTTCAGGTGGATTATAAAAGGTGGCTAAAAATATCTTTTCATTGTTGAGTAGAATTTCAATCGCAATATACTCGGAACATGGTGTTCCTGGTGGATATGAAGAAAAATCAATGACACTTTACTTAAGTTTGTCGTTAACATACATCATGATGCCGCCTCCTAGACGCCCCTTTCTATCTTGTCTAATAATGTTATATCCATCAATTTCTAACACAGAATCATTAATACGTTCGTTAAGCCAGGTTTCACTAACACATACAATATCAACCGCTGTGAGCTTTAATATTTGTTTTAATTCATCTAACTTGCAAAGCTTGCGAACACAAATACTCTGACTGTTTACACTACACACAGATAAATTTCCTGGGTGAAGAGCACACTTCATAACAGTCCCCGGTATGCAAAAAATCGTAGAGGCATTATCATGGAAACGACTAGCCATAAGGATTGGAAATAAGCTTAGCAAATAAGAGAAAATAAGTAGGGGGCACTTGAACGATAATAATACATTGCATAATAATCTTTTCAAATTCAATCATAATTCAATTATTCAATAACATGAGCGACGCGAATGTCGAATACAATCAAACAAATTGACCTAGAATACTCCCTTAACAAAAGGAAACTATTCTGAATATTAATAATTGTTGGTTATATGAGTTTATGCAGAATCACTGCCACTCTGCGTACTCCAGTGATGCGGTCGCTTAGCTGACATCCTCAACTATTTCATGCCATGAATGAACAAATTTTGATAAACGCTTGTTCATATAGGAAATAACAAGTTTAAATAACTTTTCATTTTTTACATATTATCTCGTTACAGGAAAGTTTCAGTCATTTAAAATGAACCGCTAACTCAATCAAGGCCCGCAGCTTGCTTTCCCGGCGACCAGAGACTGACTGTGCTTATTCTTGCTGACAATAAGTCAGCAGTCTAGCTCAGATACAACCGAGTCGTCATTGTGGCACAGCTGAAAAATGGCGATCAATTTCTCGGCTTCATTTGCTGCATGTCTAGCAGCAGGTTTCAAAATGCCACGACAGATTATGTACTGTATTTCGCAAGATACCCCGTACGTGCTTTACAAAGATTCACAGGAGGCTGCTGAACGAACGGCTGCTTTAGGAGGACAATGGGGTGGTGAAATTTATCCAGCTTTGCAACAAGGTTCCCAAGGTCATGTAACAGCACACAATAATGGCCAAATTTCCCTCGCCGGTGCAGCATCACATCAGCACCATCAATCTCAACAATCTCAGCAGCACACTCCTAATAGTCCTCAGAATCAGGAGAGCAGATCGCAGCAGCCGGGCAAACAAGCCAACGGCCAATTACACAGTCCAGCAACGAGTCCTTATCCACAAAACAACGGCAGCGAGATGGACAAGGCAATCATGAAGGTAGATAGAAACGTATTCAATCTTCTGGCTATACGATATTTTCTTGCTCTATTTTAGGCTCAAAATATGCAGAATACCATTGCTCAACAACAGAACGGACCACTTAACCAGGTGCAGGTGACCGGAGCAACTGGCTCACCTTCCCAAAATATAGAGCATCCTAATCATCAAACAAATTCAAGCGGCCAAAATCAGCAGAATCAAACGTCCCAGCCTCAGCAACAATCAAATGTCCCAATAACTGGACAACAACAACAACAGCAAACGCAACAATGCTTCCCAGATCCAGCACAACCAGACATAAGTTACTACACACAACGCCATCATGGGCCACAGGCTACCATGATACCATCTCCAGCATTCACTCCTCTACATCATTATCTGAACAAATCAGGTGTTCTCTCTTCGATGCCGGCTGGAATGGAGCAGGGAAATCCACTTGAGCAATACGCAGTACCAGATTTAATTCACGGCAATCAAATTCACCACACACCTTCGAATGGAACGCACAAATCCAAAGGATCGGAACTGCGACTCTTCAAGTGTCTGACTTGTGGGAAGGACTTCAAACAGAAGAGCACATTGCTTCAGCACGAACGTATTCACACAGATTCTCGTCCGTACGGATGTCCCGCGGTCGAGTGTGGAAAACGATTTCGCCAGCAATCCCACCTGACACAACATCTGAGAATCCATGCCAACGAAAAGCCATTCGTGTGTCCCTTCTGTCAACGAGCCTTCCGACAGCGAGCCATTCTAAATCAGCACATTCGAATTCACTCAGGTGATAAACCGTTCGGTTGTCCGTATCCGGAATGTGGCAAAAAATTCCGTCAAAAGGCCATTTTGAACCAACACGTGCGCACCCACCAAGGCGAGCGATCGATTATTGAATATGCTTATTTCTATTTTAACTTCCCTCCTTTTATCCTTTTCTGAACCTGATAACAATTTTAGTTCCTCAAAAATAAGTTACTAAATAAAACATTTTCTTTCCCGTCCATCTCACTGTTCTAGCCTCTATTATATCGGGTTGCAGTATTCAATTGATTTCAAAATTGTAATACATTGTTCTCATAAATTAAAACGAACATTGGCCCAATTGTTTCGGAATGTTTTTCTAAATTACCAAAATTATGAATTACCCGACCCATGGAAATTTGAGACAGCAATGAATAATCTAAAACCAACGGTTTATATATTTCTTCTAACAGATGTCTCCCCGCACCTTATCTTCAAAAATGGCCCACACGCTACACTTTGGCCACAAGATGTACCGTATCCACCGGAACAGGAAGGTCAACCCAAAGATGAGCAAACCTATGGTGAAGAAACATCTCAAGGTACTCCAGAATCGCGTGGTTGTTTCTCTCCCGAAGGGATTCTTCAATATCCATCTTATTTCAAAGATACGAAGGGTGCAAATCATTCGATATTTGGTAACAACTTGCCGTACCTCAACAAATCAACCGGGGGCAAAACAATACTACAGGATGTAATTCAACATGGACGTTCAGCCGGCATGCCTCTCTATGTACGGTGCCCGATATGCCAAAAAGAATTCAAACAGAAAAGTACACTGCTGCAGCATGGGTGTATCCACATTGAGTCTCGGCCATATCCGTGTCCAGAGTGCGGCAAGCGGTTCCGGCAGCAGTCCCACCTCACGCAGCATTTGAGAATACATACCAACGAAAAACCGTTCGGCTGTCCCTACTGTCCAAGGTTTTTCCGTCAACGAACGATTCTGAATCAAGTGAGATCAAACATCATATAAGTTGTATCCTCATTCTACGTGATATTTTTCTCCTGATTACAGCACATTCGTATCCACACAGGAGAAAAACCCTACAAGTGCGCCCAATGCGGCAAAGATTTCCGACAGAAAGCTATTTTGGATCAACACACAAGGACACACCAGGTAGTTGTATAATAATTATTCACAGTTTTACCTATATCAAACCCACCAGCAGGGGATGAAAACCACTTTGATAAATTACTACCGAATAGTGTATCCACCCGTACAGTTTGGTTACATTCCATGTAGCGGTTACAATTATTGAATTAATTAAATAATTGCAGAATATCAAAAGGGTACTTTTTTTTATGCAAACAATTTTCTGTCCAACCATTTAATTAACCAAACCGAATTGAACCAAAATAAATTTCATCAAAGATCGACTTTCTTTTTAAGTAGTAGGTAATAACCTGATCAGCATCCTATTTTTTGGGATTAATAGAAAAGAAAAAAACAGCTGGATGCACAGTAAGGTTAAAAACATTGATCAAATTCCATTAGTTCGAACGTAACGTTGCATTCAAGCATTTTAATAAAACCATTCCCGTGAACGTTTGGAGCCATTGATTGTTAATATTCACTATAATGCCACAGTTATTAATGACTTTCCCCTTCAATCGCACTAATGATAATTTTATCGGAAATATACACTCCGTGCGATCATTCTACCACATTTCAGAACAATGCAACCGTCAATCAAAATAACGCCCCGATCCTGGTGCTTGTCGCGAACAAGAAATAAGTGTGTGGTAAGAAAGAATTATGATATTTTACAATCATTGAGATGAGAATGAGTATGCAAAAGTTATCCATCAACAATACGAAGCAACGGAATACATACTTCAGCAAAAAAACCAGTTTCAATCAGGTTCGACCAAATCAATCTTTGTTATGCCAAACTCGCAATTATATTTTTTTTTAAATTAAAACAAAGAATTTATTGTCTTGTATTACAGTCAGTTTCGTAAGGGCTTAAAATTAATAGCGCTATAAGTTAAATTCAAATATTTAGCAATGCCAATGCTATATTTTTTGGAAAAAAAAGATCTATAATTTCACATCAGCAGCATTTGAACCTTACTGGAAAACGCGCGCTGTCTGGTCGATTACTTACTTGTTTCAACCCAACAAATGAAATCCCTGTTAAAAATTGCTAGCTTTTGATAAAACACTATCAAAATGTGCATGGTTTACTCGCGAAAACAAATGATTTGAAATTATTGCTCTCCAATTACGACTACAACATCTTGGTGTTCACTGAAACATGGCTCTGTGATTCAGGGATAACACCTGAATATAGTAGAATCCGTGCATTATGACTCCGTTTATATTGACCTACAGCTTATTATGACGTAATTACACAACGAAGTTTAATTTCATTTAAAACTTTTTGTAAAAAAAAGTCGGATATAATGTCTTCCTTTACAGTGACATGTTGCTCTTTATGGTCCATTTTTAATAAATTATGTCCGGTTGTAATAAGAGACATTTTTTCAGAAATCGCTTTGTATGAAGTCCACTTATTATGACGCATTTGTCAATTCCCTTTGATGTCATTATAAATGGATTCCACTGTACTTCTTATCTCGATGTGACCGCAGCGAACTTATCAGTGAATTCTTGGGAGACGAAGTAGCACTTTTTGCCGTTAAACTAACTTCAACTGTATCTCGATCTCACCATCAGATTGTAGTCAGCTTGGGCAAGTCATTTTTGATCGCTTCGACGATACTGATTTTACTATGATGCAGCAAGATAACAACCATTCAACTTTGATATGGCAATCCGACGAAGACTTGAATGGGTACATACCAATTAACGTATCTTCTGAGCAAAAGCCAACACTCACTGATTCGCTGCTTGTATATGGACTACTAACTTAATTCCGCTTCGATTGTCTTGAGAATTTAGCCTTCGTTAATGTGTCAAATGTTATAGAAACAATTCAACTTTCTCAAACACTTTCTATCTGTCGTCTTCAGTGCAGCGACATCCGAGATGTCGAATATCGATTTTGTATTCACGTGATTAGTGGCAATCTTTTCCGCATACTCGTTGATATCGGAGTACCAATATTAGCTTTCACAGCACATATCAACGACATCTAATCTGAAGTGTGATAGAACTGCTCTCAAGGAAGTCGATCATGGAACTCAAGTTGACTCTATGTACGTAGTCATGGGTTATGCTTTCGACTGAAGTCACCGAAGAAAATGTTCATTGAAGACCTTAAATTCTAGCTATGTGAAGTGACACAACGAGCACATGCTGTGGTGCAGTAAAAATGGTGAGAATGAATTGACGATGAACTTATCGTTTCGACACAACCAATTATTTGTACCGTTTGTGGTAGTAACGCGTTGAAACTGGTCGACTCCGTACATGCGTCGTGCTAGACTTAAAATTGCAGTTTCAGGAGCCCAATATCAACTAAAGTGGCTAAAACGTTTGCGGTGCTTGAATTCATTCCGAAACTGACATTCCAATGCATTAACCCTCGGAACACTTTTTTGCAATTTGGTTCGAAACATCCTGGAGTATGCAATTCCAATCTGGGCACCAAACCAGGCGACTCATGCTGCTTAGCTTGAGCGAGTACAAAAAATCGTTCGGTATGCCTCGCCACAGTTTCCATGGAACGACTTCTTGAACATCCCAGTCTACGGTTCACGTCGCAAGACCGGCCCGGAAATGAGCAGCGTTGGAGTCAAAACTTAGCCCAAGTTCTGTTAAATCGTGTGAGTAACCCCAATTCCGAGGTATCCATGCAAGAGTAATTTATAAGATACTCTGTCGCCCTCACTGTGTTTCAGCAGGTACCTGACACAGTGGTATCGGTATTATGCTACCGACCAAATGATATCGGTATAAGGCTACCACTATGACTAGAACGCTTCTCTTGGCTACGCATCTCACAGGATTGGGTATCACCCATTCAAGCCAGATGCGAGAATATTACAGAGAGTGGCTGGGCTTTCTCCTGGAGAGGCGAGTGTGATAACTTCTGATAATCAACGCTGATTCAAAAATTACGACCTATGTCGGTATCACCATACAGATGACTTCACTGGATAAGATGAGGCATATCAAGGATAATATCAAGGCCCACAAAGTGTGAATTCATCTCCCTTAATGAGAGAGTAACTTCACTTTTTTGTAATTCTTTCCTGCTTCTAGCAGCACAGCATTACATGAATATTGAAATATCAATCATCATCGGTTTCGAACATCATCTCCACATACCGTGTGTGGCTGTTGCGCCACATACACCTAATACGCAGGCTGACGATACGTTATTCTGCCTTGCATTCCACCAAACAGGGTCAACGCTCTGTCTGTTGAACAATCATCTTCTCAAGACACACATCGGTACGAGAAATGAACCGAGAAAAAAATTAAGAGATGATCTTGAATGATGGGCCGATAACACGAGGTCCCACTGCTTGTATCAATTCCAGTAGACATTTGATCAATCAGGGGCATAACCCTAGTGTAAGAGGTGCTAGAGCTTGAAGAGGTTAAGTAAGCCTTATGTTGATCATACCGTTTGGATAAGAGGTACTGAATGTCTGCATTCTATGGGGTTTACCTAACGCTGCAAAAAAAAAATGTTTCAATGACTGGATTGTTCGTTGGAAAAAGTGTATTGCTCCAGAAGGGACCTATTATCCCTCCTGTACTCGGTGGGGCTGCCATACGAATGAAATACAAATTTCTGCATACCTCGAAAACCAACCAAGCAAATTCAGACAAATTTGGCATGTGGAGATTTTAGGGAACAAGAAACGATTCTTTGGCATGTAGAGGTTTTAGGGTGCAATCAATATTTCTATGATCGTTAGACATTCCTCCCCTTCTCTAAGGGGGGGCTCCCATACAAATGAAGCATGAATTTCTGTATAACTTGGTATAATCAAGCAAATCGAGCCAAATTTGGCATGTAGAGGTCTCTATCGTGAATCAACATTCCTCCCCTTTCTGTAAGGGGAAGAGGGGGCTACCATACAGATGAAGCATAAGTTTCTGCATAACTCAACAACTAATCAAGCAAATGAAACCAATTTCGGTATATGGAGGTTGTAAGGGCCATTACACGTTTCTATGGTTGTTTGACACTCCTCCCCCTCCCTAAGGGAGAGCTGCATTACTCGAGAATCAATCACGCAAACGGAACCAAATTTGGGATGTGAGGGTTTTCGGGTACGAGAAATGTTTCTATGTTGGTATGACACCCTTCCCTCCTTTGGTATGGAGGGGTTCCAAAAATTTGAACACATATTTCAATCAAACATTCCAACCAAACATGACAATTGAAAATTTTCGAAAAACTAAAAAAAAGGGAATTCCCATATGTTCTACAGTTTCATAGTGACAAGCGTTGTTAGTCCATTTGATGTTTGCGCTAAGAGAATTGATCTTTGTTCGACAATCATTACACTAATGAATTCCAACTCTCATCCAGAAAAATAAACAAACCCGCTGTGTTGGTGCCACTGAAAAGGATTGATGGGCATCTTTCGAACGAAGTGATTTTCATACCTCTTCCTCCAGCCGACAAAGAGGTGTTAACGCTAAAACCCTTGCATCCCAAACGTAGCGTTATCTTTTTTAGAACTTACACTCAGTACAGATACAAAAATGATGTGATACAAAAAATACATGCAGATGGCATGAAAAACGAGGTGGTGCCTCCACCCGACAAAATTGCATCACTGTGTGCGTTATATATCTTCCATTCTTTCATTCTTCTTTGTATCTAGCAAAACCGCGGTGTGTGATATCAGCATTGAGAGAGTATTCTGGCTGGAGCGAAACTGTGACTAAAATAATGATGACCATGGTTCGAATTGAAGAGGGATTAAAAATTCTCCGTGCATTCGCCTCTGGCCTTGAAAAAGCCGATTTGGAAAACTTAACTCTCGGCCTTGAGTAAGATCATTTGGAAAGCCTCGCTGTCGTCTGGTCGCTAGTTGGGTGATTGATGAATCGTGAATGCTTTGAAGTTGGAAATAATTCGATTATACTCAATAAATTGAAAAAGGATAAATTGCATTATTTTCTCTATCCACATTATCCGTAGAGCAAACGCTACATTTACAATTTCATAAAAACATACCCTGGTTTTTACTTGGAATCATTACAATCAAAGTATTAAAACTAATAAATAGTACCAGAAACGTTATTTATATATGTACTGTATCACCATCTTAACTCTTTGTGGTCGTCTGTCTGCTCTCAGCCACCATACCTTTTTTACCGTTCTGGTCGTTTATCTGCTCTCAGCCACCACAGCAAGAAACCATGCTAATCTTATATTTTACTCAACCAAGTATCAGTTTATGCTTTTCCTAAACGAAGAGTGATGTCTAGTGAACCTGTTCACGAATCAATACGGTGCTCCTATAGGTAATGGATAACGGTACTCAGCATCAAACAAAGCAGTCACCCACACAAGACAACGCACAGTGCGTTGGATGCATAGAAATGTGGGACAATAATGATAAAATGGCAGAATTTAGCCATTGTAACACTTTGGAGTGTTACATGTTCACAGTATTAGAACTGCTGTTTGCATAAAAGTCTCATTTCTTTTGAATAATCGCATAACTGTTTGAAGCGACAAAATCTTTGTTTATCTAAAGGGCAAAGTTCTAATCATTTCGGAGACGCAAAAATCATTATTTGAATAACTACTGGTTTAAATTATGTTGAAGTAGTTTTAAAAGCAGAATAATTGTTTGCATGAGTGTCTTATGTCATCTGAATAATCTCATGTAAAAAAATCTTTATTAAAAGTGAAAAGTGCTGATCTCTTCGAATACACATTGTTGACATTGATTACACATTTATTGCATCAATGGCAAAAGTGTCTCATATTCAACGGATAATAAAAATAAAATTTTGTATTGATTATATTTCATTTGATTTACTCTTGGAGACTGTTTCGAAAGATTTCACACGAAGACGAAATATAAAATATTATTTTTATATAAAAACATTACATTGAAACACATTGTTAAGTTAATACATGTATATAGTTCACAAAAAAATAAAAAAATGTTTATCTTTCGTAACCTTGCATGTATCACTGTTTTTTCATAGGGAAAATAATTCCGACCAGTACGACACCCATGCTCAAATTTAATACGACCGCAAAGGGTTAAATTTGCTTTCTTAATGTCCAAATACATAGATAAAATTACTCGGGCTGGAAATTTTATGTTATACTTCATATATCTTTAAAATCGACGTCATATCCAATTCTAATATCTTTTGCTGCATTTTTTTTTCTGATACAGGGAGATCGACCGTTTTGCTGTCCGATGCCAAACTGCCGTCGAAGATTTGCCACCGAGCAAGAGGTTAAGAAACATATCGACAACCACATGAATCCTCACTCGTCCAAATCACGGAAAATGGCCACAATGGCAGCGTTGAATAACAATAATAACATCAACAATCACAATAACAATAACAATAATAATAGTAACAACAACAATAATAACAACATTGTTGCAGAGCAAAAAGTTTCCCCTAACTTCGTAATGGATAAACAAAATAATCCTGTTCAGCGCATGGCACCGGTGAAACATGAATTATATTTTCCACAGTGCTATGGCCCGCCATTCAATCAGCCCTTCATTGGGGATACAACAGTTGTAACTGCCAATACAACAACTGCAGTTAATGGCAGTAGCAGTGGAACCCACCCCATTCTACCACCAGCAGTTTCAACAACTAATCCCGTCAATGGGTCTAATTCTAATCCACAACCAAGCCATACAACGTCAACCATAACTGCTGTTCCAGGAGCAGGACCTGCAGTCATAGCGACTCCGGCGCCACAAGCCGTGGTAGCACAGTGACATCCATTGCATGAACAACACCCTTCGGGTGTTCGACATGCACTTCCCGTACCACTTGGACCACCGCCTCCGGCTCTCATAGCAATTGATCGCTGAATAGTTCCGCGATATTCTAGAATGAATAATGGGGACAATGTCAGCAAGGACATGAACAGGGTATTCTGTGCAAATTTTTCACTAGGAGACGAGCGACTACAGGTGGAAAGTGAAAGTAGTCATGTGAATGGACTGCAGCATGACCAAGGAAACTGTGATATTTATTCTAAAGTCACAACCATCCATGAATGCACATCCAACATTGAAGGGGAAACACTAACGAGGGATATCATTGATATATATAAAGAAAACGAAACCAAAGACTGAAATGGCTAAAATTTCACGTTCAACATGAAATCAATCGTATACGAGAAGCGTTTTTCTGTGTTTGTGGAAAAAGGCAGTGAAAAATTTGCACGCTAGCTTAGAAAGAATCCCTTCAGACAATGTATGCCGAATAAGCAAACCGTACAAATGCATTTATGAAACCAGATGCAATGAACATATTAAATTGGTGTGATTAGAACTAGGGAAAAAGTCATAGTGGGAATACCCATATTCCCTAACATTTTAATGCAACTCTGGCATAGACTCTGACCACAAAATGAAACATGAAAGTGCGGCTGTTACCAGAAAGATAATGCCAAATTCACTTAAAAATACAAATAACGGCCCTTCTTCAGACTCCACTGGATCCAAAAAGCATTACACCATGAAAACATCTGAGAAAAAAATAGATAACTACAATATTTAACCCAGTACTGTTTAAGAAACAAGAGTGCCTAGCTGTTGTACATCAAAAAATGACCATGCGTTTCCTTTTCGATACGGAACAGGAATGTGAACTCCACTTTCGATACGGGCCATTAGAAAAACAACAGCAAAACAGAAATGAAAAATACCTCCACGATAAACAAAGAAAAAGAATCGATCATAAATGAGAAACTAATTAAGAATAAATCAACCGAGAACCTAAACTATAGGTATACATAACTTCCACAACAACAAACAGATGGTGCTATTTTTTATTAAAACTTTTTTAACAGTGCAACACATTATTAAGTGATGAAACAACAGAAATAGTTAATTGATTAATACAAATAATAACATGAAATAGAAACAACAAGCAGTTAAAACAAGGTCACAATAGGATAATTAATTTTCACGAACACGTTTACACCAGATAACAATAGTTGAAACAGTAAACAAAATAGGGTAATGTGAAATGCAAACAAGTAATGTTCGTATTTCCATTGGGACAAATCATATGGAAGTGAACACATACAACACAAATAGTTAAATGCAGGAACGAAGACTACAATCAAATATTTACCAAGGTTTATGTTTTATCATACATATACAAAACAATAAAACAAACAGTGCGAACAGTAGTGAATGTGACAGGCCGAAATCAATGTGTACTGTGTAGAGAACAAATGCTTTCATTGGAGCACAGAGGTATTTTTACTATCTACAGCATTGTTTCCTTATGGTTGATACTCGCAAAACACACAAGCATACTCACGGACGTCGGACACTTTGCGGCCGGCGAAATCTTTTATACCAACTCATTTATTTACAGGTGATAAGTGATAATCCTACGTTGTCTATCTACATAAGAATAAGAAATCTAATAAGAGATTAAGCATATGGTACAGGAGAGTACGAAGTGGGGTTACACAGGCAAATGCAAACGTTCAAAGGAAACGCATGATAAGTTGTAGTTGGTAATGGATTTGTCTAACAAAGTGCGCGAAAACAGATAGTAACTAGTAAGATATCAATTGAAATGCAATTCGAAAAGGCAACATGGACAGTAGCGTTCAAAGATTCAGCCCGTGACATTGGAAACTTTAAAATGACTAAATCCCCTTACGTTGATGACGAAATTCATCTCCTTTCAAAACAAGTTCCTTCAGGTGTCATTCGATAATGTATGATAATGTATCCTATATGTTTTAGTAACCCCAATTATATCCCCAAACTTTCTCACAATCACAAGGACAGTCGCTTAATCACTCAAAAACTGATGGCCAGCAAAAAAAATGTGGCATTACGATCTCTCTCATGACGCACATAATAAAGTGCGATTCACATACAACATCCACGTCGCGTTCACGTTCCGTCACGTCACGTTGCGTCAATTATTCTTCCATGGAATTCCTATTGAAGCATTCACATATACCAGCAACGGCATGTCGAAGTTCCCGTTGCAGGTGTATGTGAATGTTTGCATAAGAACTGCTTGGAAGAATAATTGACGCAACGTGACGGGACGGAACGTGAACATGACGTGGATGTTATATGTGAATCGCACTTAACCACTCGTATGCTTGTTTCGAGAATCAAATCAGCTTCTGCGCTTAGCTCAAGATTAGTAAATTCTATTTCATCGTTGGGCTAAAACATTCGATATTCCCAAGAAACTGGAAAGTGGCTCATGAAATGGGATGATAAATTATTCACCTCCATGAAAAGGCAAAGGCAGTAAGGATAGTGGGAGCAAAGTGTTCACGTGAGACGAAGGACGTCTCCTGCTTGTTTGGTAGTATAACTATTGACTATTGACACCGTATTGATAGTCAACCGTGATTTTGTGCGTTTCGAATTTAAGGAATTTCTAGTGAAATTTTTTTGACCTGTTATTTTCTACGAATCAACAGTTTTGACGACTGTTCACATATTCTAGGAGAGGTGAACCTATTTTGTTCAATTTCAGCAATTATTTCGCATAAACATTATTTTGTTGTTTGGGGGCAAAGTGGTCAGTGGAGTATTACTACTGACAATGTTCTGCTTTCAAAAACTGATATACCTTATCACCTTCTGCTCCCACCCACAACAAATATACCACCCCAACCAAAACCAAGCCTCATTATGGAACACGTTGTGTTTCCTACTACGTTTTTTACGTATGAGAGAATTTCAATTGCGACTCTAGGTGAATAGGCCTAACTGATTTCATACATGTACCTACAATTTCAATAATGATTTAAACAAATTTGGACAAGAAAACACGCATAAATCTATCCATTCTAGGCATGATATGTGCGAGTGACCACTTTCCCCACCACAGGTGACCATGAAAAGTTTTCAAAAACGAAGAACATACTGACGACGTTGTATTTAAATTAAATATATACCGCTGCTATTCTTTTGCATATAACAATATAATAATTTTGCTAATATCATCAAACATATGCCCAAATTAAAAAAAATATCTGAATACGAAAAATGAATAGCATTCATAAAGATGTGTATATTCCAGTAGATTATTCACTGGTTTAAGTTTTTTTTTGTAAAAAGAAAAAAATGTATAAGTGGTTGTTCCATATGCCTTCATACCGACACATTTCGCCATCTACATTCGCCGCGTTCAGAATGGTTATCTACCTTCGCAATACTTCAAATCTTGGGTATATGAAGACCACGTGCTTCAGTATTCCGTTCAAACTACAGCATTCTGGGCATAGAGATGCCGTTGCGTTGTCTAAAACAACCATTATTTAACATAAACTGTATCAAGTAGAAGTTCACTTCTCCGTGTTTAAGGGTTCATCCAGGTCGAAAGGACCGGTATGAGTTTGTGTGTCCACCTTCCGTTCTCAGCACTATTTCATTTCTGCTGCCATTTGGCTATCGACTCCGCTGCCATCAATTTCGGGATGTCTGGCTCTACTCCGCTGAACCGTATCTTGCTGCTACTGGGTCCAATGTAATTTGGCATGATTCTGGCCATTACGTTGATGGCCTTTGCCGCCTCCTCACAGGAATAGTCGACATAGAGATTAAAGTTTAGCCGTTCGTCGATCAAGACTCCGAGATATTTTACTACACGCCTCGAGGCGATGGTATGACCTCCAACAGAGACTTCTGCCCACAGCACTACTCCACGATTACTCACTAATAGCACATCGGTTTTGTGATGTACCATCTGGAATTTTTTACCTTCGATCCAGTCGTGTACATTGTCTCACTTGCCAATATTTCCACTTCCTGGAACGCCTCGCCAATTACCGTTGTTACGATATAGTCCGTAAATCCCACAACCTCCAAACCTTTGAGTAGCTCCAGCATTAGCACGCCGTCATACATCGTGTTCCGACCTAGGATGGAATCTTATGGAACTCCCGCTTATATATTCTTCAGTTTCTGTCCCCCGTATTGTATACCACGATCCGATTCTGGAAACAACTCTTCAGAATCATGTAAAAGTATCGAGGCACCTTCATTCTCGCCTCGACGGTGGCCCCCCCAGCTGGCGCTGTTGAAAGCATTCTTCACGTCAATCAAAATCACTGCGCTGAAAAGATGTCCTCTACGTTTTTGTTGTACCGACTCCTGAGCTATCTCGATAACTGTCCGGATAGCGCCCACTGTTGGCTCTCCTTTTCGGAACCCGTACTGTATTTTTAACAATCCATGATTAACATCTTTACATTTCATCAGTCTGTTGAAAATAATCCTCTCCATAAATCAGCAAACATATAAGCCTATACAATGATGGATCTCCAGGTGCTTCCCCATCCCTCAGCCCAAGCGTGAAAGTCTCCTCCGGTGATAAACGACTTTTATTCGATAAGCTTGTCTGTGAGTATATCCATTTGGTGGCTACTGCTCCGATGACCCTGAGATGCATAGCAACTGTATATGAATATTCCATTGATTTTGACGATCACAAAACCTTCCTATGAGCTACCACTTCTTGAACGCGAGGAACTCGATACGGCTGGACTCATTAACCAGTAAAAAAAAAATAGCTCCACGCTCCATTTGACAACTGTCATAGTTTTGCTTATTCCTCTGAAGACTTGTGTTATGCATTCGCTGCCCTTCTCCCGAACGATGCCGATGAGTAATATCCACGATACGGCACTCGCAATGCTTAAACAATACTCACAATGCCATGAGCCGGAACGTGGTATTCAACATCCTTCTATTACGATGTATCTTCAAATCCAAAGAAGCCACTTCAAAATACATTCAAGTTGTGTTATTCGGTATAGTAACTTACCTAGTACTACCCAGAGTAAGGAAACTCTTCCTGTTTATATACTTTTTAAAAAAGAGTTTTATTAAATTCCTAACCTACTTATTCCCTAGCCGACGTCCAGTGTGAGAAAAGAGAGCGAGCCACATGGCTGTGGCCTTTTTATTATTTCATTCTGCTGGGTATGCATATCGCATACCGCTGACGATGGATGTGCCGCGTGGCGTGGTATACCGGCTGGATTTCCTAACGGCTCCCCTTTTAGTCGAAAGTCGTCCTCGGCTTTCCTCAATTATCTTGCTGCGGTATGAACTTAACCCTCGGTTTCTTCTGAATATATTCATCTACAATGTCCTCCATACTACCCGTTGGCGTGTCTCCCTTGATAACGATTTTGGTTCTATTGCATGGTGGAAGTATGTTTTTGATGACCAAGGTGAAAATGATTCCAAGGATGATTAGAGTTGTAACGGAGAATGAACCAAGGGATATCCACTTGAAGGTGCGCAAACTTCCGTGTATGTTTGTCGTCGTCAAGTTGAGCTTGTGCAGGTGTTCTCGATGATTTAGATGAAGTTTCTGTAAGTAGTCTAGAGGCATACGATTGATGATTTCGGTGGCGTTTACCTTTAACCCGGTGGTTGGAATAAAAGACGTTGCAGGTCCTTCAGCGTCGAGATTTGTATACTCCTCTCCATTTAGGTGGATAGTACATCCGGAGAACTGAATTAAGAAAGATCCCTGCAAGTCTTTCGTGTGTTTAAAACAGCTTGAAGACATAGTCATGTTTGCATCATTTACAACGATATTGGCGTCGTTGATTTTCTTTACAAAATTTTGACCATACGTTTTCTCAACCATACATTGGGCAGAACTTCCACTCATTAGTTGTTGAATGCATGCTCCTGCTACTTCTAACTGCGACTCTTGGCAAATGTAAAGTCCTCTGGTTTTAGGACATAAATTTTGCATATGGTAAGATTTGGGTCCTTTTAGATAGTAGTTTGAAGATAGATGAACACGTGTACCATTGGTTATGACTGGTTCGATGTAGTGTAGCTCATAAATGACATCCTTAATTTTTGGAACTTTTAAGGTGTAGATAATTGAATGTGAGGTTCGAAGAACATAAGCGCTGGCGATATCCAGAATAGTGCCGAAGGAATCTAGTTCGAAATTGTTGCTGGTGAGAAACTGTTGTGCTGCGAAGATTTCTTCTGGGCTGATGAGGCGGCTGCTTGGTATATCAAACCTAGCTAAAGTTATAGCCTCCTCTACTATCTCTGAATTCTTGATGAGCTCAGCTAAATTAAATAAAAGATTAACTGATTCAAATCCATCCATTGTTTCATTATATGACTTGTAATAGTCGGTAGCTAGCAAAGAGATAGTTTTTGTTAAGTTATTGATTCTTTCTTCAAATTGCTTGTTAATTGCTGTTTGCTTATTATTTTGTTCAATTAGTGTATTGGTAGTGGTATTAATGATTTTCAAATCTTCGGCATCCGGGCTGCCTGATATATATTTCCAGGCTTTTCCTAGGGTTTCCCATCGTCTGAATCGTCTAATATTTGGCGTTTTCAGTTTTTCAAAAGTTATTAACAATTTTTCTTGTTTAGATTTTATAAGTGGGCTCAGGATGTGTCTATGTGTTATCTTTTCATTTGCAATTACAATCAGTTTTTCAATAATGGATTCAATAGAACTTACATTTACACGGTGGATAATTCTAACATAGTTATGGCTTATTCTCGCAGGTCCTAATGACACAACAGCTAGAGGGTTTTGATTTAAATCGTGTATGCGTACATCGCAGTGTCCGCCCTGGAGTAGTAGACATAGTCTGGAAGGAAGATCATATAAATGAGGGGTTTAGATAGGAGATCTTTTGATGCTTTTCTTGTGAATTTTGATGTTTGTGTCGTCGGTCACTGTCTTGTCCGTTTCAGTTTTGATGTTTATGAGTCGATATCTGTGTCCGTGAGGCGTTGGATGTGCTTTACATTTTACTAGTGCTTGTCTATTTACCAGTTTCTTGAAATCGTCCTTTGATATTATGGGTAATTTAGAATTGTGATTATTTGCGTCTAGGGATATATTGTCTCTAGCGGTCTGAAGTGTTTTGTTTTTCGAAAGGTTGATTTCGTCAATGTTAAGGGACGATGAATTTCCAAATATTATTTCTTTAGGTGTGAGTTTTGTCGTCGTATGCTTTGTCTCGTTATACAGGGTCGTTACCAAGACTAGGCCCTGATAAAGTGAAAGATTTTCTATTTTGTCTCTATTCGCCATAGACATTTCGAGCAATGTGTTGTGGAAACGTTCCACAATTCCGTTGCCATTACTGCAACTCGCGAAATGAAGAGATATACCAAGTTTGTGTAAGAATTTGTTAAATTTTGCATTTCTAAAACTTGTAGCTTGGTCACAAGTGATCATTTTTGGTAGGCCGAAACTTTTAAAGTATTCAGTCAGAGTCTCCATTAACTCATCGGCAGTTTCATTTTGAATCTTGTAAATTTGCGCGAACTTTGAGAACGCGTCAACGAGGGTTAAAAATTTTTCACCCTCTTTGACATAAACGTCTATGAAGACATTTTCAAACGGTCTTTCATAAATTCTTCTACCAATCGGGATTTTGAACGGTTTTCGTTCATATTTGGCAAATTTGCAAGATTCACAGTTTTGTACAAATACCTTGACCTTAGATAACATCCCTGGGAAGTATACAGATTTCTGTAGCTCACTGTATGTGAGTTTCCATCCTCTGTGGTTAAAATTATGACATCGTTTGATGAATTCCTGTTGGTCCGCTGATGACATCAAATCTGGAAGTTTGAAATTGGAGAAGTTAATTTTTAAGGTCTTGCTAAATGTGTTATTAATTATCCTTCGACACGACAAAGAAATGTCGAGTGGCGCAAAGATACCGTTATTCGTTGTTGGATCCAGATAATCCTTCAAAATCCTTGTTAGGTCTCCATCTGAATATCCATTTCTATGAAAAATGTGTCTTACTTGACCTGGAAAAGTATTATATATTATATGTGGGCTCTTAGACTTATCCTTAGTAATTTTTAATATAAGCTGGTTCTTGTATTTGTTGATAATTTCTGGACCATATACTTCGTGATTTTCAAAGCATTCGCTTTCCAACGTTTGAAGATTGAGTTCCATGCGGGGAATCCTGGAAAGCCCATCCGCGACTACGTTTTGCTTTCCTTTCTTGTAAATGATTCGAAAGTCGAACTGTTCCAGATAAAGCCATTGTCGGGTCACTCTTCCAGTGGCGTCTGTCAATTTTAGCTCTTTTGTTAATGGTTCATGGTCCGTGTATATAGTAAATCGTCTACCATAGAGATACGGCCTAAACGTTTTCGCGGCAAAATATATCGCTAAAAGCTCCTTTGAAGTGGCTGAGTAATTCTCTTCAGCCTTTGAAAGAGTTCGAGAGAGATATGCAATAGGTCTCTCTTTACCATCAACCAGTTGCGATAACACTGCCCCAATTGCTACGTTAGAGGCATCCGTAGTCACAATAAAAGCTTCGTCAAAGTTTGGATAGTGTAATAGCAAATCCTTAGTCATTATATCCTTTAACTGTTTAAAGGCTGTTTCGAAATCATGAGTTACATCAAACGTTTTACCTTTTCCGCATAATTTCGAAGTCATTGGTTTTGCAATGGATGCAAATTTTGGTATGAATCGGCGGTAGTAAGATACGGTTCCCAAAAACGATCTCAACTCCTTCAATGTCCTTGGGATTGGCCAATTTTTGATCGCCTCTACTTTCTTTGGGTTTGGTTTAACTCCTTGAACAGTAACGAGGTGCCCAAGAAATTCAACCTCTTTGCGAAGAAACTCCGACTTATTGCACTGTACCTTTAAATTGGCTTCTTTCAGAGTTTGCAAAACTTTAGTGATATCTTGCAGATGATTCTCCAAGGAAGGGGAAAAGATAATGATGTCGTCCATATAGACGAAACATCTGATACCCAGGTGTTTCCTCAATACAGAGTCCATCAACCTTTGGAAAGTAGCGGGCGCATTCTTCAACCCGAACGGCATGCGAATGAATTCGTATTTGCCATGATCTACATTAAAGGCAGTCTTGGGAATGTGAGCTGGTTCCACTTCAATTTGATGGAAGCCGCTTGCTAAGTCTAACACGGAAAAATATTGAGCTTTTCCTAATCTGTCAAGGATCTCGCTGATTTCCGGTATAGGGTATCGGTCAGCGGGTGTGACTTCGTTTAGCTTGCGATAGTCAACCACAATCCTATATTTCTTTTTGCCTGAATTGTCGTCTTTTTTGGGTACGACCCAAATCGGAGATGTCCACTGTGATGAGGACTCTTGAATAATCCCGTTGTCTAACATCTTCTGAATCTGTTCAGAAACAATTTCTCGAAGGTGGTATGGGTACTTGTATGTACGCTGATGGATGGGTTTTTCATTAGTCGTGTTTATAGAATGTTTTACCTCATGAGTGAAAGTTAACCTTTCGCTTTCATTGAAAAATATGTCTTTGAATGGCTTCAGGGTTTTAACCAGTAGGCGGATTTCTTCTTTGTTTAAATGATCGGCAGGAAATTTTAGTTTACCTGTACTGCATTTGTCTTCCAACAAGTAAGGATCATTATCGAATGGTTTTAAGTTGTGATTTCTTTTCTTTCCATTTGCAGACAGAAATACTGTTGCCCTGTTATCCTCGGCTACATATAAGCCAGGATTTACAGTGACATTTGAGTTGATATCTGTTTCATGCTCAATTAAAAATGTGCCATTCGATGTAGTACAAATCTCACCAAGTTTTTCACGACACTCGTGGAAATTTATGTTTGAAGGATAGTACTTTGTGAAAGAGTACTCTCTGTTACCAATTTTTAAAAAATGATGTGTTGTATCAATGATTGCGTTCATGCGCGCTAAATTTTCGTAGCCTATAAGGCCATCGAAAAATGGATGAAATTTAAACACGTGGTATGGCAATTTTTCACTGAAGGATTCTGCAAACAAATTAGCATGTACAACGCTATCTATTACAAATTTACCATTTTTGTTTGTTACAACCGCAGGATTAGATACCTTGCTAGCGGTTTTGACATGTTCCGGATTTATATACGACTTATTGGCCCCTGTGTCGACCAGAAAGTTTAAATAACCTTTCGAAGTCGTAAAACGAATGTATGGTATAAAATTCAAGTTCGAGAGTTTTTCAATCTGACCACGTGAAAATTTAGTTCATTGGATTCCACTGCGATATCTGATTCGTCGTCATCGTCATCGTCATTGTCATCGTCCGAGTCATTGTTCACTATGGCGCTTTGCGCTCCATTTGATTCATTATTATTATGCTCAACCCACGCTCTGTATTGCTGATATGGTTTCTTATGTTGTTGTTGTTGTTGTTGTTGTTGCTGTTGCGGTGGGGGTTTATTAAAATTTAATTTACTTTGGTGTGCTTGATTTCCGAATGCTTTTGGTTTTACCGTCCCCTTTGCGCGTGTCTCGGCGTTAGCATTAAGCATAACTGCTGAGTGTGCTTCATCGAGTGTAGAAGGTTTAGAATTTCTAATAATGGACGCAAGTGGCTCCCCTATATTGTCCAAATATTTTGAGACTGTTATCATCTCGATAATTTCGTTTGGTGAGAGCGGGTTCATTTGAAGATTAGCCTTCAACTTAGTATTGATTTCTTTAACCTCGTTAAAGAATCTCGAATTGTTTTTGTCACCTTTACGGATATGGAATAAAAGTGAAAGGTTAGTAGTAAAATCTCTTTGGTCACCGAAGTTTTCGACCAAAATTTTCTTAATCCCCTGTAAAGTACTGGGATTCCCGTTGGCACATAGAATAGTGCGTGCCTCACCTTTAATTTTGTTTCTTATTGCTCTGAGATAGAACATGTTTAATGTGTCAGGAGCACCCTTTCGTCCCTTCACTTTAAAGGTATCGTATAATTCGTCAACTTCTTCCAACCACGAGTTTAATTCTCGTTTGTTGCCCGTGAACTCGGACAAATTTTTGATGGGATCTGGCAGGCGATAAAGATCGTCATTCTGCCCCCCGGCGAGCATTGTTTTAAGCTCCTCAACCGTGTTACGGAGCTGCTCAATTTCACTGCACTTTTCGTCTGGCATTGTTTCGGTAGTTAAGTATAATTAAATGTGTGTACTTACACGATTATTTCCAGCATTCGATATGCTGATATGTAGGCCCCGAGGAGGCGGGCAATAGTTGTCGTTCTGCTAGGGGCGATGTCCAAGCGATGCTCCAGAATGATTATTCGGTGCTGCTGCTGGTGATCACTACTAAGCTTTCACTGTCACTTTGTCACTTTTTTTCTAAAACCTCCTGATGGGTATCCTACCGGCTGCGCCAGTAAGGAAACTCTTCCTGTTTATATACTTTTTAAAAAAGAGTTTTATTAAATTCCTAACCTACTTATTCCCTAGCCGACGTCCAGTGTGAGAAAAGAGAGCGAGCCACATGGCTGTGGCCTTTTTATTATTTCATTCTGCTGGGTATGCATATCGCATACCGCTGACGATGGATGTGCCGCGTGGCGTGGTATACCGGCTGGATTTCCTAACGCAGCAAACATTAAATCGCATAACAAGCGTATATATAACATCATATGCCCTAAAATTTGGTTGGCATATAATGCGCCTAACTGGCATATGCATGCAAAAGTGGAGGCCATATACATACATGGCAAATGCTTACCGAATTTGTTTGGATGAATATGCAACTTTGACCGGCTATAATAGCGACTTGTGCCATACTCATATACGATTTATTACAGACATAGAAAAAAAAACAAATGGCGCAAAATATTTTCGTGAAATGTTTATTATAGCCTCACGAATCGCCATATGTGAGTATTTATGTTTGTAGAAATAATAATTGTTTGATTGACTTGTGTTGGGAGTGGAATTGAATGTTTAAAATGGCACAGGTTGATGTTTGGTGAAAACTGCTCCGATATGGGTTCGAACTCCGGTCGTCTGGATTATCATCCACCAGCTATCTCGCGCGGCTATCTGCAATTTATTTCAACAGCGGTTAAAACTTTCGAGTGCATCAGCATTTCATTGACATTTCAATATGATGTAATATGTCCTTTATTAGGATCTAATATGATTTACTGTTTCATGATTTTCTTCACCATGCAACACGATTTACTACAGTACTGAATCGATTTAAATTATACGCTTATACGACACACAAACTGCATCAGCGTAATATACGTATATGATGCGGGTTAAATATATTTTACGACAATGTACATCATAAAATTGATGTTTATTATACCGATATGCGACTTAATTTGATAATGGTATATAAAATCGAGTTTTTACATTTTATGCGATTTCAAATATACACGATACATACTTTGATTGATATTATATGCGATTATGATTTATTCGGATTCTTGTAAGACTTGGCACGTGCAAAATTATACGATTTAATGTTTGCTGGGTACCTACGTTGAGAAGGCAAAAGTTCCACTGGGAACGTTAGTGGCATCCAAGAAGAAAGGAAGAACGTCGATCGTTTCCATAGTATAGTATCGATCCCCACTTCTCTTCTGTTTGAATAATATCTCGGCTTTCTCGACCACTCGCCTAATCGTTCGCTAACTGGTTCTGGTTTGACTGGTCTGCTTTTCAACTGGGCGAACGTTAACTGGTCCTTGGACCAGTTAAAAAGTAGAATTTCGTAAACAATCGACGCCATATTCAAATGGAAGATTTGCTGTGAGGGGCATTCGAATGTAATTTGAAATGTTATGAAAATTGACATTATTTTCGCATGACAAAATCATTGATTAAATTACAGAAAAAAAATCCTCAAATTATATTTCATACCTGTTGTCGCACTCAATGCGAAACTTCAATTGGAATCCCTTTGTTTATCCAATTTCATGATCAACGCGAATCAAACAATTTATTGAAGTTCCCCTCGATTTTATTTGACGTTCAACATGCCAGACCAGTTAAAACGCGAATGTCGATAGCTGGTCTTCCCTTTTCGCTCAGTTAGTGAATGTTTACTGTATATGGAAAGCATCCGCGGTTGACTTTCCGTTCTGGAAATCGAACTGCTTGCATGAGAAACCCTAATTACCTTCGGTCAACATTTTTAATTTTCAGGCTGTTAGCTCTGAAATCGAATATTTACAATAATTATGTAATACGCAAGTTAAGTAGTTCTAGTGGAATATTTCCATATTGCAGCCCCTCACTGGTAAACTACTATTCTCGCACCTATGGCCACCTTTTCCGCTTTACTGTCACACAGTATCAGTTTTCGCTTGGCCATCGTGAATAAAAATCGCAATAAAGAAAACTGCAGTTTATTTCCCACGTTCTAGTTTTCCCGAGTTTTTCGCTGAATATCCCGAACTATTTAACGCGTAACGCGTAGTTAAAGAGCTCTATTGCTTTATATCCGATTAGAATAAAAGAGACACAATTTACTTAGTGTTCTCGCTACAAAGTGTTCCCCGCCAAAATCACATATATGCGGAAAATCACCCCAGCTAGAAAGGCTCTGGAGAATCCCGTCTCATAAGTATTCGTACCCATCACTAGCTTTTCACTTTTCGGGACACGATTCCGCGGGTGCCATTGAACCAGCGCGGTGATTACTAAGTGCCCCAATTGTTCTTTGGTTCCAATTTCCTCGACATACGTTGACGCACAATATCTATCTAAAAATTTCGCCATTTTATCAGGGTTCATGTCCGAGAGATCGCTGTCTGCACAATGTTCTTTGACGTATATCTCTCTGTCGGAAGGCTTGGTATCCCGTGTTCGATCGTAACTTTTTGCCGTTTCCTAGAACTACAAAATCACTAGCTTTTCACTTTTCTCGTCAAATCTGCAGATAATGTTTTCCCTCTTCAATGGACTGCAGAAGATGACATCGGTTATAGATTCACGACCGTTTTTGGAAAAGTTATGATGGTACTCTCACTCGACAGCACGTGAAAATTTCATTAATTTTTCCGATCTCGAAATTTTCATATGAATTTGAAACCACTTCTTGAAAGGAGTACCTATATATAACTTGATCGCAGCTATACCTGCCCTGTTCGCTACACAGTTAACATTATCTGGAGGAACTCGATACGACTCTGCATTGATTGCAACTCCGCATTTTGTTTCTGTAGTTTACGAACAGGTTACATGTGATTGAGGTTGATCTGGGTTATTTTCACTACCGTTTGTCGGCCATCACGATTGATTCGTACAGACTCTTGAAACATGACCCTCCTTGTCAAACTTTCTGCACAGCTCAGATCGGTTGGGGCCACAACAGATTTTCGTGTGATTCCCAAAACCCAGACACTTGAAGCATAGCCCTCAATGAACACACTGACTTTGATTTTGCTCGTCTTCTCCAGTTTATTTTACACTGACGACGAGAGTCATATTGAAAGTCGTCTGCGTGCCACCAAATATTATTGATGTTTCTCCCAGGTCACACTGTACTACTCCCCTAACGACGAGTTTCTTGGAGGCTAAACTCCTGACCTCTACAAACGTACCAAGAGACCTTCAATGATTTGCTGAGACGAGAACAGCTGAGCTATAAACCACTATTCATTTTTGTAAGTGTCACCCTTTTTCATCCAGGGAGTAAGATACCAGGCAGTGTCAGTGATAAGACTTCTGGTTTCTGTTATAATTTCCGAACAATCCATAGAAACCTTTATTGATTCGTTGAAAGTTTGGATGAATTCTGACTAAAGACAAATGACTGACAATGTCAAATTCATAGAATCAAAGATGGTAATATTGAAGTATCAAGAATTTTATTATCCTTATTTATCTTTAGGGAATTCAAGATTCCCTTGCCCCTACAAGTTCAGTATTTGGTGTAAATTAATGATCAAGCTGTTTTTTTTTCGAAAAAAAATCATGATGTTTATTTAGAACGAAATTGCGTATACAATTGATTGTTTTCTACAACTGTGCTTCAAACACTGCGTTCGGCAGCCTTTACAAAACACTATATTGAGCTATATTGAGTGAATTGTATACAACGTTATTACGGCTGTCACCGTGTGTGTAGAATCCGGAAGAGTTCATCCGTCGTGACAACTTTGATGAGCTCGGTGTTATTATGAATACCACGATACTGTCACGTCACGGGGAAAAACAAGTATATTTGTTACTTGTGTTTTAGATGGTGAAAGCTAGTCACGCGGAATGGAGTAAGTTTAATTTCGGATTTATTTAGCTTTTTTGCTAACATTTTGAATCTTGTCTTGCTTTTAGAGAAAAAAAAGATAAACAAACAGCAATTTACCCGCTTGGTGGTATTTTTAGAACGAAATCCTGACGTATCCAGAGAACGTAAATTTGTTTATTTGGATTCGATAAATGCTCTATGGGATATAATTGAGGACTAAAAATGTAGCTCCCGTAGACAAATTGAAACATGGCGAAAGATCTAATTTCGATTGCCCTAAATCAATAGAAATTTTTTGTTTCTATTTTAAGGATTAGACTAACAGAGAGTTGCAACCCCATTAAATGGCAATGGAGGCCACTGGCCCAAAACGATAATTATGATTGATTATGTGAAGAATTGATTTGTTGATATTTTGAATATAAAATAATAACTGTAATGTTTTTCCAACATTGCAGAGCTGGTTTTTGTAATTCAAACATTCGCAATTGGTGGACAAGACCCGAATCAGGCGATAGTTACATCGAATAAGACCATTGATCTTTTGTTTTAACGTAATAGATATTTTCAACGATATTGTTTTGAAGACATACTTTGAATGAAAGAATATTTAAGTTTCAAATAAGAAAAAAAGAATCTATCATTGCAAAGCTTCAAAATTAATAATGTTTAAATTATTCTCTAGTTCTTTTCCATTATTTTGATATTCTTCTAAAGAAAATCTGAATCATTTTCTGCTTTTGGCAAATTCCTTGAAACTCATCAGATGTTCCATATGAAAATTATGCTTCTGACCGACGCTACTGACCAGTTTCTGTTTAAATAATTATATGAAACCTAATGTCCCGTATATCAAATTACACGAGAATGGGAAGGATAAGAGGATTAAACTTCAGAATCCCAAATGGAGGTAGCTAAGATTATACTGATCATGAGATGAATAAATTCGGGTTTATTCTGGGATATAGAAGATATTATTATTCATAAAAATTGTAGAAACGGTTCTTAAAAAATGATTCTAACGTTGACCTATACTAAATTCTTCACAATCTTCAAACGAGTAAGACAGAGCTGAGTACAAGAGTATGCGAGATATCGATTATTAAACTCATGATTGTCATGCCTTATCTCTAGAGTAATTTATAGAAAGAGGAAATAAAACTACATTCCCATATGTTCAACAACTACATTATTCAAGAGTAACCAAGTATTCCTCCTCATCTTTGAACCAGCGTTTGAAGCAGCAAACTAACGCACCAAGCAAATGATTCATAGAATGAGTCCGAATAGTTGGCATTGAAATACCGAAAGTGTCGGACAACTTAGCCTTGTGGTTTTGATCGAAACCAGGGCTGTGGAGTCGTAGAAAAATTTCCCGACTCCGACTCACCCACATTAATTAGTACCGATTAGTACCGATTTCGTCCAAATTTGTTCAAATCATATTTGAAATCATAATGTTCCGCATAACGAGGCTTGGTTTAGTTGCAGTGGCCTATTTATCCAGGGTCCAAGCCATAAAAGGATCCTTTTCAAGGGCACAATGTGATGCGGTTTATCATCTTTAGCGAACAGAACATTGTAAGTCGTTATTCACATATGACCACTTTGCCTCCAAACATCAAAGTATTTTCTATGCTAATTGATCGCTGAGATTAAACAAAATATGTGTTCACCTAGAATATGTGAACAGCCGTTAAACTGATGATTTGTCCAATACATCAGATTGAATAAACTAAATTTAACGAGAAATTCCTTATATACCATGCGCAAAGAACTACGGCCTAATGGCTATCGAGAAAGCAACTTCTGTTTTTATTTATTTTTTGACATGCGACAGCTCTACTGAAGTACGTGGTGACTCAAAAGTCATTAAATTCTTCAAACATAAGGTGACTATCAATACGGCATCTATAGTCAATAGTTATACTACCAAACAAGCAGGTGACCACTTTGCCCCCCATGACCAATTTGTCCTCCCTACCCCTATATCGTGACTCTCGTCTTATCGCAGCTCTCCGTCTTTCAATGCACAGCGCAGACGCATTCATTTCATTCATTATCAATCATCTGTGATTTGATATGATCCAATAAATTAGAATGGCATTACCAGACAACATCCAGTTTCTATCCAATCGTTTTTAGATATTATGAAATTTCTTGTTGAGCCACTGCCCATCTTGAAGTGTTGAAATCAATTACAAAGAGCTTTTCCCTGAAATCAGCTACATCATACACATTCTATTGTACTCATTTTGCTAATCGAATCGATGGTGTACAAAAAAAATTGCACAGATCAAACTTCATAGCATAGAAGTTGCAAATCCAAAATGCGTCTAGGAAAAGAGATTGTTTTCAAGTTTTGAAATACTATTCCTGTGCCAAGCACTCATTTCCAATCCTCATTTCATTTCAAAGCTGTCTGTCACCATTTTCATGGAAATACATACCTACCCCCATTTCCGTAGTTGTGTTCTGTAACGTCCTGATATTGTTCTCCGCAACATTAACGGGGCTTTTCTTACTTGTGTTTTTAATACGGTTTTTATCTTCTGGCACTACTTGTTTTTTATCATATCTCGGATTCACCGAGAACGAAGATTACAAGAGAATAATAAATGTAATGTGTTTCCTCCAACTTTCCTCATTTCTTGGAAGCCATCATATATATTTTATGCACTCCAAAAATATTGGAACGACTCGATGTCAGTGCCACATCAATCATTCTAAACTACATGAATAGCAAGTAGAAAATATATAGTTTGTAGAAGTGAGTACAGATTTTAGAACCATATTCGGATGATTTTTTTATTCTTTTGGAATATGTGTATTACGTTCAATCTTTTCGTGAGAAATAACTTTCTGATCACACACACAAAACTGATTCAAGAAACATTTAGGAAAAAACAAATGAATTAAGTAACCAAAAAAGAAAAACAAAAATTAATAAGACTAAAGACTCGTGATATCTAACATTTAGGCCAATTTTATCAATAATTCTATATTACTCTAATTATCATTATCAATGACTAAATGAAAGAAACTTTTCGTATACAAGCTGAAACTTCAACGAATGCAGTTCGGATAAAAGACAATCCAATCGAGCTAGATTGCGACAGAATGGAAAAAAAACCACAACAAGCGTGAAGAAATGTCACATGTACGACATTAAGAGAGAGAGAGAGAGAGAGAGAGAGAGAGAGAGAGAATATAAAAACAATCGCTCTCTGGTATTGAGTTTTCCCTGTTTAGTTTAAACTATTTTTAATTCTTGCTAGAAATTAAACGTAGAGTCAAAAAAAAAGAAAAACTGAATCTGTGATACAAAAATGCTCTAAATTAGTGGTTTTATTTTTCCTCTCGGACAAATTATTGTAACCAATTAGTTGAGAATTTTGTTGATATTGTAAAGATTAAAAATCAAACCGTTTAGGACAAATTTTATATACACTCAAAACGTATCGCGAGTCATCATAGGTATTTTGGAATGACCGAAAAAAAGAATAGGAAAAGTTTAGGCAAAAGAGCAAGAAAGTGATGTAATCTGAACCAGTTTACAAAAGTTTATGTTCCATTTGGGAAATAAAACAACATGACTTCATTTATTTTTCATTGAAGTGTCGTGTGCCATAGATACTAGAAGTTTCCATTTTATAAAAATAAATATGATTTCTTTTTTGTTTTGTTTTACTAGTTATAGTGCAGAGCGAAAAAAGTAATGGTTTATGGTAAAATAAAGCATAGTTGTAAGGCCGTAATGATAGGGAAATTAATTCTAAGCAATATATTTGTATACTTCTTTGGGGATGGAGACATACACGAATAAAGTGAATAAATTTACTGTTTTTTTGGATGTAGCAGAGTATATTTTCAAGAATGCTCTAACATTTACTAATAACTTGAAGCATTTGCATGTTCTAACGCATTAACATTCGGAGACGGAACACAAAATGGACATACTGCGTTTGATACAAAGCGTAATGATTAAGAATATAGCAATGTTTAGCTATTTATGTTTTTATAATAATTATTGACATGATTTTTTCGATGATCAAGTATGAATACTACGATTTTATTCGAATTCAATGTTTTATTCACGTAATTCATAATTGGGATTAATACAGATCACTTACTATGCCATTAAGTATTCAAATTCTAATCTTTTTATGTAGATCCTTGCAATTCAATACAAAAAACTCAACCATACAAATGTTATTCCTTTGGTAGTTTCACAAATGTTTGTGTTGCTTTCGTTACCTATCCGTTCGATTACGTGAGAACGAGAACCATCTTTCACTAAGATTGTGTTATTTTCAATAATCGTATTCGCGTTTACGGCAATGAGCTTCGTTTACTGGTTAAGGAAGAAGGGCCCGAAAACTTCGAAGGTGAGAAATGAAGACCGACTCTTCTCTGAGTAGTTTCGCTTCGACTAGAACTGCTGCGGCAGTTGCCGTCAACAAAAAATGGATTGACTAGAAAATGAATTGACTAGCGTTGACTAGCGAGGATGACTGATGAACAAGTCCAGTCAATGGTTGTTCTAACTGACGCGACTAATGAATACGAATCTGCCTCTTCATTGAACTGACTTCAATCCACATATCTACCCCCCTATTTTGACGTCCATATAAGGAGGAACGAAAACTTGATTTCTGATGCAAAAAAGTAATAACCCCATCAATGAACGGTTTATTTTCTACCCATCGCGAACTCAAACCAACAAACTCAAACAGTTATCAGGAATGCTGTAAGGGTTAGTATTAGTAAATAGCGTACAAAATAACGCACATACACTGCACGATATTTTATACGTGTGAGTAATTTTCCTGGACGACACAAACAAATCTAGCTCACCTGTAGCGTACGTCAAACAACGTTGAACTAAAACATGGATGCATGCATACGTGATAAATATGAGAGAGAGAGAGAGAAAAAGAGAGAGAGAAAGAGAGAGAGAGAGAGAGAGAGAGAGGAACGAATTCGTTCTGGGGGAAGTCATTTGCAAAATGCAAAATGCTGAATACGGATATAGTTGGCTAGATAGTCAGCTGACTATCCTCAGTTGACTATGACTATGCCGAGCCCTGTAAGGGAGAGTCAAAGATAATAACTGATTTTCAGGCGTGATGAACACGTTTTTAAAACTTGTTTTTACTAGTGGTGAAAAAATCTCATACGAAAATTGTCTTTGAAGACAATTTTATATTATAATTGAAAGTTTCAGTAAGAATGTCGGAAATGTATAATGGGAAAAAATGGGAAAAGTGATTTTTTGGACCACCGGTTAATTTTGAAAAACCATATCACAAAATCGACAAAAATAGCATCTCTGATATCGAGATATGTTGAGGAGCTGAGGACTTTTAGCTTTCAAAAATGCTTAAAAAAATACAGCGCCCCCTAGTCCAAAGCAATGGAAACAATAGAAAACGACTACAATCAAAAATTACGAAAATTGAATCCATTGTTTTTGCAAGTTCAATATGTTTTAATGAAAGGCTAGTTCATTGGCTTCAATTTGATATGTTGATTTTCTAAATCGGTTCAATAGTTCAAAAGTTATGAATGTTTGAAAAAAGTCATTTTTAGGAAAAAGTGGAAAAAATAGAGTTTTCAGACCACTCTAGAATGGAAATGGTCACCCTAACGAAAAAATAAAAATACGGGTCTAATGATTTGCAATAAAAAACAAAACTACCACTTTTCATCGAAATCTGAGATCCACTATATCGCTATAGTACCCATTTACACGTCCCGAATAGCTTGTATGACAGTGCAAACAATTTCAGAAATATGAATTGAAGAAACCCTCTTTTGCATGTTATTTTCCAACCAACTAGTTACTGTCTAAGCTGATTCGTATGCTAACTTGCACTGTTTGAACTCGGTATGAGTCCTTTTTGAACGGTGTCAGTTTCTGCTGTAGCAGTGAAACCGGTATCGAAATATTTTTTCCCTCTATTATATAGTGACTTTCAACACATTTCGGCTGGTTCGTAGTATCGAAAAATGACACATCTTTAACAACGAAATTTGACGCCCGATTTGTAGACTGAAAAATAAAGTGCCGATCTCATCGATTTTTTTAAAATTTCTTTCATTCATTTGTTTCAAATTAAAGTAAACACACTGTAGTTTTTTTTTGATATCTTATTTTTTATTTTTTTTTAAGTTTTACTTATGAAATACTGAAAAAAAATGTTTTACTTGAAGAAAAAAAATCATTTTGTTTTGAGAGAAAACGGTAACAAAATATATTCACTTGATTTTGGCACCTGAGAAGATAAATTAAAGTAAAAGAAAAATCATTTTTGATAATTGATATGAGCCTTCAGGACCTGCTACAGGTGCATCGGCGTGTTCTCCACCAGTTTCTTTAGGTACTATGAATCCAGCCCTTCCCAGGCGCACCCCAGGGATTCAAAACAGCTGTTTTTATTGGGAAACTGAGGATATTGGGAAATACGATATATGATATATGAATCTGCCGTAAAATTTCATGAGGCCACTTCACCCTGTGGAAGGTTCAACCCGATGTAGTATACAATTTCTATCACTTTGGGGCACTTGTGATATATTTTCGGAATGAAAGAACTCAGGCACATTCCACTAATATAAATATCACTATATTCTTAGTTCCGTCCTCGCGTGCATTCGACACTTGTTAACTTGATTGGTTGGAAATGTAAAAGACCTGTTGCTTGCATTCGACATGTACTTTTTATAATGCTTAAACTAAAACTCTACACAAGGTAGCTTCTATTCTAGAGGAGGAGGAGCCAGCAAGGAAATATGTGAGCGCGTTCGATTGGTTCGAACGGGTCAATACGGAGAACAAAAGGGTAGTGGTTGTTTCTGTGTGTTGTCATTTCACACTTGGTTGAAGTGGGTTAGTTCTGCATAATGTTACGCTGCAAGGGTGAGCGGTTGTTATTTAATATTATCGTATGCAGCTGTGAGCTTGTGACATAAAAATGCATTTGGCCTACAAACATGTATGACGATAATTTATGGCGTGGGAATGAATTTGTGGGAATAGGATCGTTGGGATTTTATGACAAGTGGGAAAGGATAATGGTAATAGGTTATCCCGCTACACCATCCCTCTTTGGGAGAATGATGTAACCGGGTGGAATCATTTATTATTATTATATTCATTATTATTGGGTGTTATAGCTTCTCCTCTTACATATGGTTATCTAGCTATATTTACAGGTTGTGATAAATTCGTAAATTTAATTATATAGTGTATTTAATTTATAATAGTTTTAATTTGTTCTGTGATGCTTATTGTATAATATTTGTATTTAATGATTGTCGATAATTATGATGATAATAACAGTGATGATTTTAATAATAATTATAATTGGGAAATAATTGAGTAAAAATGAACTTAATCTCTGATACGTACCAAATTTCTAATACCCCCTTCCCCCTAACGGAGGAGGGAATTATAAGTAATTAATCTATTTTTATGTACAGTATGAGTGTTTTGGGTTTTCTCATCTAATAATGTCGCGTTTGGGTGATTTATTGATATGACCTTGTATGGTCCTTGATATACCTTGTCTAGTTTTCTTCTGTTTTCGTTAGTCATCATAACTAAATCATTCTCATGTATTTGTATTGGGTTTGTATCTTTCTGCTGATCTTCACGACGCTTTTGTTTGATTCTGTCAATTATTTCTTTTGCTGATTTTGTTGCCGTTTTGAGTTTGAATTGTAATTCTTTATGATATTGCTCGATATTGTATACGGGTTCAATGTGTGATTTTAGGTTGTATGGCAGTGTTGCGTTTCTGCCGAAAACTAATTCAAAAGGTGTGTATGAAAAATCTGTATGCGGAGTGGTGTTGTAACAGAATGCGTAGTAAGGCAACCAATCATCCCAGTCGCTCTGCGATGGGTTGATGAATTGTCTCACGTATTCATTAAGACAACGATGGTTTCTTTCTAAACTTCCGATTGATTGCGGGTGATAGGGGGTAGAAAATTTTTGTTGAATTTGGAGTAATTTTGAAATATTGTCAAATAATTCATTCTTGTATTCGGTTCCTTGATCAGTTTGAACAATTGACGGAGTACCGTATACGAGAATGCAATTTTCTATAAATGCTCTCGCTATTGTGGATGCTTGTTTGTCTGGGGTTGGTTTTATTATTACATATTTGGAGAGGTTACATTGGATAGTTAATGCATATCTATTTCCTGAATTAGATTTGTTAAAAGGTCCGATAGTGTCAATAGATACACAATCAAAAGGTTTTTCTGGGGTGGGTATTTTTATAAAGTTTTCCTTGGTAGTGGTTTTGTGTTTATTTTGTTTGCATTGTATACAATTTCTAACATATTCATAAATTTCTGATTTCATTTTGTTCCAGGAATAGAGTCTACTGAGCTTTTTATATAATCGATTGGCACCTATATGTCCTCCAATTGGTGCATCATGATAATTCTTCAGGATTTTCAATTTTTCTTCTTGGCTTTCTATCACACGCTTGGGTGTGTAGAGCACTATTTGCAAGTTTTTTAGCGAGTCGTTACAAGTCTTCTTGAAGAATTGAACGCTGCATAATTGGAATATCACGCTTGATAACGCTAGAGCTATCGCGCTTATTCTTAATTTTTTGGCCATATTTTCAACTTTCTGTAATAGATTCCCTAAGGTCTCTTTCGAGTTGCTTGCAATTTTTGTATTTGTCGACATTAATTCTTTGAATCCTGTTTTATTTTTAATTGCGCATTTCATATTATTAAATTCATTCTCGCTAGCGTTTTCATTATCTTCGAGTGCGCGTCCGCATTGAAGTTTGGGTAGTTTTTCCCATTCGGTTGGTTCAACTGCCTCGTATACTTTGAGTTGATCAGGCTCATTGACATCGAGTACAGTGTTATTATTCAAATGTTCGTATTCCGTCTGATTCATATTTTGTTCTTTTCTTGTCATTGCTCTCGTTTGAACGGCTAGGACGTTTATTGTTTTCAAAGTTTCAGAATCAATTGCTATTCGTGATAATGCGTCGGCAGTTACGTTTAGTTTTCCTTGTACATATTGTACGTCAAAATTAAATTCCTCTAAATCTAGTCTCATTCGTGTTAATTTGGAAGATGGATTCTTCATTGAAAAAAGGTAAACAAGCGGTCTGTGGTCTGTTTTTACCGTGAATTTTCTTCCGTATAAGTATGGTCTAAAGAATGTTATTGCCCAATGAATGGCAGTAAGTTCCTGTTCAATTGTTGATTTATTTGCTTCACCTTTGGTGAAGGCTTTACTTGCGTAAGCGATCGGTAATTCGATTCCATCGCAATCTTGGGCCAATACTGCGCCACAGGCAGTCTTTGATGCATCGGTTATTAGTGTGAATTCTTTTTTAAAATCGGGAAATTGTAAAATTGTGGGAGAAATCAGTGCTGATTTTAAAGAATTGAATGCTTGCTGACATTCAGAGCTCCAATCGAAGACTGCATTTTTTCGAAGGAGTTTGTTTAAGGGATGCGCAATTTGGGCAAAATTTTTAATAAATCTTCTATAATAGTTGCAAAAAGCAACGAATCGACGGACTTCATCCGATGTGTTTGGTGTAGGGTAATTTAATATGACTGAAAATTTTGATTTATCTGGTTGGATGCCAGATGCGGATATATTATGACCTAGGTATGTGACATCTGGTCTAAAGAATGAGCATTTTGCGGGGTTAAGTTTCAAATTATATTTTTGGAGTTGTTTAAAAACTTTTTCCAAATTACTTAAATGATGATTTATGGAACATCCGACTACTATAATGTCGTCAATGTAAAGGAAAGCACACTCTGGTGGTAAGCCGCTGAGTGCAATTGTCATCATTCTTTGGAAGCTGTTTGGGGAAATATTTAATCCGAAAGGTAGTCTATTGAATTCGAAATGACCGTTTGAAGTAGAGAATGCTGTTAGTTTTTTGGAATTTTCGTCAAGTTCTATTTGGTGGAAACCTGACATTAGGTCTAGAGTAGTAAAGTATTTGGCTCTTCCTAAATGATCGAGTATTTCATCTATTCTTGGAAGGGGAAATTTATCTGGTGTAATTTTTTTGTTGAGCTGGCGAAAGTCTACCACTAATCGCCACTTTTTATCTTGTGTATTAGATTTTTTTGGCACTAAAAGTATAGGGGAATTATATGGAGAGGTTGATGGTTGGATGATTCTATTTTCTAACATATTTGATATTTGTTTATTTATTTCTGTTATTTGGGCCTCTGGAGTTCGATAATTTTTTATGTAGACGGGGTTTTTGTCGTTGAGTTGAATGTTTTGTTTATAAAAGTTGTTGGTAGTTAAGAAGTCATCTTTTAAAGCGAATATTTCGTTATAGTTTCTGCAGAGATTTATCAGTTTGTGTTGGGCTTCACGGGGAGTGTTAGTTAGATTTAATTCTTCAGTTAATTTTGGTATACGATTAGGGTTGTTAGTTGTGTTGTGGTTGATTGTAAAATGTGTTAACGGTTGGGTTAGTGGCTTGAAATTTTTGGGTAGAAGTATTTCAGACGTATTGGTATTAATGATTTTAACGAATTGTGTTTTAGAGTTAACTATGGAATTTGCGCAAAATACTCCAGGTTTGATTTCTTGAGAAATTATGACAGTGTCTTCTTTTATATGTGGAATTTTTATTTCTTTGATAATCTGGCATCTGGGGGGGATGACTAGATGATCGTCCCATGTGTCATGGATCGGTACTTCTAGATTAGTCTCATTGAAGAAAAAGGATAGTAACCATGTCTTCAAACACAGATTACA
Organism: Toxorhynchites rutilus septentrionalis; assembly: GCF_029784135.1. Lineage (NCBI taxonomy): Eukaryota > Metazoa > Arthropoda > Insecta > Diptera > Culicidae > Toxorhynchites > Toxorhynchites rutilus. Next base: position 133,894,561 of record NC_073745.1, read on the forward strand.
TTCATATTTTGTTAAAAAGTCTTTTCCTAGAATGCCGTCAGCTGTAATTGGGAATTGTTTATTCACCAAATGGAATTGGTGTGGAATTTTATTATTTTCTATAAGTAGACTAGTGTTGGTACTACCTATTGTTTCAAGTTTGCCTTCGGTCACGCCGTTTATTATGCATGTATTATTTTTGTTAATTTTCTGGGTACGTTTGATCAAATTTTCCTTTAGGATTGATATATCTGCCCCTGTATCAAGAATAAGAACGCATGGTTGTTCGCACATGCTTAATTTAACTATAATAAACATTGAACAAGTAATATTTAGGTTGAAAATATTTGATGTTGATTTCGGTTTTCCTCCTGTTCTTCGTCCGACAACGCGCGGAGGTTCGCAGCCGGGTTTTCGGAGTTTTCCGCAATTCTAATGAAATGTTGCGGTCTGTTGTAATAGTTTTGGCTGCCATTGCCCCTAAAGTTTCTGTTTTGGTTAGGGAAATTCTGTTGATGATATTGGCGATTTTGGTTAAAATTTTGGTTTTGTTGAGGTTGATTATTGAATCTACCACCTCTTCCTCTATAGTTATTAAAATTTCTACCACGATTGTTCTGGTTGAAACGGTTAGGATGCGGGTAGGGCGGTTGTCGCTGCCCGCGATTGTAAATAAGCACATTTGCTGATTTGGTTGTCAGCGATTTATATTTATTGACCTTCTCCACTGCGTCAGCTATGCTGGTGAAGGCTCCCGCACGTAATATAGTTTTTAATTCAGGGTTATCAATGCCTTCGATGAGGGCATCGATTCCTGCTTGGCAAGCGAGTTTTGCTGCTCGTTGCGGTGGTGTCTCTTCCTTGATGTGTAAGTCGATGAGTTGTTCGGTCAGCTCTTCAACTTCCTTACATAATTCGTCTGCTGACTGTTTTTTTATAGACTTCAACTTCGCTAATATGCTGTCGGCGCTAGTCTTTGATATACATGTAGTTTTTAAATTTGTTAGCAGTGAAGGTATATCCACGCTATTATTAATTGCTCTTCGGGCCTTTTTGTCGAGTCTGGTCAGTAGGAATTGATATACCAACGCTTTGTTTGCGCTGGGGGAGATCTCATTTAGTAGTGTGGCTGCACTGATGAACATATCGAGTCCATCAGGTGAGCCGTCGTAGATTGGCACCATTGCGGCTGCCTCTTTGTAATCGAATTTGGACATTTTCGGTTTTTGTATTCCAACAACGAACAATATCGCAAGAGCTACTTCTTTGAAAGATTTTTGTTTAATGATAATGTTTATTTTATTTCTAATATCTTGATATATTAGATTAGCATTTTCGGCAAGCAATAACAATTCTTCAGCCTCTTTATTGTGTACGAGAGGGTCTACTATTGTTTTAATATCTTCAGCTAATTTTTCAGCTTCTGCGAGCTTGGTTCTCAATGTAGCTTTTCTTAACTTTTTAGTTTGCTCGGATCGCAGTGATTTTGCAATTACTTGTAATTTCTGTATTTTGTTTTCTATTAAACTTGCCATTAAATTAAAGGCGAAATTTTTTTATTTCTGTTTTTGTTGATGTCTACAACAAGTAGTCTTACAGCTTAGCACATATTTTACATGAACATTTTGTGTTTTTTTTTTTCATTAACAATTTTTACTTCAAAAATTTTTTTTTTCATATTTTACATCTTATAATTGACTTACCATCTCTGTCGGCGGTATCCTACTACAGTATCAGTAAGGCTGAGCTTTGTGAAAGGTGTCACATAGATGGTTGCTCCATGGATGTCTTCAATTTTGATATTGAAACCTCTTTTCGGCTGCTTCGGGTGTTGCTTCCTATATTGCCGCCATCCGATTTTTTCCACTAATGCGATGTGTTCCGCTTGGGCCTCCGCCTGGGCCAAGATGTCCTTGATGTTCTCGTTCCACATGTTTAGTTTTTCCAATGGTCACTAGTTCGTGTAATGAGTTTCTATTGGTTCGTTCACATGGGTGGTTAGCACAGTTCCGTTTATTAGTTCACTTTGGTCTAGTTGGCACGTCTTCGTTGATTAGTTCACTTTGTTCAAATTTTGAAAAAAAAATAGTTCACTTCTGCCCTTTATACCTGGTTGAGCTGTGCCGCTCTCACTGCTCGGGAGGCTACTCTCTCCGAGTGATTCTTATAAAACGTGTGCATTAACCGCACAACACCGTAACCTAACGCAGCACCAGCAAGGATGCATAAAGCAATTGTTTGCGGTGAACTCGACACTGGGGCGCTCGACACTATCTCGTCTGCCGAGAAAAAGCCCATTTTTGAACGTTCACTGTTTCGTCAAAACAAAAAAATTGTTTGGTTTCACTCATAGCCGAAGATTCAGGCTAAAGTCTCGGTCGCCATGTGGAAGGTTCAACCCGATGTAGTATACAATTTCTATCACTTTGGGGCACTTGTGATATATTTTCGGAATGAAAGAACTCAGGCACATTCCACTAATATAAATATCACTATATTCTTAGTTCCGTCCTCGCGTGCATTCGACACTTGTTAACTTGATTGGTTGGAAATGTAAAAGACCTGTTGCTTGCATTCGACATGTACTTTTTATAATGCTTAAACTAAAACTCTACACAAGGTAGCTTCTATTCTAGAGGAGGAGGAGCCAGCAAGGAAATATGTGAGCGCGTTCGATTGGTTCGAACGGGTCAATACGGAGAACAAAAGGGTAGTGGTTGTTTCTGTGTGTTGTCATTTCACACTTGGTTGAAGTGGGTTAGTTCTGCATAATGTTACGCTGCAAGGGTGAGCGGTTGTTATTTAATATTATCGTATGCAGCTGTGAGCTTGTGACATAAAAATGCATTTGGCCTACAAACATGTATGACGATAATTTATGGCGTGGGAATGAATTTGTGGGAATAGGATCGTTGGGATTTTATGACAAGTGGGAAAGGATAATGGTAATAGGTTATCCCGCTACAACCCGACATTTCCTCCTCCATATTCATCGTGCTTTGGATATGGCGCTCAGATCTGCGCCACACACGAACCGCCGAATTTTGATTCGTCCTTCAAAAGAGCTGTTTTCCAGAACTCTAGGGGTTTATCAGCATGCTCCTCAACAAACTTATACCGTTTGGCTGATAAATGGCGGTTATCAAATAAATAAATGGAAACATATCAAAAACAAATCGATTTTCGAAGTGGCGAAGTGTGTGATGACGATGCACTCGTCTTTACCGCACTCGAAGGACTTCTTCGCTAGATGATACTAGCAACCGAAAAGCACGCACTCCAAAACTTGTGCACAATGCACAATAGAACCACGCGAAAAGGACAATGTCCAGTGTCATCGACCGACCAACGAAAATGAGGAGACCGTACTGTGATATTGAACGTATATTTGGTAAAAGAGCGTCAAGCTTTACAAAATGTGTTGCTTTTATAGTGACCGTCGGCTATCGGTCATTTCTCGTTATTCTAATTCCCTCTCACACTGGCTTAGAATATTTGAATTACAGTTCATTTCATTTCGAGTGGTACCTTACGAGTTGGAACGGTAGGATGAACTAACAATGTTTATGGATAATTCCAACAGTGTGATTGGGTGGTGGCCAATTAGTCCTCGAATGTGCAAGTTGAGAATCAAGGGTCGATTCTTCTACATTAGCATCATCAACGTCACAGCCCACACCTCGGGAGTACCGATGATGACAAGGATGAATTTTACGTGCAGTTAGAGCGTGAATACGATCACTGCCCAAAACATGACATTAAGATCGTCATCGGGGATTTCAACGCTCAAGTCGGCCAGGAGGAGGAATACAAACCGGTAGTTGGAGGGTTCAGTGCACACCAGCTGACCAACGAAATGGGCCTAAGACTTATTGACTTTGCCGCCTCCAATAACATAGCCATTCGTAGTACCTTCTCCCAGCATAAACTCCTACACAAGTACACCTGGAGGTTACCTAATCAGAAAAAAACACAAATCTACCATGTTCTGATTGACTAAGATCCTAAGCGCCAACGTTGACTCGGATCACTACCTGGTGATGTTGAAGATGCGCCCAAAACTCGCCGTTGTGAACAACATTTGGTACCGACGCCCGCCTTGGTTGAATCTCGTTGAAAACTTTGAAGCGTGTGAATTCGGCATTAGGATAAAAATTTTGAAAGCTAAGAACATTTGCTTTGCAAAAATTCATTAAACTGGACGTGAACCCGTATTTTTTATTAAATGTAAAAGTGTTTATTTTTCTTCATGTGACGTGTGAAAATTGAACATATGTTTTCTACTGAATCGTAGAGGATTCCATTAATCCAAAAACTCATGACATACAAAATCTTTGACTGAATATTCTCAATTTTTTCTTATGGTTCTCTTGTACTCCGTCATAGTTCTTAGAAAACCAAAAGCCAATGAGCCATTGTATCTATTACTACCTCCTGTCAGTATCTCAATTCTCAACGGTACTACATTCCATCGTTAGATTGAATCTTCACTACGACACAATTTCGAAAAAAAACATCGTCTCGTACTTTTCATCTACCATGAGTGAGCATCCTTGATACTTCGTTAGAGCCTTGCTGTACAACTTCCAAACGTGTTGTGGCCACTAAATTCTGTTCCGGCGTTCGAATCTGTTGTTTGCTTGGACGAAAAGAACGATAATCTTCTCGCGGACTAGTTTGGTTCGACATCAGCATCCGAAAGTTCTGAAATTCAGACATTCCAGCACTGTTTATGTTGTTTGTGCCGGATGAAAATTCATCCTAATTCAACCGTGATCATCATTCGCTTCAGAATGACTTCGAGTAGAAATATAATTCCTGGGTTGTAAATCAATACATTCAATATTACACGAACATTTATCATAACAACACAAACAGCGCATGAATCACCTAAACGTTCATTAAAAACGTCAACATATCCGTCGCTGATGTCAGATTTGCTGTATTGTATGATCGCATATCTCGGAACTTATCGAGTACCCCTCGTGCAGTAGTGGCCACCGATACTGAACGCGAACAACAGTATACTCATTGTTATAACATAACATTGTTCATTGTTGTACTGAATCGGTTTCCTACTTCAAAGTATAACATCAATAAAACAAAATGTAATTCAATTATCATGACATGCAAATGCTTCAATCCACAGACAAAACTTTAACGAATTTCCTTTGCAGTTAAGATAACAGTATCAATCGAATTGGTTCACACAAGCAGCTGCATCAGTGATGCATGTATCCGAAAATTTCATAGCCAAAATTGTGTAGGATCTGAATTCCTTATCATCGTTCATTCGTCTTCGTGTAAAAATGAATGACATCATAATTTCACTTTTTTATTTCATTGAAAATGAGGAATAAATAAGACTCTGGAAGGTGCAGTAGACACGAATGATTAAAGAATATAGAATTAAAGTATGTTCCATAAGTAAGGGCATTCGCTGAATAACAAAATGCACAAAGCACTGAGCGCTTTTCAAGATATTAAATTGGTGAAAATCAATAGCAACCAATAGCGAATGTTCTTGCGCAACAAGCGTAGAAATATAAAGTATTTCATTTTACACAGGTAAAAGCATTTCTTGATTTTTTGTGTATTGGAAATCACTATTAAAGTGAATAAACAGCTTGATAGTAGAACCCATGATGAAGAAATTTACAATATTTTTAACGGAAATCAGTCACCACAATACAGGGCAAAGTTTCATTACTAATCTTGATTTAAATATATGTATCAACGATAAAACCAGCAAATATGTGTGAATATTATATTTTTGATGAACAATGTTGCGACAACAAACATGTGGAGTGTGCCGATTATTGTTGTTATATTTATTAAAGTATATAATAAATCCACGCGACACAAAGAATGGCGAAGGCGTGAAATAAAATATGCGAATTTCCTGATAACGAAGATGTTATTAAAGTGATTGGTTGAGTTGAATTTAGCATTATTTAATTTGTTAGCTACCTCTCAATAGCAGAGGTATACACAAACGACCATACAATTGCTATTGGTATAATTTACCGGGATTCAATTGCAATAGCTACCAAGTATGAGAAACAGAACGATGTTAGTTTCTGGGAATTCACCGTTAACAACATTCTCAACCGCGGCTCAATCGCATTACCACTAGGATATAATTCATTTCTCTTTTTTATCTCCCTATCATTTCATATTACTTTTTTCATGAGAAACTGTTTCCTCAAAAATCAGAAACAGAATCCAAGACATAAACCAAGATATACAGTAGTGCTAAATTCAGCACATAATTATTCATTGTTTATCTTTCTATTTAAAGTTTATTATTCAAAATCATTCAGTTGACAGGCTCCAATTAACATGTTTCATGAAGCGGGGCTGCAAAAGTACACTCGTGAACTCCTAAAGTAGCAGCATGATAACAGGATCCAGAATTACTGAAAAGAGTTATCAATTGTGATGTAACCAGTACCACCCATCGATCCAATCCAAAATAAAGTTCATGCTTGTGTCCTTTTTTTCGATTCCAACAGCACTGTTTCATACCTAGAATGTTACTTCCATGTAGCGAAAAATTCAAATAATACCATTTCGATAAACAGACTCTTTCATAGACTTTTCATAAAATTTCTGTGTCATACCCAAACTACAAAATCGTTCGTTTCTCATGCAACCACACAGTGCCACATTTAATAATTAGAATACCACAAAGCTAGCTCAAAAATCATCAGAGGCGATTGGAATGATGTGCTGATCGCTGAAACAATCAGAAAATCATATTAATTGATCCTGATGATACTGTATTTATAAAGCAAAGAGGAAAATAGCCATATATATGATACAAATCAATAGTTCAAAATAGTAATAAACAACAGTAAGAGAGCAGATTTTTTTTTAACAGGAACAATGAATTATTTAATTTTATACCACCTTAAACCTTTATTTGAAACAACAACAGGAAGCATCGCAACAAAAATATTGTAAATTTCAGGCCAGAGATCATTTCGAGAATGTTCGGCTCAAATCCTTCTGGCAATAACTTTGGAATGTAATGAAACAGATTTACATACACACTGTAAATCGGAGAAAAAAAAAACAACATAAAAATATATTAAATAAAAGAAAAATACACAATTTGAAATTGAAGAATCTAAAACGTTCATATGAATAGTTTTACATGGTATAAAAATTACATAAAAATCGCACGTTAGTACATTCAGATGTATCTTCATTGAGGAAAAAATGATTGTTGTAATTTCACTCTTTCTAAACTTATATCTAAATTGGGAAAAAACAAGTATAACTATGATTAAGATACCGAATGAAGTTTATGGTAAAATAAAACTCTTGTAAATAATTTCTGACGTGTTTATAATTATGATCCCATCGTGTTAATCTGGTTGGATCTGATCGTTGATCAAGAATTTATGTTATTATTGAAGCAATAGAAATCCTGAAAAACATGTGTACGATCAATTTTACATATCAATTTTAACATGCAAAAGTTTTGTCACTAAATGGTACTTTAAAATTTCTAACAAGAGCTCGCAAAATGGTGAAAAAGTACGGTCTCTCAGTACCATCCGCTTTTTGTCGTATCTTGCGCTTCGCGATTTCAATCTGTTTCCCAAGGTGGAATCTGCAGTCTGCATTGATGTGACGTAGCTACTCGGCCATGAGATCCATTTTTACAGCTTAGGTCTAAGTATTTAACAGCTGTTGCGACACTGGCAACATGGCATAGCAGTGCAAGAATACAAGGTCACAATAGATATCCATAATCTATTTCCTGTGAATTCTCATTCCATACAAAATCGTTTACCTTAACTGACAGAATTGACAGAAGAATTCCAAGTAACCTTATATTGGGATCCGACTCGTGTTCATAAACTTGAAAGATTCGGTAACATATCAGAGACTGTCCCGATACCATGTGGACAGAAAAAAGCACGATTTTCAATACCCACTCCCCTCCTTGGAAAAGCCTGGATATTTCCTACACACCTCCCTCTGTTGTCCAAGTGATCATTCCTCCTTTTTTTTAAATAGTCATGAAAATAATTGCATTGCGCTGAAACTCTATTCGAAGTTTGTTTCTATTTGTTATTCTATGTTTTATCGGTAAAAAAAATTCCCTTCTTTGGTTCTCTATTCTCTCATTTTTCTCCAGCATTGTTCGGGAATTTTTTGGTAGGAGAGGTGGGGGTAAAACGGACATATTAAGAAGAACTTCAAATATATCTTTGGAAACTCATGTTTCCCAACACTTTGATGCAGTTTCTTGCAATTCAATATACTGTTTTTCTACCTAATTGGTTAAATTATTTACAAAAAAGTGTTCTTCAATGTTTTTCATTGAAATTAGAACAGACCGAATAGTACAACGTTTGAAAATTTTGTTGCAGTCAATTGTGGTATATGTGCTGTTATTCACTCAATCAGGAAGATTGTTCGACTGATGAACGATGTTTGAATCTAAGTAACTTTATATACATATACAGAAGTACTCTCAAAATACCTGACTTCAGGTACAATCTAGGCATAACGTAAACAAGTTAATTGTTTTTATACCTATAACGTCCGATTGAATCAACGAAGTTTGTTTGTGTTGTTGGGATTCCAATACTAACTTAAAAAAATTTTTTGATTGTGCAACACGAATAATATGTTAAAAGTTTGAATTTAGATAAAAATGATTTGAAATATCGCTACGTTTTGTATTATGCCACTAATGTGACAATAACTTAGAAATTTTTTTTTTTTAATATCTGAATGACTGCCTTCGGAAGCAGTTTGATAATCAGATTTTTTGTTTTGTCGAGATTCATAATTTGTGGCTAAAAATGATTGTTAACATACAAAAACTCGAAGTTTCGAAAATTCATAAAAAATCGATGTTCCACAAAGTTCGTCAAAGATAGTTTTACCATCTTGGACTTATTTTTCAAATTCTCTACATGACTTCTTTTTTATATGAAAGAAATAAAAAATACGTATTTTAGATATTGAAATGAAAGTTTTTTTTTGTAAATAAAAAAGAATATTAATTTCTATTATCAGTATATATTTTTTCGCGTTTAGACATCAATTCTGTATCACTCTTTCTAAGACACTACTTCGGTACGACTCATAATTTTTGAGATATGAATTATCAAAAATTTCTCTTACTTAAATCGATACGCTCTTTCTTACTTGAGTCAAAAAATTCCCAATTGCTGTGGAAAAGGAGAGGAGGAGTGAATGTTGCATTGGTCATTTTCATCTGGAATTACAAGAGTGGACAAAATCGTCTAAAGAAGTAGCCGAAATGTTTTAATCGATTCAAGCTCGACACATGTGATCAGCATCTGACTGTGAACTGAAAACGTCGATTCAACAATATGCCAAATTTCTACGGCGAAGTTTTCTACGGTTAGAGATACCAAGATTCCGAAGGCATTTGAAGGCCGCTGAAATTAACCGGGACAATGTCAATCATTAGACTGCTCTGGATTGGTTACAGTTCATCGTTATGAGTGACATCCAAGAATTGCTTTCAGATATTACAGTGAGTTACTAACTTCTTACGTTTCTGTTGCATATTGTGGAAGGGCCTCATCAAAGTTTAAATTAATTAAAAACTTGCGATCAACGATGGATCAGGCATGCTTAAATGGGTTGGCTTTATTGTCATATGAAAATCAGTGTACCGTCATCAAATTGATTACCGAGGCGAAATTAATCAAACGTTCTAATTAAAATAAACTGAATTTTCGAAGATATTATTTAATTAATTGAAACACTGTAGATTCTTTTCGTCAGTGATTCTCATCGAATCGCTCATCAAATTGCATAAAAATTTATTGCATTTTAATTGCATTTTCGTTTCCACTTTCAAGCATGATAAATAAACATATTTTCAACACATCAAAACGATATTAATAGACGATAATCATTTTAATTCGAGTGTGAAAAATAAATTTTAGAAAAAAATCACCATGAAAGACGGCTCAGTTTTTTCAGAACAAAATGAACTGATTTGGATATGACAAGTTTCCTTTGAAAGATCTTTGTAAGTTTTATTGTAAATTTTCAGGGGTCATAGATTCCAGAACCCAAAACTTCCCAAAACCCACTTTTTGGGATGTCGAACTTCATTATCTCCCAAAAATAGCTTATTTGTGATGAATTCAAGTCTATATGACCTCGTTGACGTAACTCGGATATGTTCCGGATTAGGTTTCCGAGGGAAGTAACCACTTTATGACCAGAATCAAATCTCATCATGCGACATATCGAACTTCGTGTTTTGTCAAAACTAGATCATAGGTGACCATCTCAAGGGACTTTGGCTACAGCAGGATAACCCGGATGGTCTCCGGATGACCCGAAGGTCAAACATCAGAACGAGATATTAAAAAAGCACGACTGCGCCCTTAGGATTAAATCAGGTTTTGTACTCTCAAACCCTTGAATTTCTATAATGAGCGAATTTCTATACATTTTCGTGCAAAAAATGGAAAAAACAGATTGATCAATTTCACCCTAAAGCTATGTTTTCCACTTAAAATTTTCCAAACTAACGTGTAGGGAAATTTTTCAACAAAAGATTTTATTTATAGCGACCTTAGTACCAGTACTGGTTTTAAAAATGTCTGGGTAAAAATTAGACAGAAAATATTGGAAAACTACCTAAAATCACAATTTTTATTGTCATATGACCAATTTAAATTACGACTGATTTTTTTAAAAGAGCGTATTCAAAAGCATTGATCTTTCTTAAAAATCTAGATGTTTGATTGAAATATGATGTTTGACAAAGTTATTGGATTTTAAAATCAATGAACTATTTAGGAAAAATAACATTTTAAATACACTGTTTAAAAATCTTACTCAAAAAATAAATTTAATATTAAAAACGAGGACGAACCGCCCACGGCTGCATGATTTTAGGGGTGCAGAATGAACCGAATTCATTTGATGAATTTGGAAATAAAGGGTGTGTCACATCAAATTGCATTACGGAAAAAACGCTGTAGAAATTTAATTTTTAGGAATTATATCTTCAGCTTTCGCTTATAATCAAAAAGAGTGTATAGATCACGTTGGCCATGCTTCACTGTAAATTTTTCGTAAATTTGGAAAAATGTCGTCGAACGAAAAAGAGCGTCGTGAATTAATCCTGTGCACTCATTTCGAGAATCCGGAGTTGTCACATCGGGACATCGGTAAGATGCTGGGAATCGTTCAATCCACGGTCAGCAGAGTACTAAAACGATACTTCGAGGACCTAACCATCGACCGGAAGGTGAAGAACGGCAAAAATGGATGCTCCGTCAGTGAAAAAGATCACAAGCGCGTAGTTAAGCAGTTTAGACGTGATCCGAGAAGTTCGGTCCGGGATGTCGTCAATAAGCTGAATTTGTCAAGTTCATTCGTCCAGCGGACCAAGCAGCGGGAGGGCCTGCGTACATACAAGGTTCAGAAGGCTCCTAACCGCGACGAAAGGCAAAACATGGTGGGGAAGACGCGAGCCCGAAAGCTGTACACCGAAATGCTGACGAAGCCGCATTGCCTGGTAATGGACGACGAAACCTACGTCAAAGCGGACTTTCGTCAGCTGCCGGGCCTGTTGTTCTTCTCCGCAGAGGACAAATTCAGCGTTCCGGAGGAGATTCGCAAGCAGAAACTATCCAAGTTTGCCAAAAAGTACATGGTGTGGCAAGCGATCTGCTCTTGTGGAAAGCGGAGCGCCCCCTTCGTGATGACCGGCACGGTAAACGGGCAGGTTTACCATATGGAGTGCCTACAGAAGAGCTTACTACCACTATTGAAGCAGCACGAGGGCCCGACCATCTTCTGGCCGGATCTCGCTTTGTGCCACTATTCAAAGGACGTGTTGGAGTGGTACGAAGCCAACGGGGTCACCTTCGTGCCAAAGGAAATGAACCCGCCCAACGCGCCGGAGCTTCGCCCAATAGAGAAATATTGGGTGATTATGAAGCAGGCCCTCCGGAAGAACCCAAAAGTTGTCAAATTGGAGGCGGACTTCAAGAGAAAATGGATTTCTGTTCAAAAAAAACTACAACCTGACGTTGTACAGAACCTTATGGACGGGGTAAAGAGGAAGGTGCGAGCATATGGGCTTGGGCTCGAAGTATGAATAAAAAGAAAATGCCAAAAGTTGTTTAATAGTTTTTATTTTACTGTCTAAAATTTTCAAAAGGATCGGTCTACTGGGCGAATTTCTACAGCGTTTTTTCCGTGATGCAATTTGATGTGACACACCCTTTATGATTGATTCCAATTCTGGCATGGGGGGGGCGGTTTTGTTTGCAAATCGACTCTTCCACCCTGGGTGTGAATGTTTCTACTTTAATGGCGGCGGGGAGGCGCAAATCAGCTCTTTCGCCCCGGGTGCGAAAGCTTCACTTGACACCACTGATTATCTTAGGTGTACCGGTAAGTTTCCTCGGTTTAACAACAAATGGCGTAGCTTGATTATTATTCCAGTGAACCAAATTTCCAGACATTCGTTGGAAAGCTATTGTCATTGCGCGTCTTTTCCAGTATATGACGAAAATTTGAAGCGTAAACAACATAGTTTTTTGTTTTTTGTATCGAATCGTTACTGGCGATGAAAAGTGGGTCCATTACGACAATTCTAAACGTCGAGCACGTATGTAGTGATCCTCGATTTTTGAAATTAATCGTTCATCAGCTAATAGAATACTTTTCAGCAGTTTGTTATTCGATACGATTAATCGCCCCAAATAATCGAATAATCGATTAATCGTCTGAGAGAACGAATTCGTTAGACTAATATTTCTCATTTGCTAGAAAGCCATCTGGAATCAAGAAAGTGTTCATCCCTCCTGAAAATCAATTATTATCTTTTACGCTCCCCTAAATTCGTAAACGAAGCTCAATTCGCGTTGACGGCATTGAGCTTCATTTACCAGTTAGGGGTGCGTCAAAGATTATGATTGATTTTCAAGATAAAACTGCAGCGGCCGTACGTTTTTTTTCTATGGGTTTGGATCGATTAATCGACGTAAATTATTCGTTCGCTTCGATTATTGGCTGCGCAATATTCGTTCGATTAATATTCGATTTCCGTAGGAAGTATTCGATTAATCGATTAATCGAACGATTATCGGGGGTCACTAAACGTATGGATACCCCGGCCATGCATGAACATCGTCAGCCGCGCGGAATATTCACGGGCAGAAGGTTATGCTGTCAATTTGGTGGGACCAACTGGGTGTGGTGTACTATTAGCTGCTAAAATCGAATGAAACCATTACGGGGGACCTCTATCGACGACAATTGATGCGTTTGAGCCGTGCACTGAAGGAAAAAAAAAAAGACGGGTGGGTAATGTCGGTGACATAACCGGAGTGACGTAGGACTATACAAAGGGGACAGCTTTTGCTAAATATATATTTTAAATATATTGTTTTATTTTCTTCTCCTACGTGAATTCCTACCTATCTACCTGAAAAATGGATTAGTTTACTGTTTACTCTTTATGAACATGTTGGGGGTTCTGAAAAAAACCTTTGGTGTTGTGTTTTTGCGTTTTTTTTACAAACTTGATTCTTGATTTTTTTCTGAAGGCTTTGTACTTATTAAATGTTCAACGTCGGGCATCTTTCGGCGTATACACATATCTTACAATCAAAATGATGGCTGTGATAGGGAATGCACAGGTGGTCATCAGCTCGTTCACTATCATATATTTCACTATTGAGCACATTACCGTACCTTAAGCTGTGGTTTCGGAGACGAATGAATTGTAAGATTTGTAGTCTCCGCAAACAAAGGAAATAAAAAGAACTGAGGTTTTGGAGACGAACTCTACGATCTGTCGAGAAATAAACGAGCTATAAGCGTTCTGAAAAACCTACAGTAAATATAGGGACGGATGACCTTCGGATTAAAGTCCTTTAAAATAAGAACAGAGCAGCAGGAAATACATAGCTCATCGTGTTGCTCCTTAGTTATTTCTCTATGCAATGCAGATGTAACGTCAGTCAATTTTCAACATCAGTTATCAACCAACGAAAGCAGTTCTTGCTACCGAGAAAATTCGTTAATGCCATCAAGCATTATGTGTTGTAATGTGTTGTAATTTGAAGCCACTTTCAATTCGGAAACCATGCATGGGTTTGTGAAAACTGAATGATCAATTTAAAAGTCCCCAGCCACCAATAAGTTCAAGAACAAGCATAAACAAAAAAACTGTTTATATTATATGTCATATTATGTCACTTTAGAATGCATTGGTATTGTGAAAAACTTTTAATAACTCTTCTTTGAATGGTTTAATGGCCCTGAAATGCGCCGTGTTTTACGGTGGCTTTGGTGTTGTGTTTTTGCGTTTTTTTTACAAACTTGATTCTTGATTTTTTTCTGAAGGCTTTGTACTTATTAAATGTTCAACGTCGGGCATCTTTCGGCGTATACACATATCTTACAATCAAAATGATGGCTGTAATAGGGAATGCACAGGTGGTCATCAGCTCGTTCACTATCATATATTTCACTATTGAGCACATTACCGTACCTTAAGCTGTGGTTTCGGAGACGAATGAATTGTAAGATTTGTAGTCTCCGCAAACAAAGGAAATAAAAAGAACTGAGGTTTTGGAGACGAACTCTACGATCTGTCGAGTAATAAACGAGCTATAAGCGTTCTGAAAAACCAACAGTAAATATAGGGACGGATGACCTTCGGATTAAAGTCCTTTAAAATAAGAACAGAGCAGCAGGAAATACATAGCTCATCGTGTTGCTCCTTAGTTATTTCTCTATGCAATGCAGATGTAACGTCAGTCAATTTTCAACATCAGTTATCAACCAACGAAAGCAGTTCTTGCTACCGAGAAAATTCGTTAATGCCATCAAGCATTATGTGTTGTAATGTGTTGTAATTTGAAGCCACTTTCAATTCGGAAACCATGCATGGGTTTGTGAAAACTGAATGATCAATTTAAAAGTCCCCAGCCACCAATAAGTTCAAGAACAAGCATAAACAAAAAAACAGTTTATATTATATGTCATATTATGTCACTTTAGAATGCATTGGTATTGTGAAAAACTTTTAATAACTCTTCTTTGAATGGTTTAATGGCCCTGAAATGCGCCGTGTTTTACGGTGGCTGGTTTTGCCACCAAAGCAGTCTGTATAAACAAACTTTTTCTTTCTTATACCTGCTGCCGTTTTGCGATTGCGTTTGCCGCTCGCTGAAACTAGTTGTTGCCTTGATGAGCGCCGAACCGAAGCTGCTCTGTTCTTGATGCGGGTTTTCTGATTGTCGTGAGCAGCTTTGCAAGCCAACTCGAGCACTCCGACGGTCGAAACTCTATAATCGCTGTTAGGTATACTGGTGCTCCGGCACCAATCCGTTCGGCCTAGTTACCCTTGCGGAGCAATCAGTGAATGCGACCAACAGGGAACTGGAGACCTGCACGGTTCGAATGAGACTTTGCCTTTCCCTTAACTTGTCCTCCTTTGTTACGTCCACGATGCCGATGCCGTACAACCACACGGGTTTACGGTTTGAAAGAAAATAAGATATTTTTTTGGGGTCCGCGCGTTTTATACTCTAGCGGTACACACTCACAGGATAGAGACAAATCGGCAGACTCAGCCAAAGGGGCGAGTCCAACGAGACGAACAAATGAGCGTTAAAAGTCAGCGATGGAAAAAAAATACATTCATTACGATTTGTTCTCTCGTTGGATTCACATGCAGGCTACAAAGGGTCCTTTTCAGGATCACAAAATTATCTTCAATCTAAAGAGTTTATTGTTTTGTTATCACTCGATATCCCCATCTTGTTCGGCTAAACCTTCCTGTTTAGCGATTTGTTGCCACTCGCCACAGCTTTCACAGTTGGAAAATTTCTTCCCATCCAGCTTTGTGACATGTTGTACAGTAAATTACATTCAATGGGACGTGCCGAAGCACCACTCAGTGTCGCATTGGAGGCGATTTTAACCTGTAATTGAACATTTGCGATGACAGTGGTACAGTGTCGACTTTCAATGTGGGGTCATAATTTGGATCTCTATGTTTACAAAAATGTCCAACTAAATATGTCGCATTACATGTCCGTCCAATTAGCTAAATGTCGAACTAATTGTAAATTACTGTACTTTCAATCTGGAAACAATTTAAGAATTGGTGAAAATTGAATAATCAGGAAAGTCCCCAACTATCAATAAGCTCAGAACAACTGCCAAATTCACATACTCATCAGATCCTGGCAAACAAATTATGAAAAAATCAATCTGTGTTTTATTATTATTTTGGATATTATTTTAGAAAGCATTGAACTGTATTTCGTGAACTCTTTTTTGAAAGGTTTAATGGCCCTGATAAGCGCCTTGTTTTATGCAATGGTTCCAATTTAGAAAACTTTGTACTCGTGGTTTTGAAAAAAAACCATTTCGAACGCCCTCGATGCCGCCTTGTTCTGGATTTGCCACCAAAGCAGATTGTATAAAGAACAAACTTTTTTCTTCTGCTACCAGCTGCCGTTTTACGATTGTGTTTGCCACTCGCCATTCGCTGCAACTGCCTGTTGTCTTGATGTCCACCGAACCGAATGTGTTCTGTTCTGAATGCGGGTTTTCTTATCGTCGCGAGCAGCTTTGCCAGCTAACTCGATCACTTCGGCGACCGAAACTATATAACGCCGGCTAGGTGGACTGGTGCACTGGTACTAACGCGCTCGGTCTAGCTACCCTTGCGGAGCAATTGGCGAATACACCTACGGGAAATTGCAGACCAACACGGTTCGAGCGGGATTTTGCCTTTCCCTTCACTTTTCCTCCTTTACCATGTCCAGACATGGCTGCTTGGGTTGGTTTGTTGATGTGTTGTGATACGAACCGATGTGGTGTACGGTTTGAATGAGAATGATCGTTACGGCAGCGGAGCGGGGATTTTTAAGCTGACTGGCTGGCTCGAGAATTACGCATGTGTGAGACTGCGACCAATGTTTCGTTCATTTTTTTTCTTTTTCCTTTCCAATCGTGCTTCATTCTATTTCGCTGCTGCTCTGGTTGCCCGTTTTGGTCGGTACGATTTGAGGAGCACAAAATGGACCAATCAAAAATGGGCACATAGTGCATTTGGACAATGCTTGATATTTCACAATTATTCAATTATTTATCTCAAGAAAAATGAAATATTATTCGTTATGGTAGATGCGTAGATATATTTCCTATCAATTGATGCAAAAACCTTTGCGATCTATCGAGAAATGCTCGAGTTATAAGCGTTCCAAATCTTGCATTTTTTCCTACTTGTTCAGTGCCTAGATTTCCATTTCACCCCCTGTATCTTCCGGTTAGACGTAGTCCTACGTCAAAACGGCCACAATACGAGCAAAGACACGATAAAGTTATTTTGCAGCACGACAATACTCGGCCGCATGTTGCAAAACCGGTCAAAACATACTTGAAAATGCTGAAATGGGAGGTCCTATCCCATCCGCCGTATTCTCCAGACATTGATCCGTCCGATAACCTCCTTTTTCGATCGATGCAACATGACCTGGTTGACCAGCACTTCTCCAATTTTGATGGAGTCAAAAATTGGATCAATTCGTGGTTAGCCGACCGTGAATTGCCAGAAAGATGGGAAAAAGTTGTGAATAGCGATGGGCAATACTTTGAACATAAAATTTGTAACCATTTTTGCAGAATAAAGCATTAATTTTTGAAAAAAAAAACAAAAAACTTACCGGTACTCATATTAATCCATACGTTTATATTCTATTTTTTAGAATTCCAGTTAATTATAGGATGCACTCTACAATAAATATTGAGTCCCACTAGTTAGAACAATCATAGTACAGGAAAACCAGTTTTTGTGCGGATTTTTTTGTGGGATTTTTTTTTTGTGCGATTTTTTTTATGTGCCGTTTTTTGTTCTTGTGCGGTATATGAAAAGAAGCATATTTGACGAAGTTATCGATAGTTTATATGCATCTCAGTGCGAAAAAAAGCATATTTGCGTCTAACTTATCCACTTCTTAAACCATTCCCATCCTTTTATCAAATGCTCTAAGTTACGCATGACATGATTTCTAACGGCGATTTTTTTGTTCGGTCCCTATTCACCGCACAAAAAAAAAAGTTTGCCTGTATTCGATATTTCAGTAGAACAATGATAACAAGGTTAACTGGAGGGATGACACCCAAGACATCCGCTCCGGGTGTCACCCGCTCACGCTACGCCACTGAGGGATCTCAACTCATAGTTTCCATGGAATTCGTTCTGGATTTTTGTTATTAAATCCGGTTCAGTTACAATTCCAGTTCATCAAGTTCATCCTATAATTAACTTTCCACCAAATATTGAGTCCCACGAATTTAAACAATCATAGTACAAAAAATTCGCTCCAGAAAAGATACTTTCTTGGGTATTGATTGAAAATATGACGCATGTTTGCCAAAAACAGAAATTGTATTCCGTTTCCATTTCATTTTCCATTCCGTATTAAATTTTTGACGCATTATTCTGTAATCCGGTCGTAGTCGTAGTCGGTTATGTCGAATATACGGGAATATTCTTGTGATAGATTCACGAAGTTTTGATGAATATAATGTTATTACCCTATCAATGGTAAACTAAATGGATTTTCGGAATATATTCAAATAAAACGACGTGAAAATAGTTTTAATAATATATCATATTATATTGGTGAATTTATACACAAGCTTTACCTACGAAAAATCTGAAGACTTTGCTCGCATTTAAAAATACACAATCTCAAAAAGGACAATCCGAGCAGCATCGATTGACCCATAAATTCCTTTTCAGCTCTATCACATCCTTCGTAGACTACACGCAGGCCAGATGGAATAATCAACTCTGATTGTTGTTCGTTTAATTGACTTTCGTTAGGCCCAACTCTATGCTCGATCAACGACCGAACAACACCTTCTGCTGATATACGTTCACTGCCAACGAATATTCCGAAAAGTCGAGCAGAGGAATATTGTTTCATGAAAAATACATTACACTCCTTAAGCTCAACATCATCTGTAGGACGACTTGAGAGCATTAGCATTATCATAGCGATCAGCTGGGATTTTTGGACATTAATGTTCGTTTGGAGTGCATTCCCCATAGCCATGGATTGAGCGACAGCCGGGTTTTCCACAACGTAGACGTCAGCCTCCGGAATCAAGTGATTGAGTTGCGTAACGTTCCGAATCAGCTCGCTAACGTGCAGCTTCCGATCTGGTATAGCGAAACTACTCCAGCCCGCTAATACGGACGGTTTTTGTCTCTCAATTTCAAATTTTGCCCAGGTGATAAAATCCAATCCTATATGCAGAGAAACGCAACTCTTGATTCTAGGAACCACATGCACTGGAATAACGGGAGTCGTGAACTTGACATCTTTTTTTGCCGGCTTGGTTTGTGTTGTTTCCACACTCGGGCATTTGACAATCGAATCACAAAATTTTCGTAAAACGTTTATACCGAACCCATCAAGCTCCAACACATCGTCGAGAGTCATGAAAGATCCGAACTTTTTGCGCCAATCATCTATTTTTTTCAACCGATATTTAGATATATTATATCTGTAAAAGTCAACAGTTGATAAATAAATTACTTTTAAAATAGTACCGTGATTACTTGTATAATTGTTCCACATCATCCTTATTTAATGTATCTAGAATTTTACGTGTTTCATCTTCACTGTACATACACGGGAAACCGAGTTTCGTTGTACTTTTCACGTAGATATTTCGCACATTCAATACAGTGTTACTTATTCTCAGTTTTCGACCAAAATAAAGAAACGTTAACATATTGAATCCGTGAAATGTTATCTAATAATGACTCTGCCACAAAAACATATCAAAACTATTATTTAATCTCAGATTTTTATAAGAGACACAGGAATATTTAAATTGATTCGAACTAGCTTTATGTCAATAGTACCAAAACAGAATGCGTGAATTCATAATATTATTAGGAATGATAGGTATCCCCTCCGTAGGTTGCCCTGGAACATAACATTATTGTTGTCATCAAGACGTTAGTAAGATGGTACTATCTATCAAAATTGCTGTCCAGCACATGAGCAGGATTAGGCCACGGTGATACTGCCTGCAGCTTCTTAGGCTGCACGAAACGCAGACAATCGTGAGAAGTAAACAACTACATAGAATTGTATTGGTGTGGTTACATTGCTTCCCACTTGCTTCGTTCGAATTCGCTAGCTTCTCTTGAACAAAATTGTTTGTTTCTCTTCGTCAGTTATCACACAATCAAGTTTTCGTGCATAGTGACGTCAGTCGTTGTGTTTATCTTTGATTGCCCACCGCATCAATGTAAAAATGCTATTTTCAGGAAGTAATTTATCAATTAAAAACGTACATTTTTGTACAGCTTCCACTGAAAATGAGGCTAATGTGATAGCGTGGAGTGAATATTTGTGAAATCACGAAAAAGACGGATAAATGTGATATTTCCATGTGCCATTTTCACTCCTCCACGTTCATAGAAACAAACGAAGTTTCATTTTTTTACCGTTATGAAGTTGATGTTTCGAACGCTCTCAGTGTCGGTGTGTATGTTGTGAGATAATAATCGCCAATTAATCAAAATTTCACCGGAAATGTTACTGCTTTCGAGAACTAAGCATTCGACTGCTGTCTGAACCTTTTTACCACATGAATAATCGGAATAAGCCTCGATATAATTGTCATCTGTTAAAAAACGACCAGTTGAATGATTTCATAAAAATTTTGACTCAAATTATCATGCAATCATGAGTACTTCGAATATTGTTTTGTATCTTCCATATACATTCCATATTGAATGCGAATAATTACGACACGATATATTGCTTGCCAATACAGATATACTTCGCCTACTGCTCCACCTCTATATGTTTCTCATTGCTCCGATCCAGTGTTACCTCGGCCTTAGGCTACGGTGATACTGCCTGCAGCTTTTTACGAAAATAAGGCTGCACGAAACGCTTACAATCGTTAGAAGTAAACAACCACATAGAATTGTATTGGTGTGGTTACATTGCCTCCCACTTGCTTCGTTCGAATTCGCCAGCTTCTATCGAACAAAATTGTTTGTTTCTCTTCGTCAGTTATCGCACAATCAAGTTTTCTACGGTGATACACATAGAATTGTATTGGTATGGTTACATTGCTTCCCACTTGCTTCGTTCAAATTCGCCAGCTTCTATCGAACAAAATTGTTTGTTTCTCTTCGTCAGTTATCGCACAATCAAGTTTTCGTGCGTACTCCGATCCAGTGTCACCTCAGCCTTATTTAGTGATGCAGATAGTGCAGTTTGCGAGCGTAGTGTGCGTGATAGCTAAGTTTCTATAACTACGTTTCAAATCGTGCCGTCAATATTTGTGTTTATTTTCAATTGCCTGCAACATCCATGTAAAAACGCTATATGTAGTTACCTTTTTGTCAATCAAAAACAGATATGTTTTTGGCGTTTTTTGAGTTCCTGCTGAATATGAGTATAATGTGACAATACGCATTAGATTTATGTAAAATTAAGTCGGAAAAGGCACATAAAAGTGATATTTCTGTGTTTCAAATTTTACTTTCTCACATTCATAGAAACAAACGAATTTTTAAATGGTATTTTCAAGACTCACCGTGTTGTTGTATGTGATTTAAGAAAATAGTCTACAATCGACCAACATTTAATTGAAAATGCTACTGCTCCACAGGACTATATATATAATGATGTTCTCTGGATCTTTTTGTCCATTAAATGATGGAAATAAGTCACAATACAATTTGGTTTATAACATAACATTGCTTCCCACGGTGTCATCACCGTGAGTATTTTTAACATTGTTTGTTTTCTCCATATATACACCATATTGTATGCTAATAATGACGACACCATATTTTGTTTACCAATCCAAATATATTTCGCCTACTAACTCACTTCATGTGTACCTCATTGCTGTCTAGACATTACTTGAATACGAATTGACAGCGGCAAGAATTGTTTACAAACAACAGCAATATCATAAATATGTGATGCACTAATTGCATTGACTGCTGCATAACATAGAGCAGGAAGACGTAAGTGATCGGGGGAGTTGGTATTTCCTTTCGTAGAGCAACAAATGCTCACGAGTTGCATAGGTTCGGTGGCTAAGAATAATGATGTTAACAGAGAGCGAAAATAAAAATCTTCACAAATTGCCTCAGCTCTACCGAGTAAACATTGAATCGTATAACTTTTGCACATGCTAGGTCGCATATAAATTCGTATCAACTTACAATCGTATAAAATATGAATCAAAGGATGCATTATGTGTATCCGAAATTGCAGAAAATGCAAAAAAAAATTTATTATTAATGGATTAAGTAATATATCGTTATAACGATCATACTAGTACTTCGATATGCAGTATCATATTCGCAAGTTCTATATATTTTATGTAGTTTTTAAGGTTTAGCCATAAATTAGTGTAAAAAGCATCGTTATATACGGCTGTATGTGCGCAAAAAAATATGGCATATAGTATATGCCATGTACGTATATCGCCTCCCTTTTTGCATGTATATGCCAGTTATATGCATCATATATCATCCAAATGTGTCTTAGATGTATGTATATCGCCTCCAATTACGGCTATTCATACGATTTAATGTTTTGGTGGTTTGGACAATACTACTAAGATTTAAGGAGAAGGATAAATGGGCTCATGGAAAAGATAGAACCCTAGCGTATGCAGTAGTGATGGACTGTTCATATACCATGTGAACCGAAAAAAGCACAATTTCAGACGCCCCCTCCCCCTACGTGGGCAAGTGTGGGCATTGACTTTACCCCTCCCTCTATATACAATGGAGACATTCTGCAATGTTGTGAAAAAAACATAACGAATACAAAAATTTCCTAAATTTCCTTTTGAGATGATTTTATTTAAATATAATATGTTTTGATTAGTAAAAAACAAAAAGAAATGTTAAAGAACAAATATGTTCAAAATATAAAGCAGAACACACACACACACTGATGTGATCTGGTGATCTAGTTCTTTTCTACGCGGTGATTTTCGTCACTGCGGAATATAATCGATCACAGCAAATACCATCCTCATCATTACTTTCAATTTTCGATTTAGTTCCCTAAACTACGTTCATGCTCAGCCACGATATCTAAGTTTGGCCGTTGTCGTTGACGCAATACAAATCTTTTCAGCTATCGTTCGAAGAAATTTCAGAAGACGCGTCCCTTCCTATATTTCAGGTGAAAGTGGAAGCTAGCAATTGTAGTAGCATAGATAAATCTACGTGTAAAAATGAGGTAATAGTGTTTGTGAGAGAAGAGCAAAGCACACGTAAATAGATCAATTCACTTATCAGACTGTGTGGCACTTCATTGACACGAGTCTTTGAATACATTTGAAAAAAAAAAAAACAATTCAATACTTAAGTAAAATGTATGAACGATATGTTCCGATGAACAATTGCAAATATAAATATATATAGAATGTGTATTTGCATATGAAGTAAAATTCTGAGCGTAACATGAGCAAATTTATAACACAAACGAATTGGGGCTCTTTTGTTATCAACAAGAAAATATTAAATCGCTGTTTCGCAAAATTATTGATTTTCGGGCGAGGGGTAAGGGAGGGAGATGAAAGAAATGAGCGCCATTGTGGCATCAATTTGTGGATAGGGTGCTGAGCGATTGAGCTGTGGAGCGGCAAAGATGCAGATAGTGTGAGTTGTGAGAAGATCGATCTTGTCGAATTGATTTTCCAAACGGTATAGCAATCGATCCGCTGATTAAATGGGTTCCAAAGAATCGATCTTTGTTGAATGAATCCTTGAAAATCGAAAACTTATAAGTACAAGATGCGATCCAAAAGTCACCATTATGTTTGGAAAAATTGTTAGATGGTCTTTGGAGAAATTGAAATCGATGTATACTGATAAACAAATCTACAAAAAGATCGAAAAAATCTAAAGCAAAAAAATTGATTTTCTCGATTTTCTTGAGTGAAAAAGATCGTTTCAAAAAATCGGAAATCGGAATGATCGATCTTCTGAAAATCAATCCCAGATCGCCCAATCCTATCGGAGATTTTTTTTTATCCCATTTATTTATTTAAGGCTCATTAGCATTTTAGCTGTAACAGAGCCAAATTTTAATCGTGTACACGCCACATGGTTATCATATCTATAATTAGCACATTACACAGTTGCCGTTCGCCAGTATTCCTTCTATACCATTACATATGGTACATTCACACAGTAGCCATTTAGGCGTAAGAGTATTCTTTCTGTTCTTCCATTATCCAGTTAGACCACCGGACAGCGGAGACAGTTGATTGATCATTGTTGAGTTATTTATAGAACAGCAGCCCGATGTGTCTTGCAGAGCAGAGCAGTGGTATGGATGAATCGATCTTATTTCGACCGTGGATCGATCTCCGTCGCTGATGATTGTTGCGTGGACGTAGCTATTCTGTAACAACACAAAGATGGTCAATGAGGGTCCTGAGTTTTGAACTCACGATCGATCGCTTACTAAGCGAACGCAGTATCAGAGATGCCAGATAGGAAAACGTTGCTAATTTGAAAATATTAAATCGCTCGTTTTTTTAATTACATTTTCCATACAATACATTACAAAAAGAAAAACTCTATCTATATCAATAATTGTTTGCAAATGAAATAAATATATTATATTTTATTTAAACATGACTGTGGAGGCCGTGATGACACAAACATTTATTTCCACGCGCCGAATCAAAACAATTCAAAAATCACCCGGCATCGATGCTGATGATTGATTGGTAATGGTTTGATAATGGTAATGGACTTCCATGTGGAACAAATATGTACAACAAATTCTACTATCTTCGCATATGCTAATCTGATAGAGATAGATGGTGGCTGTCTCTTTGTGACCTTTGTCAGCGCCAATAATTATTTCGCGTTGCGTCTATTAGTGGAAACATTTTCATATTTTTTTGCGTGGGTGAATGCAAAAAAAATATCTCGGTAGTTTTATCTAAACCGTTGTCGGGTTATATTTCTAAAGGAAAATAAAAAATTAAGGAAAGGAAAAAAGAAAATATGAGAAACCTGAATATGAGGAAAACCAAACATCTTGAATATTCATATTTACTATACCCGTTTACGGTTTCATTTTTCCGTTGTTTAAATTCAGCATCTTTTAAGTTGGATTTCAGCATTCAGTATTTGTTGTATATTATACTAGCTGACCCGGCAAACGTTGTTCTGCCATATAAATTATTTCTAGATACTATTTTTGTTGGTTAGAAAAAATAACGAATGTATTTTAAGCGAGTTTGTATGTTATCGTTCAGGTCTGTAAAATTAATCAGATTGAAGATTTTGCATATATGTAGTTGATTCTTTCAAGCACTCCTATTTATTTCAAATACCCGCCAAAGTGCGAGTAAGTAAAGTAAAATCCATCATTATTTTCACAATAACGACACATTAATCTCAATGTCGTCAAAATTAATTCCAATTGCAGAAATTACCTCCAATTGGACAAACTTATCATTATAGAAAAAATCCACAATCATTTTTTTCTATCTCACTTTTCACTGCAGTACTAATATGTAACTCATTTTTTTCGAATTTTCCTTTTTATCTTGAATTTTCTCCAAAGTATTCTCTCATTCCAATATAAGTGAAGACAAACTCAACGATATATAGACGACACTAATCTGATCAGCCGTTCTCCTGTGATGATGAGTGATACGTACGTGGGAAAAACCTTGTTTTATATATAAAGATTATTATATTTCATATTAGTCTTAGTTTGAACATAACTACAAATACAATTCGTTTGTTTTGCATTTCCGTCTATTAAGAAAATATGCACTTTACAATGTGAAGTGTTACAGTTCATCGTGAAATGGGGCTTTTAAGAAACGCTTCAAAAATTGCGTTTTTGTGACACCTAGTGAAAAAGCTAAATCGGGTCAACATGTGACAAGACGGGGCCACATGTCACACAGCAAACGAAATGATGAACCTATTCCGCAATGAATTTGATGAGCAACTCATCTCTCATTTTAGACCAGTGAATTGACCACCATAATCGTGCGGATTGATGCTTTTGGACTGGGGTAAGCCAAATCTCAGCATCAATTCAAACACTTGAAGAAAACATCACACGTGATATTGTTAAGATACCAGCCGATATACTTAAAAAAGTAACTCGAAATTGGACGTAGTTGTGACCAACATTTACATGAAGGATTGCTTCTCAACACCTTTTTTATTTAATTCTTAAATTTGAGTAAATTGGATAGGCAATAACGATTTTTCGTTAAAAAACGAAACGAAAATTTGATAACATAATTTGGTTGGAGGAGTGACACCCAAGTCACCCATCCGGTCACGCTACGCCACTGCTCCATACGTTGCGTTTTAAATTGAACAACCTGAACAGGAAATACTACCGAATGTTGAAGAAAAACAATGCGACGAAAGACATTTGAAATAAATCTACATTTTCATTTTTTGGCCGCTGTGGCAGTATTGACCAATCCCTTACTTCGACCAAAATGCAGTTTACTTCACATTAATGTCAATTTTCGACAGTTCAGAACCAAAACAACAAATATAGGACTATTCCCAGCCACAGGGATCAGCGGTGCTCAAATGCGATTCAAGATTGAAGCTGTCAACTTGTATCTCTCTCTGTATCTCTTTTCTGGTTGCGAGTCGTCCATTGTGTCAAAAGTGTAAAAAACGACATCTTTTCATTTTCGCGTAGAACATCGATGGTCAAAATGATATTTTGTCGAGAAAATCGGCATTTCATTTACTTTTTAATAGGTGAGTGCGATGTTTTTGGTGCAAGCAGGCGCTTCACATCGTCAGTGTTCGCTAGCGACCAGTAATCTACCGTAATAGTTGGTTTTCGCAAAAACCATTTTTCGTCACTAGATCGTCATCATTAGCAAAAGGCAGACAAACTTAAAGTTAATTTTGAATCTGAATGAAATGTACCTTTCTATGAAAATTGAACTTTTTGTTCAAGCGATTAATGTAATGGACGAACATGGTTAACTATGAAATATATTGTTGTGTTTCCTATAGCACTATTTTAGTGAGAAAAAAATAGATGGTTCATTAAAACCGGATGGCTTGATAGACTCGAAAAGCGTGTTCAAAAATAATTACAAACACTGCTCATTTTATAGAAATGTACTACACATGTGTTAAATACGATGACATTTGATAGAACTTTGATATAATAACGAAAACAAAAATACATTCATCTTTTATCTGCTTTTAGGAATTGCATAAAGGCTGGAATCATTTGTAGTTATTGAACTGTGCCATCTAAAAGTGATTTGATTTAAAACAAGCGACCGACCGGATTCAATTTCTCAAGTTGAAATAAGACACCGTGTGAGTTTCAAGGAATAGTGAATATCAGTTTAGATATATTTTGAGTAAATGACGAAAAATCGTATCGTTTCGCAAAGATCTCGAGATAAATGAACTAGCTCAGTAGAACAATCAGTGGGATCTTCCAAATCCTTAAATGAGTGTAAAGCACGTAGCACTGGACCATATAGGATATCAACACCGCCGTCGTCCTCGGGTATATCAATGCGAGGACGAACAGCAGCTACAGCTGGTGGAATTATACAATGACCGAGAATCAAGCCAATGAGCATCTTCGAAATCAGCAGTGGCAGAAGGCGAAAGGTAAGTGAGCCAAATGTCACCTCGTTTCTCTCTGTATAGCACATGTACGAAATTCACGTCAAAGAACGCAATGTTCATTGGGGTTAACGAATGTCTCCGAACATCGTTACCGTTCGGGTCAGAAATTCTATCGTCATAGATCGTTTTTCTGGCTTGCACTGGTTCAGGGGAACTGTGTAGGGTGTGTTGGGATGAGGCGTTGCCAGTCCCCAAGAAAAGCCACAAAAATCCGGCTAGCTTCTCTAAGCGAATTGACGCCGATAAAAGCGTCTTTGTCCAGTCCTGGTGGTACTCGGGACGTAAAACAGCAGTATCCTGCGAGATAGTGAGGTTGGTCGCAGGCCTTGCAAGCCGCACCGCAAAAAAAGCCAAGCAACGAACAAGAAAACACAAGAAAATTTGAACCGGACTTATCGACACAGACCCAGGCGACGAAAACGGACTAACGATTGGAAACTCGGAACGTAGAATCTTTAAAATCTATCAATTTCATAGGTAGTACTCGTGTGCTTTCCGAATTATTGAAAAACCGCAAGTTTGCCATCGTAGCGCTGCAGGAAGTGTTTTGGAGAGGATCTACAGTACGGACGTTTCGCGATGGTCATACCATCTACCAGAGCTGCGGCAACACTAACGAGCTAGATACAGCTTTCATTGTGATGGGTAATATGAAGAAGCGTGTGATTGGATGGTGACCAATCAAACCAAGAATGTGCAGATTGAGGATAAAGGACCGATTCTTCAACATCAGCATCATTAACGTGCACAGCCCTCGCCTTGCAAGTCCCGATGATGACAAAGACGAATTCTACGCGCAACTGGAACGCTGCCCAGAACACGACATCGAGATCCATTATCGGAGATTTTAATGCCCAGATTGGTAAAGACGAGGAGTTCAAATCTCATCGATTTCGCCACCTCTAAGAATATGGCCGTACGCAGTACATTCTTTCAACACAAATTCCTCCACCAATACACCTTGAGGTAACCAAATCAAACAGAATCTCAGATCGACCATGTTCTGATAGACGTCGGCATTTCTCGGATATAACTATCGTCAAAACCTATCGAGGCGCTAACATCGACTCGGACCACTACCTAGTGATAGTTAAGATGCGCCCAAGACTCTCCGTTGTGAACAACATTCGGTACCGATGCCCGCGACGGTACAATCTTACGTGACTGAAACAAACAGATGTCGCTGAAAACTACGCACATTCGCTTGGAGCTGCGCTGCCGGAAGAGAACCCAATTAACGGAGCTTCTCTTGAGGACCGTTGAAGCATGATTCAAACAGCCATAAATAGCGTAGCGGAGAACATCCTAGGACACATAGAACGAAGACCACGGTACGAGTGGTTCGATGATGAGTGTCAGCAAGTGTTACACGAGAAGAACGCTGCGCGGGAGCTAATGCTGCGTCATGCTACCCGTCAGAATGTGGAACGATATAGACAGAAGCGGAGACAGCAAACCCAACTCTTCAAGGGAAACAAGCGTCGCCAGGAAGAGGAGGGTTGTGAAGAACTCGAATAGATGCACCGTTCTCATGAGACCCGAAAGTTCTCTCGGAAACTCAATACATCCCGAAAAGGCTTCGCACCTCGAGCAGAAATGTGTCAGATTCAGGATGGGAGTATAATGACGAACGGACGTGATGTGACCGAAAGGTGGAGGCAGCACCTCGATGAACACCTGAATAGCGTACAGGCAGAGGACCAAGATAACGGTGGAAGCGATTACGTTGGTGCAGTAAAAATGAAGACGTACCACCTCCAACGATAGGTGAAGTTAGGAATGCTACCAACCAGCTGAGGAACAACAAATCAACTGGCAGATGGTGTCGGAGCGGAACTTATCATGATGGGCAAAGAAAAGTTGGTTAGCTATCTGCATCGGCTGATTGTCAGAATTTGGGAAACAGAACAGCTACCGGAGGAGTGGAAAGATGGGGATATTTCCCCTATCTTCAAGAAAGGGGACAAATTAGACTGTGAAAACTTTCGTGCAATCACTGTTCTGACAAAGTGCTTTCCCAAATCATCTTCCGTCGTCTATCGCCACTGACAAACAAATTCGTGGGAGGTTATCAGACCGGCTTCATCGAAGGTCGACCTTGCGACAGATCCTCCAGAAATGCCGTGAATACGGTATCCCCACGCACCATCTATTCATCGACTTTAATGCCGCATACGATTTAATAACACGGAAAGAGCTATGGAGAATCATGGACGAAAACGGCTTCCCCGTGAAGCTGACAAAACTGGTTAAGGCTACGATGTCTCTCTTGCCTGCTGTTCAACATTGTGCTAGAGGGTGGTATGAGGCGAGCGACGTTTAACTTGCGTGGTGCGATTTTCAATAGATCCAGTCGATTCATTTGTTTCGCTGATGACAGTGAGAATTAGACTGAAAATCAATGCGTCTAAAACCAAATACATACTGGCTTCCGGATCCGAGCACGACAGGACCCGATTACGTGGTAGTGTAATGATCGACGGCGATGAGTTCTAGGTAGGGGACCAATTTGTCTACCTTGGCTCAATGGTAGCGTCTGACAATGATACCAGCCGCGAGATCCGGAGACGCATAAATGGGAGTTGTACCTACTATGGTCTCTACAAACACTTAAGGTCAAACAGACTTAGCAATTGTGCGAAATGTTCCCTGTACAAAATGCTCATAAGACCGGTTGTCCTCTACGGGCGCGAAACTTGGACAATACTCGAAGAGGACCTGCGAGTCTTTGAACGATGAGTGTTAAGAACCATCTTTGGCAGTGTACAGGAGGTTGACGTATGGAGGCGAAGGATGAACCACGAGCTCGCACAACTCACCGGCAAACCCAGTATCCAGAAAGTGATCAAAGCTAGAAGGATATGCCGGGCAGGACATGTTGCAAGAATGTCGGACAACTATTGTGCAAAAATGGTGTTCATCGGAAATCCGAATGGTGCGAGATGACGAGGAGCGCAACGAGCTAGGTGGTTAGACCATGTGGAGCATGACATGGTGAGCACGGGGTGCCCGCGGAATTGGAGAGAGATAGCCACGATCCAAGTTAATTGGAGAAAAATGTGAATCAGGCCATGTTGTAAAGACGTTAAACCAAAATAAATATAATAAGAAATAAATAAATAATACACTTCATTTCATTTTCACCGTGAAGTGACGTTCGTGATCAGACCCTATGTGTTAGGTAACCAAGATCATCTTCGGTCTCTACCGATCCTGCCCAGTATTCGTTCGTATTTGTTCACACTTGACGTTCTGTTTCCAAAAGTGATAACTGATTTATATGGATCGACAAGATGTGATTTGTTATTTTAGCGAAATAGTTACAAAAAAAAGTGCTACTCTATATTAATAAAATGCGAACATATGTATCTTTACATAAAAATAGGGTAGATAGGCAATATGACCAGGCGGGGCGAAATGGGCCACCCTTCGTTTGGGCTTGTTATTGAATCAATAACACATATTTTCCAACAATTTGTGTTAGAAATACTCTTATTCAGTATGTCCGTGAAAACCGTATTCAAATTCAATTATTTTGTAAAAACATTGAACGAAATCTCATACAAACTGATTATCACAAAAAACCCCATAATAAAGCAATCAACAAAATAAGCTCTGTACGTTTCATACTGAAATTTATGACTCTGTTCTCTATATCAATCCGTACAGATATTATCTCTGAACATTTCCACTGATTCATTGCGTTACTTCGTCATTTCATGTAAAAGTTCAGTTCATTTTTATTAAGCGTAAATGTACGGGGTGAAATGGAAAACCTGCTTGGGGCAGTATGACCAGGTATTTTTTCAACATAACCTGTAAATACAGTTGTCAAAATTTGTAAACAATGTTGGAAATAGCTAGATGTGGAATCATGGTGCGGAATTATACCAGAACATCTGATCGTAAAAAGTGGTCACAGACCAATTTGAACGCGGCCATCGAATCAGTGAAAAGTGGTACATCAGTGCGACATGTAGCCTTGGTTCATTGTGTCCCGTGAGAAACACTTAAACGTTATTTACATTGTGAAGATCATTTGCAGCTCCAGCTGTTTGGATCATTTGGTAATGTTTCTACGACGAAGTAAGAGAATGAGCTTATAGATTATATTATCGCTATGGAACAACGGTTCTAAGGTGTTATGACGAAAGAAATTCGGATGTTGGTGTTGGATGTTGGTCACCCTTCCAATAGCCAAGAGTAATTAGCCGGAATGAATTAGTTGGATGGTTTTCAAAAACGCCTCTCACAAAATAGAATAAATTTTCGTTTTATGAATTTGTTACGTTATTTCCTGGCGAAGACATGCTTAAATAATTGAATCAACTAACATGGTCATATTGTCCCGCGTGGTGGCCCATTTTGCCCCGTAGTGCTTCCGATCGACGAAAATGGCAGAAATTTTCCACAAAAATCTGCTTTAAAGCATACTACTCCTACAATGTACATCGATCAATAAGGTTTCGACAAGTGGCATGATTTATCAATGTTCCTACATTGTTT
Organism: Toxorhynchites rutilus septentrionalis; assembly: GCF_029784135.1. NCBI lineage: Eukaryota > Metazoa > Arthropoda > Insecta > Diptera > Culicidae > Toxorhynchites > Toxorhynchites rutilus. The sequence continues at coordinate 133,926,779 of NC_073745.1, forward strand.
AGAACGTTTCGTTCATAGGAGGACCATATTGCCTTTATCCACCCTATTTACTTTTAGCATCAAAGCCATATACACGGAAAAAATAGAAATTTCTTTTACCCGGCCTATCCGGCTATCCGGCCTCGAAGCTGGCTGGATATCCGGTATCCGGCCAAACCTCTATCCGTTTAATCACTAATTTTGAATATTAAATTTATTACAGTGTATACATAAATACCTTGATTTATGAAAATGTTTAACGCAACGTAACACGATGGTTTTCGTTGGAGACAGTTAAGCGAAATCTTGAGCGATTTGAAGAGCTTAAACTATTCTTTTCGTTCCAAGTTGTGTATGACCATAATCAAATCAAATAAAATTTGCATATATCGGCACGCGGTACGAAGCCTCCACGTGTACGGTTCACTATTTTGATTCTCCTGTTGGCACTTTTTTGTTCTGAAATTCAAGGTCTGGCGAATCCGAATGATTTTCATGTGTTTCTCGTTAGCTCGTTTTGCAGCACTCTCAACACAACAATACTGCCGTTCTACGCATAGTTGTCCCATGTTCCAAAATCCGCAACTGAGAAAAACGCAATCAAAGTTTTCTCGCATATTTGTCTACCAAAAGCTTTAAGCATTGCAATTTAGCAATACACCGGGTTTTTTATAAGCACTATACTATTGTTTAATGAAATGTGATGAGATCCCCTCACTGAATCAATCAAGCATGATTACGGGTTTAAAAATTCAAGGTGGGACTGTTACGCCTAGAATATCAACATGGGACAATTGAATTTGATGTTGTTTCTTGATATACCTGGAACAAAAAATTTTTTTGTGTTTTTTTCGAAAGAATATGCATAGAAACATCGTTTTATGAAGAAATGAGTGATCTGCAACACCTTCGCAGAATATAAATCTAATTGTTATTAGGCATTCGCTAACAAGCTGTACACGTGTTCTGTAAACTTTTTCTTAATTGTTTGAGAATTAGTTCGTTCTTTCAAACCAGAAAATAGTGCATTACGCCTGCTGAAAGTGTGACATGAAGTTCTTGCACTTGAACCGACTTATTCGATATGGATCTACAAAAAATACATGGTGGGACAGTTATGAACCGAATATCAGCATGGGACAATTGAGCTTGGTGTTGTTTTTTTTAAAGTTGGGAATAAACCATATGTTTTTTTTTGTTTTTTCCATAAGATTATGCGAAAAAAACAACGTTTTATGAAGAAAAGAAATCACCAAAAAGTAACATGGGACAACTATGCGTAGAACTGCAGAATACCTAATGCAGCTTCCGAGGATATGAATATTCGCACTGTGATAGGTGCAAACGTTCACGATCTCTGAGAAAAATCTACCTTCAAGAAGCACGTGATCGATTCGGTTCACTGTCCTTTGATCTTGTGATCAATAATATATGAAAGAAAGCCTAAGACCGCTCGTCACTCGTGGCTACACCTGGAAGGCTGTACACAGTTCGCCATTGTCATTAGGCTACTTACAGAAGCTATTCTGCTCAACTACCAGTCTTCCTCCCTTGCAATTGGAGCGTTCATGTTACCGATGACGAGTTTGAAGTCACGCCGCGGGCATCTATTGTAGGCTTGCTCAAGCCGTGCGTAGAACTCTTCCTTCTTATCTACAGTACTTCCTTCGTGTGTAAATCCGCACAAACGATCGGTAAACGTACCCACTGGATGACGTGTCGTTGCGTTTTGCCCATCACAAGCAAAGCCGGTGCCAAGCTCGATGATTGTACCGCCGCTATGTTAGAAAGTGACATCCCATCTCCTGCCCCTTCTCACCTTTCTTCCTGTCCAGCGAAGCTCCTGTAGTGCTACGACTTCAAAGTTGCGCGGTTTTAGTTTATCAGGCGGCGTCAACTCGCTTTGTATCATATATTGGTATTTTGATATTTAGGATATTTTTTGGCTGAAAAACATAGATTTAAAAAAAGTTTTTTATTGATCAATACAATAATTCTCGATTCATTACCCTTTATTTGCAGATATCTACGACCAACTATTGCACGCGTCCTCTAGCAACTACAAACTTTCTAAAGAACGCACTATAGCATGCTTGTACGGTCGAACTGAATGCTGTTTAGAGTTGAAGAAATATGACAACGTTGCCCAAGACTGCCGTCAGTTGCTGAAGCTTCTAAGTGCTAGTGATGCAGGTACCAGTCGTGCGACGGGTTCCACCAGTCCAATACCATCATCAGCGTCTTCTACTTCTTCAACAACATCTAATTCGTCTACACAGAATGGCCCAACCGCAACAACAGAATCTAAAGTACGGAAGCGTCTAATCCATTCACTATATAAGCAACAGAAATATGCCGAAGCGGAGGTCATCCTTCAGGAGTGGGCTACATGTCACAAACAACATCAGGACATCAATCGTTATCTGGAAAGATTACGGTCCGTATTGAAAATGGCGTCGGCAAATTCCTCTCCAACAACAGTTCTTGTCGGCGCAGATCAAGTGTCAACTCCGGTTGATTCAACAGCGATGTCCACATCATCGTCGGCATCATCTGATTCTTCAGTTGATCCGTCTTCGACACCGACGTCGACCGTTTCCTCCCTGTCATCTCTAAACGAGGAATACGAGCAGATTGAGGCCAAACTGGAAAACTTGATTATCAACAATCTCCCTCCAGATCGGTATACTAAACAGTTGAACCAAATCGAAAATAATCTGCGAGCGAATGCTGACTACCATAATAATCACATCGGTAAAAATGGTAATGCGAATAACGTCGTTCCAAACCAATCGAATGATGACCAATCAGTTGAAAAAGAATCAATTTCAAACGGTAGCAACACATCAGTTAACGGGAATGAAGACAGCAAAGATAGTTCAGTGAACATAACCAGTAGCAGCGAAATACCGAGCGGAGACTCGGCTTCTGCAAACACTCATTCGACTGCAGCTGTAGCGACATCATCATCGGCTTCGAGCTCGACAAGCAATCCCAATATTAACAATTTCCAGAAGCAACTTGACAAAATCAGCAACATCAGCTGTGTTTATTGTACAATGGTTTTCGCCGACCGTTCGGAACTAAGAGCTCATTGTCAGACGGAAAGTCATCAAAATATTATCATGTCCGATGAAGGTAAGAAAAATTTGGAATGTTAGGGCTTCCGTGCAGCTGTTTTATTTAAATTGTTATTTTCTTCTCAGGCCGTGACTGGAAATGGCGTCCTCCACCCCGCGGATTCATTGCCGAATCATACACATTGTGTGAGAAATTCGTTGACAACCAAGCCTGCCATTATGGAAATCAATGTGTTGAAGCCCACGGCACAGACGAGCTGAACGAATGGAAGGAACGCTTCGAGTATCGTAAGAAAAAATTGCAACGAGCGCGGGATAAAGAGTTGTATGGAAAAAGTTACACCGAACAACTGCTCGAACGGTGGGTTCTGGCACCAAGTCCAGATAAGGTGATGAAGGAAAAGATCGAAGGTGTGGAAGAATCGTTCTCGCAAGATCTGGTAACAACGGTAAGCTCGAAAGTCAGCAAACGTGAGTGGACCTTTGTACTGAAGACCCGGAAGCTACTGAAGGCTGTAGCGCTGCTACAAGATGCGCATCGCAATCATTTTACAATCAAGCAAATATTTCCGGGTGAACCGCGAAGTGGAAGCATTGGCAAGAAGCTTAGCCAAACAGCTGTTGGCAACAAGGTAGTGGAAGCCGAGCTAACTTCTGACCAGGAATGGGTCGCACCGTCGGACGCAAAGCATGATGTAATGTACGAAACGAGTCCTCTCCTAGAACACAGAGTGAAGGTCGTTTTCAATACCGATATTTATGGCACGTTTCGTCAGGCGGTTGTTTTTGATTTTGGCAGTGAACCCGTGTTGGTTAAACACCTATGCGTAGACGTGGTCCCAGTAACGGAGGCAGATAAAATTCAGGAAATCCGGAAGGATGTAGTGATGTCCACTTCGGAGCGATGGGATGAGACCAACTCGGAAATAGTGGATTTCACGACGACCATCATCCCACACATGCAAACGCCGGCTTACGCTGCCGACGCGGAACGGGAGAAAGATCTTCTGCTGAGATACCCTTTGCCAAAAGCGTCCTCATTCGTCCTGACACAGTCAACTATCACCGAAAAGAAACTAACGAAAAATAATTACCGCAACCGCATTCACGAGCTTCTCTATGTGGAAGAAATTGCTCGTTATGAACAAATCGCACGCTATAATCTTCAAACGAAACTAACGATTGCAACAAATTATCTGTTGACACCAAGTGGCATGGCCACCAGCACGGCCAAATATTCTCATTCGGGTGAACTGTTTGCTCTGATGAAACTGGGGAAGGATGTTTCGGAGGACACATCTGCGGGTCGATTAATTCTAAACAATTGTCAGGCAGTGTTCATCGCTTCCCGAGAACCAATTCCACCTGGCGAGAAACGAAAAGTCTACGAGGCTGTCATTGAGGACAAAGGAAAAAACATGATATATCTAAAGGTTTCGGCAAAAGCGGTTGCCGGACTAGGTTTGAAGCCAGAAACAGAGTTCACCGCAGATATTCAGTTTCAACCGAATCGATTGACGTATTGCGAGTGGCATCACGCAATCGACAAAATTGCGGACTTCAGAATAATATTCCCAGATATTTACCTTGAGCCCAGCATTCCGTGGACACCTCAACGTCAGTGGGACGCATCGCTTGATCCGAAACTAAACTCAAAACAGAAAGAAGCAGTCGTAGCGGTTACGACACCGGTTAACATTGCCCTCCCTCCAATTTTGCTGATCGGACCATTCGGCACAGGCAAAACGTATACCTTAGCTCAGGCTATCAAACAGCTGTTGCTGCAATCTGATACGAAAATTCTCATCTGTACGCATTCAAATTCGGCAGCTGATTTGTACATTAAAGATTACCTCCATCCATGGGTGGAGGAAGGCATGGAAGAAGCGAAGCCTCTGAGAGTTTACTACCACAAACGATGGGTTGCTACGGTCAACAGCATTGTGCAAAAGGTATGTAGGAATAGAGTAATTCCACGCCGAATCAGTCGGCCGCTGTCCCGATTCAACTTGTCTTTTTTAAATTTTCAACATATTGTGGCAGTTACGTAGAATCATAATTTTCATTATCAAATGACCAATTTTAATTACAACTGATTTTTATAAGTGTGTATCCAGAATCATTGATTTTTTTTTTTTGCAAAATAAGAATAACTCGAAATCCAGATGATATGATGTGCAGAAAAGTTGTTGGAAAATCAATGAACTATTGAGGAAAAACAACATTTTAAATACATCATTAAAGAATCAAAGCACAGGCCGACAGATACATGATGTATTTATATTATCAGACATAGCGGATTCTGAGTTCTGACCGGCAGCGCAGACGGAACGGAGATATTTGTTTTTTGGAGTGAGAACGTAAATTCGAGTTGATGACATTGAGCTTCGTATCATAAGTAAGGAAGGAAGGAAGCGACAATGGCAATAATGAATTTTCAAGTGGAATGAAAATAGACTCAAAATGAAAATTATGAATAAAAAATAACTTTTCTATATCAAATATGTATTTAATGTACATGAAAACCACATTTTTTTGCAAGTGGAAAAATGTTATATGAAAATTGCAACTGAAGATAATTTTTTATTACAGTCAAAGCTCTCTATAGCGACAACTCTTCTAATAACGACATGTCCAAAGGTCCCTTCAAAATCGCATAGAAATTCTTTTCTTTATTGCGACATTTCTCTATAAGACCATTCCCTGTAGCGACACATTACCGCTCATACATATCTCTATTGAGACAATTTTCAATGCTATTTCATTCAAAGTGCTATGACAATTAGCTGAATTGAACTCAGTATATGACTATTATTCTATCCTGGAGCGGACGCAGAATAATTGCAATGGTGGACTGTAATTTTGGGCTCACCCGGTTCCAATAGACCTTAGGCCGAATTTAGGTGTCCGCACAGAATTTCCACGGGTGGGGTTCGTATGTGGATCTACAAACTTGGTCTGAAAGGATTAACACTGTTCGAATAGGTTTTATATTTATTTGCTTGATGTTATCGGTAAAAAGGTTGCCTGTCGCATTTGAATTTTTTTCAGTTCATTCGTCTCTAGCCTTGAAAAAGGCCCTTGACAAACTTTACACTTCCAACACCACACCTCCACCCTCACTGCCTTGAGAAAGCCACTCGATCCCTCGCCATCCAGCTCGTCCAGCAACGACTTTGTCCAGTCGGTGTCCTCACGAAGAATGATAACGCCTTCTTAGCTAACGATGCTGTTTTTATATTGGGCGAACATACATGTTTTCTTCTGTTGCCCTTCAGTGGCATAGCGAACAACTATAAACGAAAATAGTCTACGTTATGTTTTGTGAACATTAATCATCTGTTCACGCGTAACTGATATGAGTTTTCGGATACAAACAGGCAAATTAAAATTTGAAACATGGTACTTAACCTGAACACATTTTTACATGCGATTCTGCTGACGGCACATTTTAAAATTCTGCTCAAAATACTGCTGCACATAATCAGCTATACCATTTCGTATAACAAAAGAGCAATCCAAAAAATAACTCTCGAAAGAGACGTGATCGCTCTGAAGTTCTCTTGATAAACAGTGAGAAACAAACTAAGCGATGATGTGTGGATAAAAAGGAACACAATAGATATTATCTGTCGTGGATCACGTTTTCTCAAAATACTCAAAATGATTCTGGCGCAAACTTAATCCAAAACAGGGCTAAAGAGAAGCAAGTTGACTAAGCTATTTCTGTATAGTTGGCAGACTTCTGAATTCAACACAAAACTCAGCTCAGCCAAACCTAGATGTTTTAAAAACATTAGGAACCTTCCAGAACAAAAATGCGTGGATGGTGAGTGCGTTATTTGAAGAATGGATTTTCAAACAGGATGAAAGAATGGACTGAAGAGAGACGTATCACTCTGTTTATTGATAACTAGCTGACCCGGCAAACTTCGTCCAGCCTAAAAATTTTTTTCGTTATCACATCCACGGTTTCATACTAAGCGCACGTTCATGGGTCCAATCGCAAAACTGTTCATTGATTGATCTTCTAATCTACCTTTTAAATTTATTTTTTACTATAAAATTTCAGTACTTCTACCAAAACTCGACATTATAATATCAAATTATTTTCCAACACAATTCTCGTGCAAGATATTTCATCCACTTGCAAATAACATGTTTCTCTTATTAATTCGTTTATTTTTGCAGGCTCAGTAACTTAAGTTTAAAGGAGCCGAATACTTAAATATAATTTCAAAACTATATATATATAAACAATTTTCTTACATCTATGGTTAGTAAGGTGGAAAACCGATTACTCGCGGTGTACACGAGTTTAGAAGGGTGACATATTTTTAGGAGAAGGATGGGGTATAAGGAAACTGTAACAATGTTGATGAACACTCAATTCTTAAATCTGTTCGTATATCTATAGTGTTTTTACATTTCAACTTATTCTACTATTTATAGCAAGGGGACGAATTACCCGCAAAGGAAGGAAAGGAGGGTATAAGGATATAGGGACAATCACACACGAAGATCGATAGCTTTAAGGAAAACATATATATGGGACATGTAATCAAGGTCTAACCGAGCCAACACATCTCTCACCGGCACATTGGGCTGTCTTCCTCTGGCCCGAAGGGAGTTTTCTAAATTCGATCTGGCGACCAGATACACCTCGCACGACCAAACAACGTGCTCGATGTCGCGATAACCTTGGCCACAAACACAGAGATTGCTGCTGGCAAGATTGAAACGAAAGAGTAGTGCATCTAACGAACAGTGATTGGACATGAGTCGGGAGAAGGTGCGAATAAAGTCCCGACTCAATTCCAGACTTTTGAACCACGGATTGAGGCTAACCTTAGGGATAATCGAGTGAAACCAACGGCCCAATTCATCTTCATTTCACTTGCGTTGCCAGTTAGCGATGGTATTTTTGCGGACTAAAGAATAAAATTCATTGAAGGCGATTTGACTCTGATAAATATCGCCTTCAATTGCACCTACCTTTGCTAATGAGTCAGCCCTCTCATTACCCGGAATTGAGCAATGAGAAGGGACCCAGACAAAGGTAATGACATAACAGCGTCTGGATAAAGCACTCAAAATTTTTCGTATTCTCTCAAGGAAGTACGGCGAGTGCTTTTCCGGCCTCACTGAACGGATAGCTTCGACAGAGCTAAGACTATCCGTTACAATGTAATAGTGTTCAACAGGTCGTGAGGCGATGCTGTCCAAAGCCCAGTGTATCGCTGCCAATTCAGCAATATACACTGAGCAAGGATTCTGAAGACTATAGGAGGTGCTAAAAAATTCGTTGAACACTCCAAATCCTGTGGACTCATTCATAGATGACCCATCAGTAAAGTACATATTATCACAATTGATACGCCCATACTTTGCATTGAAGATCGTAGGAACGAACCCCAATCTAAGATAATCTGAATTTTCATGGATTTTTTCCCTCATGAACAGATCAAAATGTACAGAGGAATTGACGTAGTCAGGAAAACAAACACGGTTGGGAATATACGAAGAAGGATCAACCTGCATGGAGATGAATTCATGATATGAAGTCATGAATCCAGAATGAAAATTTAGCCCGATCAGCTGCTCAAAATTTCCGATCACCAATGGGTTCATAACCTTACACCGGATGAGGAACCGAAGAGATAATAAATTGAAGCGATCTTTTAGTGAGAGTACGCCTGCCAAAACCTCGAGACTCATGGTATGCGTTGAGGGCATACATCCCAACGCAATACGGGGACAAAGATACTGAATTCGCTCGAGTTTAATAAGGTGTGTTTTGGCAGCTGATTGAAAACAGAAACTGCCATACTCCATCACTGAGAGAATAGTTGTTCGATACAACATTATAAGATCTTCGGGATGGGCTCCCCACCAGGTGCCGGTAATTGTACGGAGAAAATTTATTCTTTGTTAACATTTTTTGCTCAGATACCTAATATGGGCCCCCAAGTACATTTGGAGTCGAACCATACCCCAAGATACTTGAATGACATAGCATAAGTGATCGGTTTACCCAAAAGTTGAAGCTTTGGTTTTGCTGGTCTATGCTTCCTAGAATAAACCACCATCTCTGTTTTCTCCGTGGAGAATTCGATCCCTAGCCCAATGGCCCAGGTTGAAAAATTGTTCAAGTTATCTTGTAAGGGTTCTTGCAGGTCGGATTCGTTTGATCCTACGACAGACACCACTCCATCATCTGCAAGTTGTCTTAGGCTGCAATTTTGTGTAAGGCAATTGTCGATGTCGCTTACATAGAAGTTGTACAAAAGGGGGCTTAAACATGAGCCCTGGGGAAGGCCCATGTACGAGAACCGACTTACTGCCGAATCTCCGTGAGAAAAGTTCAAATGTTTCTCACAAAGCAAGTTATTATTCAAGTACATATTATTCAATAGAGGCGGCAGACCCCGAGAGTGTAATTTGTCTGACAAAACCTCTATTGAAACAGAATCAAAGGCCCCCTTTATGTCCAAGAATACTGAAGCCCTTTTTTTTTTTCGGCGTAAGCCATTTGAATTTCTGAAGAAAGCAACGCAAGACAATCATTCGTCTCCTTGCCCCTACGGAACCCATATTGTGTATCTCAGAGTAGGCCATTCGTTTCAACCCAACGATCAAGGCGAAACAAGATCATTTTCTCCAACAATTTCCGTATACAAGACAGCATTGCTATTGGGCGGTACGAATTGAAGTCGGACGCGGGTTTTCCGGGTTTTTTAATAGCTATAACTCGCACTTGTCTCCAAACATCTGGAACAATATTATGCTCCAGAAACTGATTGAATAAATTCAACAAGCGATTTTTCGCCACATCAGGGAGGTTTTTCAGCAAGTTGAACTTATTTCTATCCGATCCCGGAGCAGAATTGTTACAAGAAAGGAGAGCAAGAGAGAATTCTTTCTATCTTGTGGTATACCTCGAACAATTTTTGCACAGGTGCGGAATCAGGACAAACCTTCCGTGCAAAATTAAAAATCCATCGATGTGAATATACCTCGCTTTCATTCGATGAAGAGCGATTTCTCATGTTTCGAGCCACTTTCCATGATTTTTTCATTGACGTCTCTCGTGATAAACCTCCCACGAAATTTCGCCAATAAGCACGTTTTTTCCATCAAATTTTTGAACTGATTCTCAAGGGCTAAATACAATTGAAAATTTTCAGGGGTTCCACGTTTCCAAAAAGCTTTAAATGCATTCGATTTATCCTGATAAAGCTTGGAACATTGGCTATCCCACCATGGATTGGGAGGCCTTCGACGAATAGTGGAGCCTGGGATGGGTTTCGTTTGAGCGCGAACCGCGCTGTCATATATCAAACGAGAAATGAAGTTATACTCCTCCAATGGAGGCTTGATGGCTAGAGCAATCGCGTCCGCATATTTTTTCCAGTCAATGTGTCTTGTGAGGTCATATGACATGTTTATAGATTCAGAAGAATTCGACCCAATGGTGATGGAAATTTTGATTGGCAAGTGATCACTACCGTTGGGGTCCTGGATTACATTCCACTTGCAATCTAACGATAGTGAATTCGAGCAAAGCGAGAGGTCAAGAGCACTTGGGTTAGCAGGAGGTTTAGGTACACGTGTTGTTTCCCCAGTGTTTAAAACGGTCATATTGAAGCTGTTACAAAGGTCATATATCAACAATGAACGATTGTCATCGTACTGTTCCCCCCAGGCAGTTCCGTGAGAGTTGAAGTCTCCCAAGATCAATCGTGGCTCAGGAAGGAGTGAGCACATGTCAGCAAGTTGCTTGCGGCAAACCGCAGCTCTCGGAGGCCAATACAAGCTGACAATACAGAGGTCTTTGCCTCTGATGTTTGCATGACAAGCAACAGCTTCGATCCCTCCAATAGGTGGAAGGTCAATTCGAAAAAATGAGTGGCACTTATTGATCCCCAATAGCACCCCTCCGTATCTGTCATCACGGTCCAAGCGTATAATATTAAAATCGTGGAAAGAGAGATCATTTTGAGAAGAGAGCCAAGTTTCGGACAGAGCAAAAACATCACAGTTGAAGTTATGAATTAAAAATTTGAACGTATCCAATTTAGGTATAAGACTACGACAATTCCACTGTAAAACAGTGATATCTCCGACCTCTCTATTTGAATTAGACATCAAGAGAGATAATCATTGCAAGGAGGGGCCATGTTTGAATCAATTGTTGCAAAATTGTCTTTAATACTGGAAGCATTGAGATGACAATGGTTCTGGTGGAGTCGGCAAGCTAACAGGGGTTTTCACCGGGGGGACTTGTTCTTGAAATTTGGGAGTGGTAACATTTTTGCGCCGGGGATTCCCTTTGAAAATACACGGTGTGCCCCCGCTAGCTGTGTCCGCTTCCATTCCGTCAACTGGCAACGTGGAAAAGGTATTGTGTGTTGACATTGATTGTTGTTGTTGTTGGGCCAGTAGAGAAGCGCCCTTCAAAATTTCCGCAAAAGTGCGCTTCGAGCGTTCCTTTAAAGAGCGCTTCTGTTTCTCCCAGCGACTCTTGTAAGTTTCACAAGCTGAGAGCACATGTGGATTCCCCCCACAATATGGACACTTATGCTCAGTCGCACTGCAAGATTCACCCACATATTGTTCTCCGCAAGTTGCACAGCGCTCCTTGTTGCCACAATAAGCTGAAGTGTGGCCGACTGACTTGCATTTTTGGCAAGTCATGGCTTTGGCACGAAGAGTCGCACCGGTAGCCTCAATTTGTCCGCCATAACGTAGTCCGGGAGAGCGGAACCAGCAAAAGTTACTCTAAACGAGTCGGACGGCGTGAATTTTGTTATTTCCTTTTCTTGGGAGACTTTACCGAGTTGGCGACAGTCGATACACATTTTGTAAATTACACAATGTCGCCTATTTTCGGCGTAAGAATATCCCTATCGTTCGAATGTTCACGGTTGGACCATACACAGCGGAACAGTTCATATAAGGCTTCCATTGTTGGTGTATTTAAAAGCACATATTACCGATGCAACAGACCATATGTGAGGTGAGAGGCTGGGATTACCAACACATGATGAATGTTGCGTGGACGTAGCAGCTAGAACAACGGAATTCGAATACTCGAATTCACGAAAATCAATTGATCGATAGGTCACAAATCACAAAAAAAGTCATTCACGATGGCGACCAGATGACAACGGCTTTCCAAATGTTGGTTAGTTTAGTTTAGTTTCCAAATTGTTTTTTTTTCTAAGGCTAGAGAGGAACTGAAAAAGGACGGAACTGAGAGTCTGAGAAAGCTTTTATAATTCAAAACATTATAAACATTATACCAACAAATTCGAACACGCTTTAAAATTCACAGAAGCTCTCCTCCGGCAAAAAAAATATAAAAATCAATCCGCTTTTGGTTACTTTGAATATTATTTTAGAATGCATCGACATTCATGAAATAATAGCGCACTTAGTATGCATTGCGGTTATTCATGTCATGATAGACATAGTGCGGCCCGAGGCGATTACATATTTGACCCCCACCACCGTTATCTCTTTGATAACGAATAAGATCAACAAACCGTACGTAACGTAACGTAACGTAAAGTACCGTAACGGTATGAAAACCAAAGAAATACGTTCTATACCACCGAAGACAGACGCGCAAAACACCCCCAAAATGGTTTTTTAATAAAAATATTTTTAAAAAGTCGAAGGAGACATGTTTTCATTCATAAACATTTTTAATATTAAATTCAATTTTCGACTAAGATTTTTTACGCAGTATTTAAAATGTTATTTTTAGTAAATGGTTCATTGATTTTACAACAAGTTTTCTGTACATCATATTTTAATCAGACATCTGGGTTTCATGCGTCGTTTTTTTTTTTGCTTAAAAGGTCAGAGATGATGGATACAACCTTATAAAAAATTGAAATTGGTCATCTGATAATGAAAATTGTGGATATGCTTCCTCATGTGATCGCGTTGAAATCGGCGACTGATTTGGCGTGGAATTGTTTAATCGTATTCTCATACACAGAATCATTCGTCAACATAATATCTTATCAACAGTATTGCCTGATTGACCTGAACATAAATGTGCGCAATTTCCGTCGACCAACCGTAGAGGACATCCTAAGACATCGTATTGTGGTAGTCACGCTCAACATTTCGATGGAACTGGCATCTCTTGATCTTCCCAAGGGTCACTTCACTCACATTTTTCTAGACGAAGCTGCACAAGCAATGGAATGCGAGGCGATTATGCCACTGGCACTGGCGACCGACAAAACACGAATCGTGCTTGCCGGTGATCATATGCAGATGTCTCCGGAGCTATTCTCAAATTTTGCAAAAGAAAGGAAACTTCACATCTCGCTGCTCGAGCGATTGTACGATCACTATCCTAATGATTTTCCGTGTAAAATTCTACTGTGTGAAAACTACCGTGCGCATGAGGCGATCATCAAATTTACTTCGGAGCTGTTCTACGAACAGAAGCTCATCGCCTCCGGTAAGCAGCCAAGACACGAAAAATTCTATCCGCTGACGTTTTTCACAACGAGAGGAGAAGATGTTCAAGATAAGAATTCAACGGCTTTCTACAATAATTCGGAGGTGTACGAGGTGGTCGAAAGAGTGTGTGAATTGCGAAAGAAGTGGCCCAGCTCGTGGGGGAAGATAAATGATCAGAGCATAGGAATCATGACACCGTATGCCGATCAAGTTTTTCGGATTCGATCGGAACTCAGAAAGCGGAGAATGGGTGGAATCAGTGTGGAAAGAGTGCTCAACGTACAAGGTAAACAGTTTCGAGCGATTTTCCTCTCAACGGTTAGAACAAGAAGAACATGTAATGCGAATGCGAACGAGAATAACAATTCATCCGAGGATGTCGATTATGGTTTCTTGAGCAACTCTAAGCTGCTCAATACCGCTATAACACGCGCTCAAAGTTTGGTTGCTGTCGTCGGTGATCCGGTAGCACTTTGTTCGATTGGGCGTTGCAGAAAAGTATGGGAGCGGTTTATAGAAATTTGCTATCAAAATAAAAGTTTGTTCGGGATAACCTGGTCCTTGCTAAGGTCACAACTTGACGGAGTGGAGTTGAAGAAGACCTATGTTCTGAACCCGTTGGCTCCCGAGTTTATACCGCGTGCTTTACAAGCCGAGGCATACCTGAGGGATCAGGCTATAACTGCTACAGGACAGTTTCATCAACAGCCGCCACATCATGCACAACATCCGAACAATTATCATCATCAAGTGAATCAAAATTTTACCGGGGGACCTGCTATTGCGGCAAGTGGAATGATACGTCCAATGGTTCCACAACAACCTATGCAGCAGTCACAACCACCTTTCATAAGTCATGGTCCTGGAGGACACGCAGGTCATCCGCCCCTCCCGCAACCGACGCCACAACAGTTCTCTTACCAGAATCCAATGTTTTTCTATCAACAACAACAACAGCAGCAGCAACAGCAACAACAACAGCAACAGCAGCAACAACCTCCACCACCACAACAGCAACCCCAGCAAGCTATTCGTGGGCCTCCTCCTCATCCAAATGCACTTGGGCCACCTGTTCCACCGAATATCCCACAGGCAGGACCTGCTGCCTTCCAGCAGAACAATCCGGCCAATCTCTGGGGTGCCTCTGGATCAGCTGGTCATTTTCCTATGGTAACGTCTCCTGGTGGAAGGAACACACCTCCTGGATGGCGCCTTCCTCAGAAAAATCAAGCGCCACAAATTCGTCCACAAATGTCTCAACATCAACATATACCATTACCAATGAATGGGAGACCGCTGATTCCACCACCAATGAGAAGTCCAGTATCCCAGCAACAGCAACAACAACAACAGCAGCAGCTCCCTTCTGTTCCACAAATGCCTTACTACCAGCAACAGAACAAAGCTCTTCAAAGTTATGGTCCCTTTCCACACCACTCCCAACAACATCCTCCAACACTTAACCATCACCAGCAACAAAATCAGCCCCACCAACTGCATCAAAATCATATTCGTCCCATCCTTGGAGGTCCTATCAGTCCAAGTTCATACCAACAACAACAGCAACAGCAACAACAACAACAACAAGCTCAGCAACAGCAACAACAGCAGCAACAGTCGCTATTTTCTCAGCAAGATCCATACTTGTCAAATTTGTCGAATGATTTGATGGCCTCAATCACAGCAAGAGCCAACCAGATGCAGCTTCCTCCAACGCATCCACAGTCGACAATTTTGCATCAGCAGAATCAAAAGCTAGCCCCCCTTCGGGTAGACGAACGACATGCGCTCGACAAAGATATCCAGTTTCTGCAGAATGTTCATTTCCCGGAAAAAATCGGCCAGGCTCCAACTCAGTCAACTCCCTTGCAGCAGCAGCAACAGCAGCCTCAGCAACACCATCATTCCAACACAGCTGCCACCACAACCGACTTCAACCATTTACTGCCGCCGAATATGAGCTTTCTCGATGTGGCTCTACAGTCGAAAGAATTCCAATACCTTTGGTTTATCAAACTTGTTGAAACACAGGGTCTTGAAGCCGCAAACAAGTTTACCGACATTCTTAGACAGGTTCCGACGGTGGCACCTTCGAGCGCGCATCACCCACAGCAACAACAGAAAAAACTAAACCCGGTTCTGCCATCCCAAGCTGATATCATATTGGATAATATACTGAATCCCAGTAAGGATTTGCTCGGAACATCTAACTTGCAGCATCCGCCAATCATGCATCCACAGCAAAACCCCGTGCCTGGAATTCCCAACGGTAGCTCGCTGCTCGGACCGAACAGTGGCAAAAGTCTGCTAGAAAATGTTGATCTTTTCGGGAATCTGTCATCCTCCCTACAGACGGAAATACCACTCATCAGTTCGAATGTTGCGTGCCCGTCTGCCCAGCAGTCGGTGCCACTGTATCGCCGTCAAGCCGGACAGAACTACCAAAACAGTACCGCATCGTCATCTAATGCCCAATCGGTAGCATCATCCACTCCGGACCTGCTAGATAATCATCTCCAGCAGTCACTATTCGACTCTCTAGAGAACAAAATGCACTCGAGCAGTATTATGTTGTTTGGAAATCAAACCCAGAGCCAACTTACCGGAGAGCAAATAAGTGGCTTTCAAGGGTTTACCTCTATCCATAATATAGCCGCTGGTTTGATGCATCAACAGCACAACCTTAACAATCGTGAATTCTTGCATCATCTGCAGCAGCAGCAACAGCAGCAACAACAGCAGCAGCATCAGCAGCATCAGCAGCACCAGCACCAGCACCAGCAACAGCAACATCTGAACGATAGTCGTAATTCAACGGCTAGCAGCGTGGAAGAGATGCTGAGCCGTCAAAATCAAACTTACGCCAGTGTGCTCAGTCAGGGAGGCGGGTTTGCCCAGTCCAACAAACAGCTTGACCCATCGAAAGATGACGCTGGAAGTGGGGCCGATGGCAGCGCCGGGTCTGCCAACATTGGGGATCCGTTTGCCAATCTCCGGGATCTAGGCAGGAAGAGTAATGGCTTCTACAACTACTTTCAGTAAACACAGAGCAAACACGGGCGGGATGGGATGAGTTTATTTTGTGTGCGGTTTAAACATGGTGATAACTATTCTCTGTAAAACAGTCTATACAATATATGAGTATATATGGATCGGATTGGTGGAAACATCCCGAGAGTGCGAAAGCGAGAGAGAGAGATAAAATAACTGGCGTTGAATTGGGGAGGTAATCATCAGAAATAAGTGCATTTGAGGTCAAATGATGGTAATTTTAATTCTTTGTATCATTTGTATTGGAAATATGTATTATTCAAATTGTCCCATTCTAGCAAAATTTAGGATTGTATCTCTCTGAACTGTAATAATACTATGAAAACACGAAGCGCTATGACTTCTCTGTCAATCTTTCGATTTTGTTTTTTTTTCGAACATGATCGTTTGACTATATAGCACACATCATTTGTGATGATTTCCCCTTCATTTCAATTTTTATAGTATAATTTTAATCTATTGAGTAAAATAGGAGGGGATTGGTAAACATCAAAGTGAAGGTTGATGGTTTACGGAAGAGTAAAGTATAAATTGATAGAAGAAAAAGAAAAAGAGAAAATTAACAAAAAAAAAATGAAAAAGAACATTAAAAATCCAAAAAGTTATGTCTACTTATATTTATCTAAACACTTATATAACACAGTACTATTAATAATTTATAAAAATAAAATGAAAAAGGAGAACAAAATCCACAAAAAATTCAAACTATATTATATTACATTGGTTGGAATAGAAAACCAACTCAAACATTAGTAATCTAATCTTGCTTTAGTCTCCGATACTTAGCCAATCATACGAATATTCGGTCTTTTTTCGCGTACTAAATAATTTGATTTTCCTTTTTATCCAAGATGTGGTTTCGAAAATGTGAGCAGCTCACCTCTCGCCCCGGTTTTAACAACAATTGTATGTTTTCTTTATGATTGGTTCAAAACAAACAAAACCGACAGTGATATAATTGTAACGAATCTTTTCGAGTGTCAATAAAGAAGGAGACACCGTTTTCACCTAAAATTATTTCCGGCCCTTAGGGCCTACGATGAAAGGCTACACTTAATGACGCGAAACAAATTTGGTTATTGAACTTATTATTTCTGCTGCATCCAGTATTCAGAGATGTCAACTGTTTTTCATTTTTGTTTTTTTTTTCAAATTGAATGAAACTAATCTAAAAAAAGCTCTCATTTTTTATAATACTTTGCAGATAATGAACATATGAAGAAAAAAAAACAAAAAAAATAAACATAAAGAGTAGAAAAATATAAATGTGAACATAATAGCAATTACTGATGATTAGCTTGCTTGGATTCCTTAATGTTTGTTACATGGTTGCAAAGACACGACTTGGTGGAATAAAATATTATAATTGAGGGCCTTAGAATGCAAGGGGTGTAAGTGACTTGATCGATTTCTCTTCATCAAGTTTTTCTTTAGTTAATAACTCAACTGCAAAAAAGTTCCAATTTAAGTTCGCTATAGAATCCGATAGATGAGGTTCTGAACTATCTTCCACATTGTCAAATACAACTGGGAATGTATTTGCAGCTAAGTTATGACCAGAAGAGAGAGTCGATGTAGAGAAATCGATCAAATCACTTACACCCCTTTCATTCTAAGCCCCTCAATTACAAGCCAACATTTAAAGATGCATCATCACAGCGGGTCAGGCAAACCACCAGTTTAGACATAAAAATCGTTCCTTCTTTGGTTATATTAGCACATAAAATGTTTTGTGTTATATTTTGCACTCAAGAATTTGACTATCTTGGAAGAAAAAAAATCAATACAACTGCACATTATGCGTGCAGACTGAGGATTCGAGGCCACTTCTTCAACATCAGCATTATCAACGTCCACAGAACGAGAACGTTTCTACATGTGTGCAGAACCTACTGGAACTTGCCGGCGATAAAAATCATTTATTGATTGTTGGGGATTCCAATCTTTCTCACTTACGTTGGATGTATGATGAGGGCATTAACTCTTTGTTGCCGGTTAATGTTTCTTCCGAGCAGGAGATTACCTTAATAGAATCGGTTGTAGGCTGCACTCTCTATCAGATTGATGATCTGACAAACGTATATGAGAGGCTACTTGATTTGGTGTTCAATGAGAACAAGAATGTCGATTTGTTCGAGCCATCGTTGCCAATGCTCAACATCGAACCTCATCATAAACCCTTCGTTTTAAAACTCGAATCCACTAGTGTAAGTGCCAACTTGAACATTTTGATTTTCATCAATATGATTTTGCGTCGCTTGATTCAATGATCTTCGCTGTTCATTGGGACGAATGTCTGAACGGATGCACTATCGATGAGGCTGTCTCAAATTTTTATCAACGAGTGCTTTCAATAGTCCTTGATGTCGTTCCATTAAAGAAACGACGCTAATGCGGTGGAAAGAGACACCCTTTGTAGAACAACGAGTTGTATCTACGGAATCGTCTTCGCAAAGTTAGAAAACGTTATCTTCGATCGAGAAGTGAACTGCGTAAAGTTGAGCTGGGTGACTTAGAGAGCGAGTACAACTCTTTGCATGCGCGATGCTTTAGGAGCTATATTCATCGCACAGAAGAAAGTATAAAACAGAATCCCAAATCGTTCTGGTCCTACGTGAGGAATCAAAATAGAAGAGTTCCCCGGCATGTATTCTACAATGGAATTGCAGCCGAAACTCCACTCGACTCAGCAAACTTGTTCTCGTCTTTCTAAGTAATAACCGATCACCTTCGTCTGAAGCGTACCCGAACAGTTTGCCTTGATATGAATTGAGCGTGGCGCCTTTCAAGATTTCTGCCGATGGTGTGCTGAACAAACTGAAACACTGAAAGATGTTACCAAAGGCGCGGGACCAGATCGCCTACCTCCGCTATTTATGAAAAACTGTGCGGACTCAATTATCATTCCCGCTATCATCCTCTTCAATCGTACCTTGAAAGAGGGTATTTTCACAAAATTTTGGAAAACTGTTGCTGTCACTCCGATGCACAATACATATATGGCAGTATACATAACTTCCATTTATGGAGGATCATGGACGAACACGACGTTCCACGAGAGCTGAGATAACTGGTTCAGGCTACGATGAACGGAGTGCGGGGTAGTGTGCCGATCTCAGGCGATCTGTCGGAATCGTATGAGACTTCAACAAGGCGATGAACGGTCCTGTCTGTGGCGCTGGAAGGTGTTATGCAGAAGGCGGGTTTTAACATGACGATCTGTCGGAATCGTATGAGGCTCACAGGGGACTTCGACAAGGCGATGGACTCTCCTATCTGCTCTTCACTGTGGCGTTGGCGTCTGGCAAACTGTTATGCGGACTTCAATGCGTCTAGTAAATTTATCTGCTTCACCGACGACGTGGACATAATCGGAGGAACACATGCGACGGTATAGGACTTGTATACCCGACTGAAACACGAAGCAGGATTGATTGGGCTCGTGATCAATGCGTCTAAGACTAAACACATGCTAGCAGGAGGGACTAATCGCAACAGAATTCTTCTTGGTAATAGTGTTGTGATCGACGGCAACGAGCTCGAGATGATCGAGGAATTTATCTACATTGGCTCGTTGATAATAACTGACAGAAACAACGGCTGTGGAATTGGAAGACGCATAGTCAATGGATTTGCCCTACTATGGGCTCCGCAAATCTTTAAGGTCCAACAAACTCCGACCCCGTACGAAGTGTACTATATTGAAATCCCTGATTCTACTGATTGTTCTCTGTGGGCACGAATCATAGACGATGCTCGAGAAGGACTCAAAAGACAGCAGGACAGCATTTGGTGTTTTCGAACGCCGAGTGCTCAGAACAATATACAGCGGTGTACAGAAAAACGGAGTATGGAGAAGGAGAATGAACCACAAATCAGCGCAATTCTACGGCGAACCCAGCATCCAGAAAGTTGCCAAGGCTGGACGAGTTAGATGGGTAAGGCATGTTGCAAGATTGCCGGAGAGCAGTAATACAAAGATGGTGTTCACATCGAATCCGGTGGAAACAAGAATAAGAAGAGGCCAGCGTGTGATGTGGTTAGATCAGGTGGAGCAGGACTTGACAAAAATCGGTGCGGTTGAGAGTTGGAAAACTGCAGCAACGGACCGAGTTCATTGACGGAACAATGTTGTGAATAAGATCCAATCTCTTCATGGGATGTAGCATCATTGTAAATAAATAAATAACGCATTATGCGAAGAATTGAATTTAAAGACTGAATTTGATAGAAAATCTTCTATACATACCTATAACAATACAGCTACGCATCTTTTCCAAGGGCAAAACAACATTGTGAGATTGTTTGCTTCATTTAAACGATGTCGATTCTCTTCAAATTGAATTCATTAGATGAGTTTATTGAACCCTTATTCCTTTGGTATTGGAATTCGAAAATATGAGAAACTAGTATTTGCCATACCGTGATCAAACAATAAGGAAAACAAATAAATGGTCACATGTAGAAATTAACATCTATCAACAAATTATACTGTAACACAGAAAAAAACAAATAAAAACCAACAAAAAAAACACAAAAACTTTAAAAAATTCAAAAAACTATTATTGATGAGTATTAGCGATTAATGTAATTGTATATGGATAAGATTAAAAATATATATTAGATACAACATAAATAAAAATTAAACAAGAAGATGCAAAACGTATATTTCAAATAAAAATCTGAAAAAAAGTCATATGAACATACTTTTACGGGACAAAAAGGAAAACAAACTCTTAAAGAGAAGTACGAATGAAACATTATTGTGTTAATGTGACCACTTTTACAGAGGCAGTCTCGATACAAATATTATCATTGAAGCACCCGAGCGAAATGTAGTATTTAAAACCAAACTGATTAAGGATTTCCTTCTGAGTCTCTGATATTGCCTGATATTTCCAAGCAGTTAAAGAAAAATATGCACTATTCACATACTTTTAATAGTGTGCTACAATTTCTGCTGCTATTATGGAGCTCTGGTATATGAATTTATGACCCATGAGTTGTGGAATTACTTCTAGCTGTTGTCCAATTTTTCGGACACCTCGTTCTCTCCATGAACACTTTCTTGGCCCGTCAGACCTATCCGACTTGGCTTGGCAGACAATATTTTATTGACCAAATTGTAGCTCTCCTAGTTAGTGTTTTTGGATGATAAACTTCGTGCAAAGTCTTATGGTGCATATAAGAAAAAGCTTCCAATTTCATTCTAAAGAAAAAATATTAACGTTCAAATAAGTGTAATGAAAAGAATTTCTTCAACGAGTAATGTTGAGAGTTTCGGAAAAGCATCCAAGTCCTAACAAAAATGACACAAAAATAATACGTTACGTTGAAAGATTCGACTCAGAAGGGAAAACTCCTAAATACCCAGCCCCAGGCAAATTATGCTATTATTTCGAGTTACAGTTTTATTCAATAGACCAACTTCTCCCATTGATATTGGTTCAGTTTGTCGAAACATTCAAGTTTCAATACTGTTTCATGTCATTCAGAAAGTGTTTTGCAAGCGCCTCAAGAATTGATTAATATTGTTCAGACGATTGTATGGACTAGTTTACAAGTAAAAAGCTTGGCAATAAACAATCATTTCAATAGAATTGTGGTTTCAGCTAGATCTGGAGACTTGCTGAAACATTTTCGTCAAACTAATCGATACTCAGACTCAGTTTGAATCTTCTAATACAATTGATCCAAATCTCCAGTTATAGCATGTATCTAAAAAGGTGATTTAACACCCTAAAATTGCTATTGAAGAACCAAAATATGCAAACCATCTATATGATAAATATGTCTAAGTGAACAACCTATGTTAACACGTCCAGATGTTGCATTTACAAATACTTGTAGAGTATACATTTTTCAATAAGTGAAATTTAGGAAACAATTGATGGCCAAATAATATTATTTTGAACCTTCAGAAGTAATTGAACAAAATTTGGTCAGTTTTTTTATATGATTAAAGGCGAAAAATCGAAAATTCTCTCGTGTTGGAAAATAACAGCGTCTCCAATGGCATATACCGAGATATCCTCTCGACACTCTCAATATTTTACAAACCTCTCTCCTTTCGATTAGATTTGCGCGCCATCCACTTCCATTTTCTGTCTGGAGAAGGCCGTCTATCCGTCCGTGTTGAATTATAGGGACTTCAAACTTTTGCAGTTCATTCGTCTCTCGCCTTGATGAAGGCCCTTGTGGACAACTTACACTAAATTCGTCTCCATGTCTTGAGCAAGATAATTCATTCCCGCTCGACACTCGCTGGCAAACGATGTTGACTCAACATATGTGTGAAAATTAAGTTTGCTCATGTGGGTAAATACTACAACTTTCGAAATATAGGACTATTTAAAGCTTGCTCGATTTGTTCCCAATATTCTTTCTTGATACCAACCAAAAATTTGTATAGAGTTCACTACGATCTGGACGCCACCACACGACATACTTCAGAAACAACATAAATGGCTTCAAACCCCTTATACCAACGGCGCTGGTAGAATAAAATTTGTTCTTGTTACTTCTCGGGAGTGAGCAGCCTTTTTGTTTGTCAGTACTAACAACAATATGAAGCAGTATTAGAAAAAATGTAAAAAATCAATGGAAGAGTATAATTTGAACGAAAACAAACAAAATCTGTTCAGGTGTAGGCCGATAAAAAACAGTAAATTTTTCATTGATAATTGTATCATTACACTATTAGAAATAAAAAAAAATTGTTTAATCGTTTACGATAAGAGCAGAAGATAGGGCGTTAGTTTTTTTTAAGTTATAGTGGTACACATGAATTTGTTTGTCACTGAAAAAATAAACATTTGTGAAATTATTCGAAGCATATTTAAAAAATACATTACTACACATCATTGATGGAAAAAACACATTGCTTAATCGTGGTTTCAATATCACAACCTCCATTTCTAGGATTGTGTACAGCAAAAATCCCGATTATTCGCGGAATAGTCGGACAAGATCACCGCGTATAACGAAAGTCGCAGATAAAACAAAAAAGGATTAAGAATGGCTTGAGCAAAACAAAAAAGCATGAGCCTACCATTTGCTGTCTAGTTTCGGGAATGCCTATAGATTTACTATAGAACGAAATTTCACCAAAAAGGCAAGTGAAATATCGTGATGCTCCCTTGGTCCTTCGTGGGTTTTTTTTTCTTCCCGTATGATTAGAATGTCCGTTCTTGCATCATTCTTATGTGTCGGTCCTCTTCCCGATCGATCGGCCACGCTGCCGCGCATCTGATGCTTCCGAATTACCAGCTGGATCTCACCACGACTTACTCCGTTCTTCCCAGCATTGTTTCGTTGAGACTACTTACGCTGGGAGTCACACACAATCAAGTTTCGGACCTGTGTTGAGATTTGCTTTCTACCCATTTTCTGGAAGCTTTCTCAGCTTCAAAAACCCGTCACTACGCAAAGTACGTAGAATAGAAGGTAAGGAAAATCGCCTGTGTATGCACTAGGGTGCCAATGAAAATGGTCATCTCTAATTTTAAAAAGTTACCTCATCCCTTAAAGGGTGTGTCACATCAAATTGCATCACGGAAAAAACGCTGTAGAAATTCGCCCAGTAGACCGATCCTTTTGAAAATTTTAGACAGTAAAATAAAAACTATTAAACAACTTTTGGCATTTTCTTTTTATTCATACTTCGAGCCCAAGCCCGTATGCTCGCACCTTCCTCTTTACCCCGTCCATAAGGTTCTGTACAACGTCAGGTTGTAGTTTTTTTTTTAACAGAAATCCATTTTCTCTTGAAGTCCGCCTCCGATTTGACAACTTTTGGGTTCTTCCGGAGGGCCTGCTTCATAATCGCCCAATATTTCACTATTAGGCGAAGCTCCGGCGCGTTGGGCGGGTTCATTTCCTTTGGCACGAAGGTGACCCCGTTGGCTTCGTACCACTCCAACACGTCCTTTGAATAGTGGCACGAAGCGAGATCCGGCCAGAAGATGGTCGGGCCCCTCGTGCTGCTTCAATAGTGGTAGTAAGCGCTTCTGTAGGCACTCCTTAAGGTAAACCTGCCCGTTTACCGTGCCGATCATCACGAAGGGGGCGCTCCGCTTTCCGCAAGAGCAGATCGCTTGCCACACCATGTACTTTTTGGCAAACTTGGATAGTTTCTGCTTGCGAATCTCCTCCGGAACGCTGAATTTGTCCTCTGCGGAGAAGAACAACAGGCCCGGCAGCTGACGAAAGTCCGCTTTGACGTAGGTTTCGTCGTCCATTACCAGGCAATGCGGCTTCGTCAGCATTTCGGTGTACAGCTTCCGGGCTCGCGTCTTCCCCACCATGTTTTGCCTTTCGTCGCGGTTAGGAGCCTTCTGAACCTTGTATGTACGCAGGCCCTCCCGCTGCTTGGTCCACTGGACGAATGAACTTGACAAATTCAGCTTATTGGCGACATCCCGGACCGAACTTCTCGGATCACGTCTAAACTGCTTAACTACGCGCTTGTGATCTTTTTCACTGACGGAGCATCCATTTTTGCCGTTCTTCACCTTCCGGTCGATGTTTAGGTTCTCGAAGTATCGTTTTAGTACTCTGCGGACCGTGGATTGGACGATTCCCAGCATCTTACCGATGTCCCGATGTGACAACTCCGGATTCTCGAAATGAGTGCACAGGATTAATTCACGACGCTCTTTTTCGTTCGACGACATTTTTCCAAATTTACGAAAAATTGACAGTGAAGCATGGCCAACGTGATCTATACACTCTTATCTGATTATAAGCGAAAGCTGAAGATATAATTCCTAAAAATTAAATTTCTACAGGGTTTTTTCCATGATGCAATTTGATGTGACACACCCTTTAAGTCCGATTGAGCTGATATATTTTTTTTTATCCAAAATATATATTTTTATTTAGGCTCATATGGCGTCAACCTGACGGGGCCGGGATTTCAATATTTCGACAATGTTTGCCTTATAACTATGTTAGTAATATGTAACCGATTACTCGCGGTTGGCTCGAGGTTAGTATTACAAGTGTTTTCGTAATTGTGGTGTTGCTGTCTCCAATGCTCTGTACCTGTGCCCGACACGGGATACTTCCTTTTGGGATGCAGCTGACCATTAATCAGCAACGCCCCCTAGTCTGTACCCCATATCTAGCGTGGTGCGTCTTCTCGACTCGAGGAATCCAGGATAGAATGGTCACTATCCGGTGCAAATATCAGCTCGTGTAGAGTTGTCAAGAGCGGTACAACCTTTGGCTCTTGTTGAATGTTCAGTGGACTGCACAACCTTTGGCCCGTGTATCTGTAAAGAGTGTGTGTATGTATTGCCGCGACTAAGTAAAAGTTTATAGATCGGATAGGAGGGATATGAAACAGGGACACAACGAAGGAAACATCATTAAACGTTGACATGAGCTGATATTTGTCATAGGGTGTTTTTTTGAGGTGGTAATCATTTTGTATAGGGTACCTTTTTGAAATTTAAGGGTCGATTTTTTCCCATACATTCATTGGCAGTATACACACGAAGAGCGAATGAGTTACACACACAAAGAAGTTAGTAATAAATAAAATAAGTAAAAAAAACTTTTTAAGTTAAACGGTTTAATTGTGATTAAACATAATAATGTTAAATTAAAAAACTAGAAATGAATTAGGCAAGTAGCAGTTAGTAGTTATCACACCTCTCCTTCATTGGTCTAGGGCATTTGTGGATGTTCAACCCGATGTAGTATACAATTTCTATCTCTTTGGGGCACTTGTGATATATTTCGGAATGAAAGAACTCAGGCACATTCCACTAATATAAATATCACTATATTCTTAGTTCCGTCCTCGCGTGCATTCGACACTTGTTAACTTGATTGGTTGGAAATGTAAAAGACCTGTTGCTTGCATTCGACATGTACTTTTTATAATGCTTAAACTAAAACTCTACACAAGGTAGCTTCTATTCTAGAGGAGGAGGAGCCAGCAAGGAAATATGTGAGCGCGTTCGATTGGTTCGAACGGGTCAATACGGAGAACAAAAGGGTAGTGGTTGTTTCTGTGTGTTGTCATTTCACACTTGGTTGAAGTGGGTTAGTTCTGCATAATGTTACGCTGCAAGGGTGAGTGGTTGTTATTTAATATTATCGTATGCAGCTGTGAGCTTGTGACATAAAAATGCATTTGGCCTACAAACATGTATGACGATAATTTATGGCGTGGGAATGAATTTGTGGGAATAGGATCGTTGGGATTTTATGACAAGTGGGAAAGGATAATGGTAATAGGTTATCCCGCTACACCATCCCTCTTTGGGAGAATGATGTAACCGGGTGGAATCATTTATTATTATTATATTCATTATTATTGGGTGTTATAGCTTCTCCTCTTACATATGGTTATCTAACTATATTTACAGGTTGTGATAAATTCGTAAATTTAATTATATAGTGTATTTAATTTATAATAGTTTTAATTTGTTCTGTGATGCTTATTGTATAATATTTGTATTTAATGATTGTCGATAATTATGATGATAATAACAGTGATGATTTTAATAATAATTATAATTGGGAAATAATTGAGTAAAAATGAACTTAATCTCTGATACGTACCAAATTTCTAATACCCCCTTCCCCCTAACGGAGGAGGGAATTATAAGTAATTAATCTATTTTTATGTACAGTATGAGTGTTTTGGGTTTTCTCATCTAATAATGTCGCGTTTGGGTGATTTATTGATATGACCTTGTATGGTCCTTGATATACCTTGTCTAGTTTTCTTCTGTTTTCGTTAGTCATCATAACTAAATCATTCTCATGTATTTGTATTGGGTTTGTATCTTTCTGCTGATCTTCACGACGCTTTTGTTTGATTCTGTCAATTATTTCTTTTGCTGATTTTGTTGCCGTTTTGAGTTTGAATTGTAATTCTTTATGATATTGCTCGATATTGTATACGGGTTCAATGTGTGATTTTAGGTTGTATGGCAGTGTTGCGTTTCTGCCGAAAACTAATTCAAAAGGTGTGTATGAAAAATCTGTATGCGGAGTGGTGTTGTAACAGAATGCGTAGTAAGGCAACCAATCATCCCAGTCGCTCTGCGATGGGTTGATGAATTGTCTCACGTATTCATTAAGACAACGATGGTTTCTTTCTAAACTTCCGATTGATTGCGGGTGATAGGGGGTAGAAAATTTTTGTTGAATTTGGAGTAATTTTGAAATATTGTCAAATAATTCATTCTTGTATTCGGTTCCTTGATCAGTTTGAACAATTGACGGAGTACCGTATACGAGAATGCAATTTTCTATAAATGCTCTCGCTATTGTGGATGCTTGTTTGTCTGGGGTTGGTTTTATTATTACGTATTTGGAGAGGTTACATTGGATAGTTAATGCATATCTATTTCCTGAATTAGATTTGTTAAAAGGTCCGATAGTGTCAATAGATACACAATCAAAAGGTTTTTCTGGGGTGGGTATTTTTATAAAGTTTTCCTTGGTCGGGGTTTTGTGTTTATTTTGTTTGCATTGTATACAATTTCTAACATATTCATAAATTTCTGATTTCATTTTGCTCCAGGAATAGAGTCTACTGAGCTTTTTATATAATCGATTGGCACCTATATGTCCTCCAATTGGTGCATCATGATAATTTTTCAGGATTTTTAATTTTTCTTCTTGGCTTTCTATCACACGCTTGGGTGTGTAGAGCACTATTTGCAAGTCTTTTAGCGAGTCGTTACAAGTCTTCTTGAAGAATTGAACGCTGCATAATTGGAATATCACGCTTGATAACGCTAGAGCTATCGCGCTTATTCTTAATTTTTTGGCCATATTTTCAACTTTCTGTAATAGATTCCCTAAGGTCTCTTTCGAGTTGCTTGCAATTTTTGTATTTGTCGACATTAATTCTTTGAATCCTGTTTTATTTTTAATTGCGCATTTCATATTATTAAATTCATTCTCGCTAGCGTTTTCATTATCTTCGAGTGCGCGTCCGCATTGAAGTTTGGGTAGTTTTTCCCATTCGGTTGGTTCAACTGCCTCGTATACTTTGAGTTGATCAGGCTCATTGACATCGAGTACAGTGTTATTATTCAAATGTTCGTATTCCGTCTGATTCATATTTTGTTCTTTTCTTGTCATTGCTCTCGTTTGAACGGCTAGGACGTTTATTGTTTTCAAAGTTTCAGAATCAATTGCTATTCGTGATAATGCGTCGGCAGTTACGTTTAGTTTTCCTTGTACATATTGTACGTCAAAATTAAATTCCTCTAAATCTAGTCTCATTCGTGTTAATTTGGAAGATGGATTCTTCATTGAAAAAAGGTAAACAAGCGGTCTGTGGTCTGTTTTTACCGTGAATTTTCTTCCGTATAAGTATGGTCTAAAGAATGTTATTGCCCAATGAATGGCAGTAAGTTCCTGTTCAATTGTTGATTTATTTGCTTCACCTTTGGTGAAGGCTTTACTTGCGTAAGCGATCGGTAATTCGATTCCATCGCAATCTTGGGCCAATACTGCGCCACAGGCAGTCTTTGATGCATCGGTTATTAGTGTGAATTCTTTTTTAAAATCGGGAAATTGTAAAATTGTGGGAGAAATCAGTGCTGATTTTAAAGAATTGAATGCTTGCTGACATTCAGAGCTCCAATCGAAGACTGCATTTTTTCGAAGGAGTTTGTTTAAGGGATGCGCAATTTGGGCAAAATTTTTAATAAATCTTCTATAATAGTTGCAAAAAGCAACGAATCGACGGACTTCATCCGATGTGTTTGGTGTAGGGTAATTTAATATGACTGAAAATTTTGATTTATCTGGTTGGATGCCAGATGCGGATATATTATGACCTAGGTATGTGACATCTGGTCTAAAGAATGAGCATTTTGCGGGGTTAAGTTTCAAATTATATTTTTGGAGTTGTTTAAAAACTTTTTCCAAATTACTTAAATGATGATTTATGGAACATCCGACTACTATAATGTCGTCAATGTAAAGGAAAGCACACTCTGGTGGTAAGCCGCTGAGTGCAATTGTCATCATTCTTTGGAAGCTGTTTGGGGAAATATTTAATCCGAAAGGTAGTCTATTGAATTCGAAATGACCGTTTGAAGTAGAGAATGCTGTTAGTTTTTTGGAATTTTCGTCAAGTTCTATTTGGTGGAAACCTGACATTAGGTCTAGAGTAGTAAAGTATTTGGCTCTTCCTAAATGATCGAGTATTTCATCTATTCTTGGAAGGGGAAATTTATCTGGTGTAATTTTTTTGTTGAGCTGGCGAAAGTCTACCACTAATCGCCACTTTTTATCTTGTGTATTAGATTTTTTTGGCACTAAAAGTATAGGGGAATTATATGGAGAGGTTGATGGTTGGATGATTCTATTTTCTAACATATTTGATATTTGTTTATTTATTTCTGTTATTTGGGCCTCTGGAGTTCGATAATTTTTTATGTAGACGGGGTTTTTGTCGTTGAGTTGAATGTTTTGTTTATAAAAGTTGTTGGTAGTTAAGAAGTCATCTTTTAAAGCGAATATTTCGTTATAGTTTCTGCAGAGATTTATCAGTTTGTGTTGGGCTTCACGGGGAGTGTTAGTTAGATTTAATTCTTCAGTTAATTTTGGTATACGATTAGGGTTGTTAGTTGTGTTGTGGTTGATTGTAAAATGTGTTAACGGTTGGGTTAGTGGCTTGAAATTTTTGGGTAGAAGTATTTCAGACGTATTGGTATTAATGATTTTAACGAATTGTGTTTTAGAGTTAACTATGGAATTTGCGCAAAATACTCCAGGTTTGATTTCTTGAGAAATTATGACAGTGTCTTCTTTTATATGTGGAATTTTTATTTCTTTGATAATCTGGCATCTGGGGGGGATGACTAGATGATCGTCCCATGTGTCATGGATCGGTACTTCTAGATTAGTCTCATTGAAGAAAAAGGATAGTAACCATGTCTTCAAACACAGATTACATTCATATTTTGTTAAAAAGTCTTTTCCTAGAATGCCGTCAGCTGTAATTGGGAATTGTTTATTCACCAAATGGAATTGGTGTGGAATTTTATTATTTTCTATAAGTAGACTAGTGTTGGTACTACCTATTGTTTCAAGTTTGCCTTCGGTCACGCCGTTTATTATGCATGTATTATTTTTGTTAATTTTCTGGGTACGTTTGATCAAATTTTCCTTTAGGATTGATATATCTGCCCCTGTATCAAGAATAAGAACGCATGGTTGTTCGCACATGCTTAATTTAACTATAATAAACATTGAACAAGTAATATTTAGGTTGAAAATATTTGATGTTGATTTCGGTTTTCCTCCTGTTCTTCGTCCGACAACGCGCGGAGGTTCGCAGCCGGGTTTTCGGAGTTTTCCGCAATTCTAATGAAATGTTGCGGTCTGTTGTAATAGTTTTGGCTGCCATTGCCCCTAAAGTTTCTGTTTTGGTTAGGGAAATTCTGTTGATGATATTGGCGATTTTGGTTAAAATTTTGGTTTTGTTGAGGTTGATTATTGAATCTACCACCTCTTCCTCTATAGTTATTAAAATTTCTACCACGATTGTTCTGGTTGAAACGGTTAGGATGCGGGTAGGGCGGTTGTCGCTGCCCGCGATTGTAAATAAGCACATTTGCTGATTTGGTTGTCAGCGATTTATATTTATTGACCTTCTCCACTGCGTCAGCTATGCTGGTGAAGGCTCCCGCACGTAATATAGTTTTTAATTCAGGGTTATCAATGCCTTCGATGAGGGCATCGATTCCTGCTTGGCAAGCGAGTTTTGCTGCTCGTTGCGGTGGTGTCTCTTCCTTGATGTGTAAGTCGATGAGTTGTTCGGTCAGCTCTTCAACTTCCTTACATAATTCGTCTGCTGACTGTTTTTTTATAGACTTCAACTTCGCTAATATGCTGTCGGCGCTAGTCTTTGATATACATGTAGTTTTTAAATTTGTTAGCAGTGAAGGTATATCCACGCTATTATTAATTGCTCTTCGGGCCTTTTTGTCGAGTCTGGTCAGTAGGAATTGATATACCAACGCTTTGTTTGCGCTGGGGGAGATCTCATTTAGTAGTGTGGCTGCACTGATGAACATATCGAGTCCATCAGGTGAGCCGTCGTAGATTGGCACCATTGCGGCTGCCTCTTTGTAATCGAATTTGGACATTTTCGGTTTTTGTATTCCAACAACGAACAATATCGCAAGAGCTACTTCTTTGAAAGATTTTTGTTTAATGATAATGTTTATTTTATTTCTAATATCTTGATATATTAGATTAGCATTTTCGGCAAGCAATAACAATTCTTCAGCCTCTTTATTGTGTACGAGAGGGTCTACTATTGTTTTAATATCTTCAGCTAATTTTTCAGCTTCTGCGAGCTTGGTTCTCAATGTAGCTTTTCTTAACTTTTTAGTTTGCTCGGATCGCAGTGATTTTGCAATTACTTGTAA
This sequence comes from Toxorhynchites rutilus septentrionalis, assembly GCF_029784135.1. Lineage (NCBI taxonomy): Eukaryota > Metazoa > Arthropoda > Insecta > Diptera > Culicidae > Toxorhynchites > Toxorhynchites rutilus. The sequence goes on from NC_073745.1 coordinate 133,958,793, forward strand.
TTTCTGTATTTTGTTTTCTATTAAACTTGCCATTAAATTAAAGGTGAAATTTTTTTTTATTTCTGTTTTTGTTGATGTCTACAACAAGTAGTCTTACAGCTTAGCACATATTTTACATGAACATTTTGTGTTTTTTTTTTTTTTTTTTTTCATTAACAATTTTTACTTCAAAAATTTTTTTTTCATATTTTACATCTTATAATTGACTTACCATCTCTGTCGGCGGTATCCTACTACAGTATCAGTAAGGCTGAGCTTTGTGAAAGGTGTCACATAGATGGTTGCTCCATGGATGTCTTCAATTTTGATATTGAAACCTCTTTTCGGCTGCTTCGGGTGTTGCTTCCTATATTGCCGCCATCCGATTTTTTCCACTAATGCGATGTGTTCCGCTTGGGCCTCCGCCTGGGCCAAGATGTCCTTGATGTTCTCGTTCCACATGTTTAGTTTTTCCAATGGTCACTAGTTCGTGTAATGAGTTTCTATTGGTTCGTTCACATGGGTGGTTAGCACAGTTCCGTTTATTAGTTCACTTTGGTCTAGTTGGCACGTCTTCGTTGATTAGTTCACTTTGTTCAAATTTTGAAAAAAAAAATAGTTCACTTCTGCCCTTTATACCTGGTTGAGCTGTGCCGCTCTCACTGCTCGGGAGGCTACTCTCTCCGAGTGATTCTTATAAAACGTGTGCATTAACCGCACAACACCGTAACCTAGCGCAGCACCAGCAAGGATGCATAAAGCAGTCGTTTGCGGTGAACTCGACACTGGGGCGCTCGACACTATCTCGTCTGCCGAGAAAAAGCCCATTTTTGAACGTTCACTGTTTCGTCAAAACAAAAAAATTGTTTGGTTTCACTCATAGCCGAAGATTCAGGCTAAAGTCTCGGTCGCCATGTGGATGTTCAACCCGATGTAGTATACAATTTCTATCTCTTTGGGGCACTTGTGATATATTTCGGAATGAAAGAACTCAGGCACATTCCACTAATATAAATATCACTATATTCTTAGTTCCGTCCTCGCGTGCATTCGACACTTGTTAACTTGATTGGTTGGAAATGTAAAAGACCTGTTGCTTGCATTCGACATGTACTTTTTATAATGCTTAAACTAAAACTCTACACAAGGTAGCTTCTATTCTAGAGGAGGAGGAGCCAGCAAGGAAATATGTGAGCGCGTTCGATTGGTTCGAACGGGTCAATACGGAGAACAAAAGGGTAGTGGTTGTTTCTGTGTGTTGTCATTTCACACTTGGTTGAAGTGGGTTAGTTCTGCATAATGTTACGCTGCAAGGGTGAGTGGTTGTTATTTAATATTATCGTATGCAGCTGTGAGCTTGTGACATAAAAATGCATTTGGCCTACAAACATGTATGACGATAATTTATGGCGTGGGAATGAATTTGTGGGAATAGGATCGTTGGGATTTTATGACAAGTGGGAAAGGATAATGGTAATAGGTTATCCCGCTACACATTGATAAGACTAAAATAAAATCGTGGGACATATGATGAAGTCGCTAATTGTGGATAATGGAACCCACGTGTAAAAATGGGGTAATAGTGTTTGTGAGAGAAGAGCAAAGCACACGTAAATAGATCAATTCACTTATTAGACTGTATGGCGCTTCATTGACACGAGTCTTTGAATACATTTGAAAAAAAAAAACAATTCAATACTAAAGTAAAATGTATGAACAATTGCAAATATAAATATATATAGAAGGTGCATTTGCATATGAAGTAAAATTCTGATTATACGAGAGCGTAACACGAGCAAATTTATAAGACACTAGCTGACCCGGCAAACTTCGTCCCGCCCAAAATTTGTTTTTTGTTATCAATACCTTCAAACATTAACGTTTTCTTACTATGAGCAAGTTCATTAGTCCAAACGCAAAACTGTTCATTGATTGATCTTCTAATCGACCCCGTTGAATTTACCTTTTACTATAAAAAGTTTTCGAGTTATGCAGAAATATATGTTTCATTTTTATGACAGCCCCACCTAAGAGAGGGGTGAGGAGTATCTAACCACCATAGAATCATTTATTTCTCTCTAAAACCTTCACATGCCAACTTTGGTTTCGTTTGTTTGACTAATTTACGAGAAATGCAGAAATTTGTGTTTCATTTGTATGGCAGCCCCCCCTTAGAGAGGGGGGAGGAGTGTCTAACTACTATAGAAACATTTATTGCACACTTAAACCTTCACATGCCAGCATTGGTTTCGTTTGCTTGACTAATTTCCGAGTAATGCAGAAATTTGTGTTTCATTTGTATGGCAGCCCCCTCTTAGAGAGGGGGAGCAGTGTCCTACTACCATAGAAACATTTATTGCACCCTAAAACCTTCACATGCCAACTTTGGTTTCGTTTGCTTGACTAATTTCCGAGTAATGCAGAAATTTGTGTTTAATTTGTATGGTTGAAAGCATAGGCAGCCGTGGCAGAGTTCCGAATAACATTTTATTGAGAGGTTTTTATAGCTATTTCGACGATATTGTCTGGCATCAGTGTCGAAAAAATAACGATGCTTTCACCAATACAAACAAAACCATTGCCGAAAATTTTTATTTTTTTTATTCAAATCGTTTATTTTTACAGGCTCAGTGTAGTGTAGTTTAACCTATGTATTTAAAGGAGCCGAACTCCTTAATTGCCGAAAATTGAAAAATGAAAATTTAACTTTCAGAGCACTTGCTCGAGTTTTCCGACGTTCTTCACTATACATTGCGAAAGCAGATGAAATTTTAATATCTTGTGAGTAATTAGATTAGATTAGAGTTTGGTTGATATTACTTGATGGGAAGTGTGCGAAAACGATAATTTTCATTACACTGTTTCGCAAAATAATTGATTTTCAGGCGAGGGGTGAGGGAGGGTGATGAAAGAAATGAGCGCCATTGTGGCAGCCATTTGTGGCTAGCTTCCACCTTCACCTCAAATGAAAGAGAAAAAAAAACAACAGTGTGGGACTTAATCTTTCATCATGCTACCAATTTGCGAGAACGACACTGCTTCGATATAACCTCTCCACACATTTGTTCATTGGTTTTGCATCATTTTTAAGACACAGGTGCGATAATTTGACTGTTTTTAATTTTAAAATGATAAGGTAAACTGCTATTTCATCATTTCAAAATATATTTTAAGATAGTTCTTGTGTTACTATTCAAAAAAATTAAAAAATGTTCTAATTTATATGGATTCGATCGATGGTTTATTACTATTTTTTGCTTTTTTTCTTTACCTACCACTACTTGAATAAAGCAGGGAGGAGACTATCTTCTTATTCTACGTACTTTAGTCACTACGCACGAAAAGTCGACTAAACAGCTACGAAAATTATGTTTGTGTCAGAAGTAAACAACCAGCTGTTAAAAAAGAGGGGTGAACAAATGATGGTAAAACAATTTTACGCAGGTGGATTTTTTTATGTCATATTATTTAGAAACGAAGATAATTTTTTTTCAAAAATTAAATCAATGATACTGAAAAGGCAAAATGGTCTACAGATTGCGTACTTCTACGTAGTATTCACTGGAATACCGAGAGGTTTGAAAAAAAATATTGGAACACTTTGATTTCAGATGGAATGTGCTCCCGTGGCCGAGTGGTTAGCGTCCCACATTATCATGTCGGGGGTTCGGATTCGATTTCCGTTCTGGTCGGGGGATTTTTCATCAAAGAAATTTCTTCCAACTAGCACTGTGGTCACGCGTATTTTAGAGCTTGCCACTTCATTGCCACTAATAAAAATAATACTACGTTGAGAAGGCAAAAGTTACACTGGGAACGTTAGTGCAATCCAAGAAGAAGATTTCAGATGGGGATGGAATTTTTATTGTATCCATCACTATAGCGAGTTCTATGGTAATTGTAGAGGTCTTCCCGATTTTTTCAGTGAGTGGTAGGCGCTTGCTCTTTTGTTTTGATTGTGGCATTCACATTATCTGACCACTAGTGTACCTTACGTACCTTACAGATTGGTTCTCGAGCCAGAAGACGCATTCGGAGAGCAAGAAACAGCGCTGATAGAGAGGAACGTAGTACGGTGTACCGAGCAGCTAGAGCCGCCTTGAAACGGGAAATTAAACTGAGCAAAGCGAACTGTTCTAAGGAGCTGTACCGAGACGCGGACGCCAATCCATAGGGCAATGCATATCGCGTCGTGATGGTTCGAGGATGATTCAGAGGTACAGTGACGCCCGTCGAATCGTGTCCCGATAGGCTGAAGGTCATTGTGGAGGGATTATTCCTGAGGCATTATTCAACGACTTCGACACCCATACCGTACGAATAGAACGCTTCCGAACGCTCACGAGTTTCCAACGAGGAACTGATCTGGTAGAAAGACTACAGATGAAGACAGCACCCGGCCCTGACGGAATCAATGAAAGATACAGAAGTTAGTGTTGCTGCCGAAACCAGGAAATCCTCTGGGAGTACCAACATCATCTGTTAAAAATACAGTTCGGTTTCCAGAAAGACAGGTCCACTATTGACGCCACCCGGACGGTGATCGGAAAAGCGGAGGGGTGACCGATACTGCGCAGTAGTAATGATCGACGTGAGGAATGCGTCTAATAGCGCTAAATGGGACACCATTGCCGAGTCCCTGCATCGTATGAGGTTTCCTGGGTACCAGTGCAGAATCCTAAGAAGCTATTTCTGAAACCGCGTTCCGGTCTACGAGACAAGCAGAGGGCAGGTACCGATAAACAGCCGGAGTACCACAAGGCTCTATTCTTGGTCCAACACTCTGGAACGTTATGTACAACGGAGTGCTGACATTGAAGCTTCCCAAAGGCGTGGAGTCATAACTAACTTGCCGGGTGTTCGGGTTCGATTCCCGTTCTGGTCGGGGGAATTTTTCGTCAAAGAAATTTCCTCCGACTTGCACTGTGATCATGCGTATTCTAGAGCTTGCCACTCAGAATGCATTCAAGGCGTGTTATTTGGCATAGAAATCTTAACTAAGTACTAATAAAAATGACGCAAGTAAGACTACGTTGAGACGGCGAAGTTCCTCTAGGAACGTTAGTGCCATTGAAGAAGAAGAAGAAGAAAGGCGTGGAGATCGTGGATTTCGCGGACGACGTCGCACTAACAGTGACAGGTGAAATCGGTACACGTGTCGACGGGTCAACAGATACAGCCGCAGAGAACAGCGAAATGTCTGCTTGACAACACCTGATCGTGGCCTGGACGGAGGAACACTGCGAACCTTTCGAAGGAGCGAGCATCAAGGTGTCAATGTGTGATCCCGGGGGAATGTAGGCAACGAGTAGAGGGCTTAATTTTATTAGGTGAGAACCTCACTCGACGTTTGAGTTAACCCTTTCTAGATAAGACTGGTAGAGCGTTCCTCGCCTCTTTAAAAAAAAGATTGTCTAATGATTTCTGTATTGATAACACATAGTCTTATGCTGAAATATATTTTGACGTAGGACTACGTCTAACCGGAAGATATAGGGGATGAAATGAAAATCTAGGCACTGAACAAGTAGAAAAAAATGCAAGATTTGGAACGCTTATAACTCGAGCATTTCTCAATGGATCGCCAAGGTTTTTGCATCAATTGATAGGAAATATATCTACGCATCTATCATAATGAATAACATTTCATTTTTCTATAGATAAATAATTGAATAATTGTGAAATAACAAGCATTGTCAAAATGCACTATGTGCCCATTTTTGATTGGTCCATTTTGTGCTCCTCAAATCGTACCGACCAAAACGGGCAACCAGAGCAGCAGCGAAATAGAATGAAGCACGATTGGAAAGGAAAAAGAAAAAAATGAACGAAACATTGGTCGCAGTCTCACACATGCATAATTCTCGAGCCAGCCAGTCAGCTTAAAAATCCCCGCTCCGCTGCCGTAACGATCATTCTCATTCAAACCGTACACCACATCGGTTCGCATCACAACACATCAACAAACCAACCCAAGCAGCCATGTCTGGACATGGTAAAGGAGGAAAAGTGAAGGGAAAGGCAAAATCCCACTCGAACCGTGTTGATCTGGAGTTCCCCGCAAGGGTAGCTAGGCCGAGCGCGTTAGTACCAGTGCACCAGTCCACCTAGCCAGCGTTATATAGTTTCGGCCGCCGAAGTGATCGAGTTAGCTGGCAAAGCTGCTCGCGACGATAAGAAAACCCGCATTCGGAACAGAACACATTCGGTTCGGTGGACATCAAGACAACAGGCAGTTGCAGCGAGTGGCAAACGCAATCGCAAAACGGCATCAGGTAGCAGAAGAAAAAAGTTTGTTCTTTATACAAACTGCTTTGGTGGCAAATTCAGAACAAGGCGGCATCGAGGGCGTTCGAAATGGGTTTTTTTTCAAAACCACGAGTACTAAGTTTTCTAAATTGGAACCATTCCATAAAACACGGCGCTTTTCAGGGTCATTAAACTTTTCAAAAAAGAGTTTACGAAATACAGTTCAATGTATCCTAAAATATTATCCAAAACAATAATAAAACACAAATTGATTTTTTCATAATTTGTTTGCCAGGATATGATGAGTATGAGAATTTGGCAGTTGTGCTGAGCTTATTGATGGTTGGGGACTTTCTCGATTATTAAATTTTCACCAATTCTTAAATTGCTTCCAGATTGAAAGTACAGTAATTTACATTTAGTTCGACATTTAGCTAATTGGACGGACCTGTAATGCGACATATTTAGTTGGACATTTTTGTTCGGGGTCTTAATTATGACCCAACATGTCCCAAGCTGGATGGGAAGAAATCTTCCAACTTTGAATCTTGTGGCGAGTGGCAAACGCAATCGCTAAACAGGAAGGTTTAGCCGAACAAGATGTGGATATCGAGTGATAACAAAACAATAAACTCTTTAGATTGAAGATAATTTTGTGATCCTGAAAAGGACCCTTTTTAGCCTGCATGTGAATCCAACGAGCGAACAAATCGTAATGAATGTATTTTTCTGCCATCGCTGCCTTTTAACGCTCATTCGTTCGTCTCGTTGGACTCGCCCCTTTGGCTGAGTCTGCCGATTTGTCTCTATCCTGTGAGCGTGTACCGCTAGAGTATAAAACGCGCGGATCCCAAAAAAATATCTCATTTTCTTTCAAACCGTAAACCAGTGTGGTTGTACGGCATCGTTTAACATCGCATCGCATCACATCATAAAAAGAAAACAAGCAGCAACGTGGACGTATGGACGTAACAAAGGAGGACAAGTTAAGGGAAAGGCAAAGTCTTACTCGAACCGTGCAGGTCTCCAGTTCCCTGTTGGTCGCATTCACTGGTTGTTCCGCAAGGGTAACTAGGCCGGACGGATTGGTGCCGGAGCACCAGTATACCTAACAGCGATTATAGAGTTTCGACCGTCGGAGTGCTCGAGTTGGCTTGCAAAGCTGCTCACGACAATCAGAAAACATGCATCAATAACAGAGCAGCTTCGGTTCGGCGCTCATCAAGGCAACAACTAGTTTCAGGTAGTGGCAAATGCAATCGAAAAACGACAGCAGGTAGAAGAAGGTAAAAGTTTATTTATACAGACTGCTTTGGTGGCAAAACCAGCCACCGTAAAACACGGCGCTTTCCAGGGCCATTAAACCATTCAAAGAAGAGTTATCAAAAGTTTTTCACAATACCAATGCATTCTAAAGTGACATAATATGACATATAATATAAACTGTTTTTTTTGTTTATGCTTGTTCTTGAACTTATTGGTGTTAAAATTTAAAATTTGGAATTAAAAGTGGCTTCAAATTACAACACATTGTATGCAGGATGGCATTAACGAATTTTCTCGGTAGCAAAAACTGCTTTCTTTAGTTGATAACTGATGTTGAAAATTGACTGACGTTACATCTGCATTGTATAGAGAAATAACTAAGGGGCACCATTTTAGACTCCCCCCTCCCCCTCCGTGGACAAGCGTGGACATTGACTATACCCCTCCCATGTTGTCCACGTGGACATTCTTCCATATGTTTTAATTGGGAAAAAAGAAATAATTGCATTGTGTTCAATTTTAAATCAGTCTTTATTTTTTTGTGTTTTTATAATGACAAAAAAACAAGAAAAAACAATTGAAGAAAAAAAAAGATGTCCTTTGTTTTGGTTTTTTTTCGCATTGAAAATAACAAATTCCTAGCGACCATACTGCATTGAATATCCAGCTTTCTCTCGGAGTGCTCGCGAGGCACAATTACACTAGACAATTCGTGACTCAGGCAGCGCATCTTTCTTTCGCTGCAACGCAAACTGCTTCACTTCCGGAGTCTGCAACATTGAAATCGTTTTATTCGGATCATAATCCTAAATCCTTTTTTGAAAAGAAAAAAAATGCGAATAGGCTTAGTAGTTGCGGTTGTTTTCTATTCTTTGATTGATTGCACCTTTTCCTACCAATATATCTTAGAGTTTGAAAATATGTGAAATCGTTGGCTGCAGGAAAAATTCGGTTATGGCAACTGTATGAAATGGCGGGTTGAAGTTTACTAAAACAAAAATTCATTCTTCATCCCATTTGTTCTGATGTGCATGGAAATCTATTTAATCATTTATGTAATGATTCCAATATGATAACTGGTATTATGCCCAAAATATTACTCAGAAAACCAACGACAAATGAATATCTGCGTTTCTAATGGTTAAAACGGTACGGCAGTAGAACTGCACAATCTAGCAAAAACTTTTTCTGTAATCGTAAAATCACAGCTGAATCAATAAACTATAATCAAATGACGCATGAAATAACATCCAACGAAACTTATTTGGCAATAGAATCATTCGCCTGCAGAAAATCTCCGAGAAACAAGTGTCTATCGAACATAGTTTTTCTGAAGACTTCTGAAATGATTTAGCACAATTGAATGTTGGTTTGAATTAAGCTAATCAAGATACTATTAAGGAAAATGTGTCGAAAGCATTCCAATGAAGAAACAACCAATGGATTTCGGCATACTTCTTTACTGAACTTTGACAGCGAGACACAAATTCAGATAATGAAGCGAAAATTAGAACAAATAAAACAATATTTTGGATGCCTAAAATGCTCCAATTTGAAGCAAAAATATTTTCGATGCGGTTAATTCCATAAAACGTGGAATTGTCAAGTTCAATTTCAAATATAGGAAAACTTATCGCTTGTGATTTCCACTATGCCATTGATCTAATTGATAGCAGTTTCCTCTTGGCTGTGGTGCAAAATATGTAATCTGATCCCGGATTCAAAGCCTCTTGAGAAAAAAACACGGATGTTGTAATAACATGTATTAATTAACGGAAAACTCACTTGTAACATCCCAATCTTTCGTTCGGTAGGACAAAGTGATCCGCAAAAAAACCGCTCTCCGGTGCTGAGCATGCTTAACTCAGCTGTATTAAAGATAACGTCGTTAAATTCGGGAAATATTCGGGAACGAGGGTACTCAGAAAAAGGTGGACTGAATCTGGTTCTTCTATTGCACAAGTGCAGTTATAGAGATTTGGATAGCACTCGTTTCCCTAAGTCCTTCCCAAATTATTTAGATAATCCTCCAAATATTGCGGTCATTTCATCATGTTATCAAAACCCCACATATACTTTGCAGATAAAAATGTATCAGCAGGTCGCCATGTCAAATTTACTCTCCGTAGACTTGGGCCTAGAACACTAGGTCCTAGAGTTAGGTTTATGCTCAAATGACGTAGCTTAGAAGTTGAAAACAATGCTCCTCTACTTCCAATGGAAACTTGATCGCTCACCGTTTATTTGAGTTTCATTTAGAATACATATTTGAGCGGAGATGTTCGCTGATATGGAAAAATATTCGAAATAACCGTTTAATGGATAAATATGGAGCACTCAAAATAGGCGGAATGTTTAAACATTCTTAAAACTGCAGAACAGATTTCATTCATTTTTGAAAACAGATCTGAATGTGTTTTTAAAAAACTTTTGTTTAACATGTCCACGTGGACATTATCTGAACTCCCACCCCCCCTCACCGTGGTCAAACGTGGACATTTTCGTACCCCCTACCCACCCTAAAGTTGTCCACGTGGTATGTGGACAGCCCCTAAGGAGCAACACGATGAGCTATGTATTTCCTGCTGCTCTGTTCTTTTTTTTTTATTAAATTCGTTTATTTTTACAGGCTCAGTTATATAATTACCGATTACTCGCGGTCTACTCGAGTTTAGTAGGGTGACATATTTGTTCAGGAAAAGGATGGGATATAAGGAAATTGTTACAATAATGATAGTCTCACACACTCAATTCTTAAATCTATTCGTATATCTATTGTGTATTTACATTTCAAGTTATTCTACTGTTTGTAACAAGGGGACCAATTGCACGCAAAGGATATAAGGATATAAGCATAATCACACACGAACATCGATAGCTTTAAGGAAAATATAGATTTGGGACAAATCAAGGATTACATCAAGGTCTAACCGAGCCAACACATCTCTCACCGGCACATTGGGCTGTCTTCCTCTAGCCCTGAGGGAGTTTTCTAAATTCGATCTGGCGACAAGATACAACTCGCACGACCAAACAACGTGCTCGGTGTGGTAACCGTGGCCACAAACACAAAGATTGCTGTCGGCAAGATTAATACGAAAGAGTAGCGCGTCTAACGAACAGTGGGTGGACATGAGTCAGGAGAAGGTGCGAATAAAGTCTCGACTCAAGTCCAGACTTTTGAACCATGGTTTGATGCTAACCTTAGGGATAATTGAGTGGAGCCACCGGCCCAGCTCTGTTCTTATTTCAAAGGACTTTAATCCGAAGGTCATCCGTCCCTGTATTTACTATTGGTTTTTCAGAACGCTTATAGCTCGTTTATTTCTCGACAGATCGTAGAGTTCGTCTCCAAAACCTCAGTTCTTTTTCATTTTTATTTACTTTGTTTGCGGAGACTACAAATCTTACAATTCATTCGTCTCCAAAACCACAGCTTAAGGTACGGTAATGTGCTCAATAGTGAAATATATGATAGTGAACGAGCTGATGACCACCTGTGCATTCCCTATCACAGCCATCATTTTGATTGTACGATATGTGTATACGCCGAAAAATGCCCGGCGTTGAACATTTAATAAGTACAAAGCCTTCAGAAAAAAATCAAGAATCAAGTTTGTAAAAAAAACGCAAAAATACAACACCAAAAGTTCTTTTCAGAACCCCCAACATGTTCATAAAGAGTAAACAGTAAACTAATCCATTTTTCAGGTAGATAGGTAGGAATTCACGTAGGAGAAGAAAATAAAACAATATATTTAAAATATATATATAGCAAAAGCTGTCCCCTTTGTATAGTCATACGTCACTCCGGTTATGTCACCGACATTACCCACCCGTCTTTTTTGTCGTATTTGCACCTCTTTTTTAGTCCTTAATTGCGTAACCGCGACCATCGCTTCTAAAGCCTGCTTCAATTATAATTTGGTCTCATAAAGTAGGACATTTCTCAGCATAGAAATAACGTACAAAAATGTCAGAATAGATGTCATTTTGTAGGCTTTTTATGAACTTTAAGGGAAAAATACATGAAAATTATTCGTCAGCTGTTCGGATGAGTTTTCAACATTTCTTGTGATACCACCCATCATTTTCTGTGCTGTACTGCTGGTACGACTGGTAACCATAGGGGAAGGTTTCCCTAATCCGACCTGAGGTATTGAACTGACCACTACTTGGATCCAGGAAATGGCGCTAACTACCGAATTGTTACTAGTGTCAAACGCTGACGATTTGGTTGTATAGTGGCCTTTTTCCCGCTTTTTCCGTCCATTCCAGCGTTTCGCGCAGTTTTGTATTTTCAATTCCTTAATAAAGAAAAGTGTCCTGTACGGAAAAAGAGTTAAATGTCAAAAAATTACAAAACAAGGCAATTCCAATTGCTTATGGTCTGCTCATAAAAACAACCTATATGAATTGAATTTATATAGTACCTGTAGTACACGGCCTGTTCATTGAGAAAAGTCAGGGGCGCTCAAACCGACCCTTTGTTTTTGCTCTGTGTGTGGGCGTTTGTGTTCACGCGTTGATCGTTGAGAGTTGAGCGTTGAGTGTTTAGCGTTATGTGTTAACCGTTTAGCGTTAATTGTTCCGTTTTCGTTTACGCATGTGTTCTTTTACTACCGCCATTTCGTTATGACACTTTCTACATCTCACTCCAATAATTTCTTTGTCTAACTCAACTCTCCTAACTTCCTTTCCGGTCTATTAGTGCGGTTTTCAATGAACCGGAAGCCACCATATTCGTTCTCCTAACGTCAGCTTCTTCTTCTTACATGGCACTAACGTTCCTAGAGAAACTTCGCCGTCTCAACGTAGTATTACTTGCGTCATATTTATTAGTACTTAGTTGGGATCTTTGTATGATCGAATGAATCGCAATATCCTGTTCTCAAGACACTCCTCCTTGTGAACTTTTTCATTCATTATTGCCTTAGTGATGAAAATCTTTGTCTTTTCTCCACAACTACAGATGCCTTGCCAAATCATCAACTTAGGGGCAAATTTATCTGCGTAAACAAATTTGAACCTAGCCACAACACCCCTTTAAAATTTGCTATCGGTTATTTGTCCGAAATCTATTTTTACGTATGTTTCTTCGTCCAGCAAAATGCACCCTTTGCACTTGGCCAATTCTTGCTCGTACAGCTTCCTTGCACGATGCAGGTTTTGTTTCAACGTCCTGTTGGGGTGTTTGCTGACATGATACAACCGCAAGCCTTCTCGCTTTTTCGCCAAATCCCGCAAGGAGAGCCCAGGATTGTTGTGAACTGTTCGAATCACCTTTGCTCGTACATTCCGGTCATATAGTGCTCTTCCACGCCTGATTGGTTTCGCCCAATCCAACGTAAGGTTCTCCCGGTATTGTTTGAGTATGATATTGACAGTCAATTTAGGAAATTTCAGGAATTTGGCGATCTTTTCTCCTGACCACGTCGGGTTCTCAACGTGAGTGTGCAGATTTTTTTCCAACATTTCCCGTTCCATCGTCGATAACTTTTGAATGTGTCCTTCAATCTTGATGAAATTTTCACTACTGAATAAAAAAAACCATCCGGATCAAAACGCTGTCAATAGTTTCTCGATGTGACAACTAGGGCGCTGCAGTGAATAAAAATAAGCGACTGAATTCTAACTGTAAAACACTTTACATCCCTCGACAAGATTCTTATTACCTTGTGATTGGGGTTACTCACATTGAGATGAACTACAACGCTTCTTATTTCCGCGCTTGCAACTGGCAATGGAGCTTCTCTATGATTTCAAGTTTCCAATCGTCAATCGAGGCTTTCTACAGGCTGAATAAATCTTTTGTTATGGTTATCTGGATATTGGATGAATATTTGAGGCTGTGCTGGAAGAAGTAACTATATATGACCATGTACTTGGAAGCACCGCGAGGCGCTGTATCCACCAATTAATGATCTGAACTCCTTCTCTTGGTCAACCGGAGCGTTTAGGTCCCCGATTTTAATGTCGTGCTTTGGCAGCGATGACCATTATACACATTATATATTTTGTTGCCCACGCTGGCATGAGGACAATGATAAGTCACTTCTGACATGGGAACAGCCGCTGTTTCGAATTCAGATGGGCTACACTCTCAGTGGCTATTCTGTCTCTAGGCGGCATCGCAAGGACGTATGGATAGGAGTTGAGTTACCGGACACGAAGCGAGTGTCACCTCTAATAGGGCCTATTTTATGTCTGCTGGCATACGGAGTATCTGCGGTTCAAAATGCAACATACTACTGAACACTAAGGATCGGTGATATGTCAAAAGCTGAGTTTGTCGATTATGAAAAAAAATAGAAAAATAGCTATATTTCATTTGAAATGAATAAAATATAAATCACTTCCAAGCCCCTCTTTTATACACGATAACATGTGTCTATCACCATATAATAAGATTTCAGTACGATTCGGTTATTGCTACTATCGATCCCTCAAAAAGCCTTCTGCTATCGTGTCTACAGATTAGATTTCATAAAGGGTTTCAGGTACAAGTGGAATGATTTGTTGACGGGTTCCTAGAATTCATATTCATTTAATGTATCGTTATCGTTAATAATCAATGAAATGATTTTACCTGGTTCAGGGGACTTTTCTTGGCTTCCTCAAACAATCGTTCATATACATTTCCGTCATAAGCTCCAAGCGCGGAGCCAAGTACCATATCTGGAATGTCAAAAGAATCAACAATGCCAATTGCATTGGGCCTGATGGCGGCGAGAGCATCTTCCAGCTTCTGTTGTAGTCTTATGATGTCGCTGTCGGAGATGGTGGTGAACTAAAAAATCATAATATGGTCATTTCTAAACTGTGATACCATCCGATGGTGCACCCTTACTCTTAACAGATCGCCAACCGCTTTCATGGCCTCATCGTACGCATATAGTTCGTAGATATCACGCAAAACACGGCCCAATTCCGACGACATCGTCTTGCAGTCTTTCTCAATCATCTCGTATCCAGATTGTACCAAAAAGGCACGACAATGTGCGTCGGCAGTACGAGCCAGCTCTATGGAAGTAAGATTGACAGCTTCTTCCTGGGTGTAGCCAGCTCTTTTGCGTTGTTCGATGTGTTCGTTCGCCAGCCGTAGTTTTCTGTAAATACCCAATGTCGTAAAGCTGATACTAATATACTTTTACAGTGCCATTTACCCGGCAGCGACCGTTTGCAGACCACTTATTATCCCTGGAATTGAGTCATCCCACGGCTGTCGCTGATTTTTACTAGAAATGAACATCTTCAGATACTGGACGGTTGGTACCAGTTCCTGGCCCCTCAGAGCTTGGTTCCATACCTTCAAAAGATATCTGTAAAATGACAATAGTGATGAATAACATGGAAGCTTATTTTGCAGGACATTTTCGATGTGACCACTCCTTTTTTCGATAACACGTTTTAAACGGTGAACAAAATTCTTCATGCACAACTCCAACATTACGACTTCGAGGCTGTTGAAAAACCGAGTTAGAGGGTGTGTCACATCAAATTGCATCACGGAAAAAACGCTGTAGAAATTTAATTTTTAGGAATTATATCTTCAGCTTTCGCTTATAATCAGATAAGAGTGTATAGATCACGTTGGCCATGCTTCACTGTCAATTTTTCGTAAATTTGGAAAAATGTCGTCGAACGAAAAAGAGCGTCGTGAATTAATCCTGTGCACTCATTTCGAGAATCCGGAGTTGTCACATCGGGACATCGGTAAGATGCTGGGAATCGTCCAATCCACGGTCAGCAGAGTACTAAAACGATACTTCGAGAACCTAACCATCGACCGGAAGGTGAAGAACGGCAAAAATGGATTCTCCGTCAGTGAAAAAGATCACAAGCGCGTAGTTAAGCAGTTTAGACGTGATCCGAGAAGTTCGGTCCGGGATGTCGCCAATAAGCTGAATTTGTCAAGTTCATTCGTCCAGTGGACCAAGCAGCGGGAGGGCCTGCGTACATACAAGGTTCAGAAGGCTCCTAACCGCGACGAAAGGCAAAACATGGTGGGGAAGACGCGAGCCCGGAAGCTGTACACCGAAATGCTGACGAAGCCGCATTGCCTGGTAATGGACGACGAAACCTACGTCAAAGCGGACTTTCGTCAGCTGCCGGGCCTGTTGTTCTTCTCCGCAGAGGACAAACTCAGCGTTCCGGAGGAGATTGGCAAGCAGAAACTATCCAAGTTTGCCAAAAAGTACATGGTGTGGCAAGCGATCTGCTCTTGCGGAAAGCGGAGCGCCCCCTTCGTGATGACCGGCACGATAAACGGGCAGGTTTACCTTAAGGAATGCATACAGAAGCGCTTACTACCACTATTGAAGCAGCACGAGGGCCCGACCATCTTCTGGCCGGATCTCGCTTCGTGCCACTATTCAAAGGACGTGTTGGAGTGGTACGAAGCCAACGGGGTCACCTTCGTGCCAAAGGAAATGAACCCGCCCAACGCGCCGGGGCTTCGCCCAATAGAGAAATATTGGGCGATTATGAAGCAGGCCCTCCGGAAGAACCCAAAAGTTGTCAAATCAGAGGCGGACTTCAAGAGAAAATGAATTTCTGTTCAAAAAAAACTACAACCTGACGTTGTACAGAACCTTATGGACGGGGTAAAGAGGAAGGTGTGAGCATACGGGCTTGGGCTCGAAGTATGAATAAAAAGAAAATGCCAAAAGTTGTTTAATAGTTTTTATTTTACTGTCTAAAATTTTCAAAAGGATCGGTCTACTGGGCGAATTTCTACAGCGTTTATTCCGTGATGCAATTTGATGTGACACACCCTTTATTTCTTCTTAAAGTTCCTCTAAATTTTGTGGCTTATTAACATACGGTCCTTCAGGTACCCCCAGAGGAAGTAATCGACGACGAGAAATGTTGAAATTCTTACCATAAGAGGACAAAGTTTCATTGAGGCTTCGGTTGCTCGAGTAATACGATTTCACTAAAAATACACGTTCTTGTAAATTGTACATCTTGACATTAAAAACCATCCGATCAGACTGAACGAGTAGCCGAATATTATCGTCCCGAAGTGGAGAATGCAGTGTTACCATCGACGGAGCAAAAAAAAGTTTTTATAAGGAGCTATTCTATTTTTTTTGCGTGAGCGTTTAATCTGAAAGACCCTGTAGGAATGTTGTAGTTATTCAATTCACAATTATAAGTTATAAAAAAGGTGCTTCGATAGCGCGATAGTGCAGCACAGTAGATTGATGCATAATGATGGTCCCACCTCAGTCCCCTACGATGGTTTGAACTGAACGAGTTTCCTTGAAGATAATTAAATATTAGGATATTCCTATTTCAGTATCAGCTGTGAATTTACAAGAGTCTTTCCGCATTACTAGATTCCCGACAACGGTCTGCTGATGCGATCGTTCTCGAGCCCAGACAACTGAGCAAACCCAAGCCCAATTCTAGTCAATACTACAGGCCCTTCATTTTCAAATTTATGCTCGTTGTGAAGGTGACATTCACACTAGAAAAATCTTTTTGCAGTTATTGTTTGTTACAATCAGTTGTGAATTACGGGGTGTTAACAATGGAAGTCAACAAAGAGAAAATTCGGTACATTTTACAGTTTTTCTTTGATGAAGATGAAAATGCAAGCCAGGCCGCTGATATTGTAAATGGTGTTTATGGTGCCGAAGTTTCAATGCTTATAGCATGGACCTGCCCCCAAGCGATTACCTTTTTGTCGCATTACAAAATTTCCTGAGTGATAAGAAATTGAGATCAAGAGAAAATTTTGGGTGCAATACATCCATAAGTTCATAGTTCTGAGTTCGCTTGCTTGCCTAATGAGTAATGTATTGGTTTTATATCTTTTGCATAAGGTATAGTATTCTGTAAATAATTCATAAAACTCGACAAATTCCTGTTTAATTTTGTCCGCCACGGTACCACTGATCCTATCTTTCTCGATCCAAGAAATACATCGTGTCACGGGATAAAACAAAGGATCGTTCCTTCATTTTTCGAAGAAATGCTCTTTACAGTTCTGTCGAAAAATTAAGATATTTTTCTCAGAAACCTGATAAAAACTTCTCCGCGACAGCAATTTATCCTGTACAAGCACTGAAGCAAGCACATTTCTTCTTTGAATAAATTGTGCACATCATATAATCCGTAGCTACCAATTTTCTTGAGGTCGTAGTTTTGGCTGCCTCGGATTTCACGGATTTCTTCATTCAACTGCTTCATTACTTTCAAACTAGCATGGGGATCGTACATGATGAGTTGAATCGCTTTCTTCAAAATACGGACGGACGCTAACATCCATCTGTTGCTTTTGAGAGATCTTATTTAACGTTTCGTCGAATGCGATAACGGAATTCTTGCAATTGCAATTTTCGAGTAAACGGAGGGTGCCGTTCAAAAAGTATGGCGTAATGCCATATGTCTAGAACGTCTCGAATCACTTTTGAAGGAGAAAAGTCGCCAAACCAGTCGTGAATTGGCGAAAAATATGAACTGCGATCATAAAACAATTCGTGAATGAGACTATTGTACTGAAAAGACCTGATCGACATAGTCAAATCATACTCCTTCGCGACAACGCCAGACCCCATGCTGCACAAGTCTTCAAAGCCGCACTCCAAGAGCGCGAATGGGAGCACTTGAGCACCTGCCGTATTCTGCGGACCTTGTACCGACCGATTACAGTCATCCGGGGACAAATTGATCACCGGGGTGAAACTGATCAAGCGCACTAATGAAAACAAACAGAAATTTTTGAAAGTATTTTTCAATTGAAGGGCCTGGTCGGGTAAGGGGGTAAAAAGTGCCTCCAAACCAAATCACCAGCTGTATGGCAAATATTGTATAGGATATAAAATTTTTTGCGGTTTATTTCAACCCCTATGTGGTTTGACATAGGATCTATAATGAAAAATGTACTTACTTGTTTATTTCACGCCATCCTCAAAAGCTTCGAGATAAAAATTTGAAAAAAATACTGAATGTGCATCTTACTACGGTGTGTCAATAAAAATTATCAAACAAATTTTTTATCAAAAATTGATGTACTAAAAATATATTGAAATTTAGAAAATTTTTTTTTGGGATTTAGAAATTCAGTACTACTCTAATTCATATTTAAATGTGTTCTTACGGCTTTTCTAGATATGTGTGATTTTTTTCAGTGTTGCGCGGTACAAATTTTTTTTTTTTTAATTTCCAAAGGGTCTGGCTGGGTAAGGGACAAAAAAGTGCCCTCAAACCAAATCACCAGCTGTATGGAAAATATTGTATAGAGTACTAAATAAAACATTTTGGCAGTACAGGTCGGACTCGATTATATATAATCGCAATTTCTTCATCAAAAAATCAAATATTAAAAAAAAAATTAATTTTTATTTTAATTTTAAATTAAATTTATTTTTTTTATTCTGAGATTCAGTACTACTCTAGTTTGTATTCAAATTTCTTCCTACATCTATTTTGGGTATATGTATATGTGTTTTTTTCAGAATTTTTAGAGTGTTTTTCGCGGTACAAAAAAAATATATATATTTTCAGGTATTTCAAAATTTTGAAAGAAATCTTACTTTGAGACCCACTTTTGCTCTAATTTTCATTTAAGCGTAGCGTAATTTATTTTTAAGTTTTAAGAGGATGCGCGAAAAAAAATATTTTTTGGCCTTTGAGCATTTTTAGTTTATTTTGAATTTAGAGACCCAATACTACTCTGATATTTATTTTTTTTATATGTCTAAATTTTGTCGGTATATTTAGAGCATTGCGCTGTACAAAGATTTTTTTCTCATATCTTGAAATATATGAGATTATCTTTACATCGGATTTAGATGGTTTACCAAATTCATAGGAGTCAGCAGTACGATAGAGCTCTGTGAGAAAAAATAAAGTCCTTGTGGAAAGATCATTCGGATTAATGAGAAAAACACTTAAAAACATCCAAATTATTATTTTTTTTATTTCAATCTTACAATTAAAAACCACGATTACAATAAAATAATCGATTTCAAGAAAATAAAAATGGGGGTCTCCGTAGCCACATTAGTTGCGCGTTCGCTTAGTAAGCGATCGATCGTGAGTTCAAAATGGTATAGAAAGGAATACTCTAACTCCGAAAAATGGCAACTGTGCAAGCAAACCATTTGTCATGACAATTGTCATGCGAAAATGCGAAAACAGAATAGAAACTGAGAGAGGTTGGCGTCGACATCATGCCTCATACCATATGTTTCTATTCTGTTTTCGCGTTTACGCATGACAATTGTCATGACAAATGGTTTGCTTGCAACTGTGTAATGTGCTAATTATAGATATGAAAAACATGTGACATGTACACGATTAAAATTCGGCTCTGTTACAGCTAAAATGCTAATGAACTTAAAATAAACAAAAGGGATGAAAAAAAAGGAAATAAAAATAATAATGCAGACGATGAAGAAAATTACGTTTGTGTCTCGCAATGCTCTTAAACTTTCAGGAAAATATTGCACCACATGTAGAAAAAAAGACACATACGAACGCATTTAAATAAAAATTAAAACAGAAGCGGGTCTCAAAGTTATATTTATTTCAAAATTTCGAAATGCCAGAAAATATATTAAATTTTTTTGTACCGCATATTTAATTTTTTTTCATAATTACATTTTTTGATGAAAAAATTGTTTGAAGATATTTATCGATACAGCTTCGTAATATGTACTTTCAGCATTTTTTTCATATTTTTGTCTCAAAGCTATTGAGAATGGCGTGAAAAAAAAACGAGAAGGTGAATTTTTCACCTAGATCCTACGCTGTACCATATAAGGACTCAAATATATGATACTACTGCCAAAATCTTTTATTTAGTACTCTATACAATATTTTCCTTACAGCTGATGATTTGGGTTGAAGGCACTTTTTACTCCCTTACCCAGCCAGACCCTTTGGAAATATAAAAAAATATTTTTTTTGTGTCGCGCAACACTGAAAAAAATCTGAAAAAAATCACACATATCTAGAAAAGCCGTGTTCCTACGTGTTTAAATATGGAATTTTACGCTAAAATTCTTCCAGGCTGACATTTAAGGGATTTTCTCAGCAAAACATTTCATACCGTAAAAACGTTACAAACTGATTCCCCAGCCCAATAGTCTGCTGTTTAATCTTTAGTGCTATTTCACTGTCCGGAAACATATTCGAAAAGAGCTTAACACTAGAGCTTCCGATGCAGGCAAAACCGTGTGATGACACAGTTTCCAGTACCCAATACTAGCTCTGCCTTCGTCACATTTTCTCCAAGAATGTATCGTTTCATGGGATCAGATATTCCACTTGCTGAGGAAGATTGCCCAAATTACCTTACAACTTGACTCGTCTCTGTATTCTGCGTGTCAGTGGAAATGGATAAATTACAGTTGTTTCCAACTGTATCCACAACTGTGTGTAGGTTGGTGCATGGTGCATGCGCATCGCGTTTACTATGCCTCGGCCTAAGAAACACCAACGTCAGAACGATCTAGATTCATACCGATTGTTTCATGATCCGATCCCATTGTCAAAATTCGTAAAAATCAGATCAATGGTAGTAGAAGTTGTTCTTGTAACTGATTTGTGATTAGTTACACTTTGTTTGAAGTCGGTGGCTTGAGTGATTGCTTTCAACTCAGCGAATTTTGTATACTTTGTATGCTTTGTTCAGAAATATATTGGTCCACCTTACCTTGCAGTTTGTAATAGAAGCACGGTGTTTTCACCCTCATAAGTACACGCCGCTGTTACCATACCGTATGTGCCGAAAAGATTCGCGCATGTCATATAACCATGGCCACCGCAAGCCAATCGACATGTCTCAATGGCTTGGGCAGCATCGGCCGTGGAAACCGCCTTCAAGCAACATGCAATCGCATGTAACTCTGGCAACCGTTCCAAATCTCCTTTATCTAGCTCTGATGTCACCTGATTATACATATCCCAAAGATTGTCCGAAGTTAGCTTGAAAACAATACTTTTTGCGATAGCTGGAAATAGCTTATACTGCTGGGTGAGATGATCGATGACTTGTACTTCTGGTTGTCTGTAAAGCGCGATAAGATAAAACATGTTGTTGTTAAATGTCTTACGAACTTTCACTTACTCCGGGTTAATAACGCTTTGTCGACGCACACACGAATATCGTGTGGCAATAGTCACCGCCTTAGAAAGATAATTTGAAATATCTCTCACAATGACCACCCGCACAAACATCATCGTCCCATACGTCAACACCGCTGATGGAGGTTTGACAAATGTACCGTCTTCGAGTAGCTTGGCATTTTTCATCAGCATATTTGAACGTGGAATGCGAACATTTTTGAATCCAAGAAAACCGTTGTTAACTCCATTCATGCCAAGCTTATTGCCAATCTCGCCGATCGTTATACCGGGCATAGGCATATGAGTATCCTCATCACGTAACTGAACGATGAACGGATGAATACCGTGGCATTTACCTTTCGAATACAACTGAGCAATAACCACGCAGTAATTGGCGGTGTGACCCACTGAAATATAAATAAAATTAAATATACTTCATAGTGTTATTGAGAAAATTTCTTACATCCACCGGGCCACCATTTGTACGAGGACAGCGTTGGACTGTTCAGCACGATTTCCTTCGATCTTTCATCATAAGTTGCAGTTGTTTCAAGACCTCGGATGAACGTGCCGTGGCCCAGCTCAGTTTGTGCATATGTTCCGATGATTTCACAATTCCATGCTCTTCCAATCCACTCCGCCTGTTGCTCCGGGGTTCCATGACCCATTAGCGCCGGGAGGAACATAACAAAATGCACCCCCAGAGGATTGCCCTCTTTCAGTATTCCCGAACCCAGAAGTCCGCCAAGGAGGGCCCTATATATAAATGAAAATTTATCAGCACAGCTTCGATGAATAGATTAATTCTCTACAACAAAACATACATGTAATTCTCGACTCCATCTCTGCCTTGTTCTTGCATCTGTTTCACCTTGCGGAATATTACAGTGGCTTTACGAACAGATTCTTCGTACACTTCCTTGTGCGAAACGAAATGTAGAGGAATCTTGTCGAAAAATTCCGGTTCTCCCAGGAAAAATTTCTCTGTGAAATGGAAGAATTTTATAGAATTACCAAATCGATTATAAATCAATATTCCTCATCAGGCAATAGGGCGCTTGCAGCGTGCATATGTATTAGTGATCTGTTGGACAGGCAAAATAGATCGCTACATAGGATTTATATGGATCGACAAGATTGAGCTTTGTTTAAATGATTATTTTTGCGAAATAGTTGTAGAAATTACGCGCTACACTACATTAATAACATGCGAATATATGTCTCTTTACATAAAAATATTTACTTTTAGCGTCAAAACCATATATACGGAGAAAAATATAAATTTCTGTTATGGCTATAATCCATATCAATCGAAGCAGATTGATTATTCAAAAAGTTTCACAAGAAAAGTGCAAACTGCACATTGCGATTGTATAGCCGGATTGTGTGAAGTGTGCTCCCATTTAGGCTTCGTGCTTTTTGCCCTAAAATACTGGTCTCGTGAAGAAGTAAACTATAATGAATATTCGTTAGCAGATATTCTTAATGGGTGGTTAGTTTCGCCGATAAAACAGATGATTATGTTGAAATTAAGAGCATGTTCAGCCAGAAAGATCAACCAACCCTCAGATATGATTTCCGGGTACCTGAATGCTCTGCGGAGAAGTGAAATATGGTTATAAGAAAATTGATCGGAAACGAAGAAAATCCATCAATTGGCTAATTCATGGAAAATACAAGGAAGCATCCGAACGTGAGCTCGAGCCTCTGTGTTTTGAAGCTAGGTCCGAACATGCTGATAATCCTTCCCTGTTATTTTTTCGATTCAAATCTAGTAGGAAAGTCGCTCAATGAACATCGCGAAATAGGTGCTAGTAAGTTAAGCAATATGCGTCACGCAAAAGCTCTTGTTCGGTAAATAGCTTCCCTAACTGTTTAACAAAGTTCATGTTAGTTCTGTGAAATATTTCGCGCTAATATAAAGATCGCAACTATATTTAAATCATCGACAAGAATGTCGATTGATAATGAATCCACGTCTGCTGCATAGGAGCTACGAATGTAAACAAATGATATTTGCCCAACAGATTCTCTGCATGTATGTGTAACAAGAGCCATATTTCGACAATTCTTAACTACAAGTTCGAATACACTTTAAAATGTGTTAAAAAATTAGAATACACGATATTTTTTCTGTGTCAATTTTTATTGAGGCAATGTTTATCGAGAACTTTTACGACATATTAGCTAGGAGCACCCCTCCCTTTGTGCTGTATGACTAGCTTGAGACGTTTCTCAAAAGAATCGCACGCGACAGGCACCTGGTCCATCGGCATTCCATCCCAGATCTTGGAAAAGAGCTTGGAAGAGAGGGTCCATAGTGGTCACTTTAAGTTCGCTCTGCTTGGGCAACATGTATGACCATACATAAAAGTCCTGGAGATTAAGGTCCGGGGAGCTGGAAGGGCACAAAGCCTTATCGAGAAAATCGGTCAGATTCTCCTTACACCACGATTGGACGATATTCGTCGTGTGGGCCGGTGTGTGCTATTGAAAGACATAATGATCCCTTCCCGTAGAGGTCCCGAAGTGCCGAGGCCACAACCATCTCCAAAACCTCGCTCTTTTAGTAGCGGCGTTGATTTTCCCGTTTTCACGATAAACACCAGTGGATACAGCCCCCCAAACCATCACCAACGCGACATTCTGGAACCGCAGGACGTTTATGTGGGACGGGGGGATGCTGGCCAACATCGGCGCCCACAGCCGATTATTTTGGACACTGTGCGGCTGTTGCAAGACAAAGAGTTTCTCATCATAAAACACGAACTCCTGATCTGCGTACCGCGAAAGTATCAGTTTGGCTCTGTTCAGCCGCTTCTTCGTTGTAGCCTTCGTTACCTCGTGAAACTTGCGTACCTGACGCGCTAAACAAACAACAAATGACAGCAAGTCGACACCGCGTGCGTCGTTTAGTCTATATATGAGGATGAAGCTGATCACAGAATGCATATGGCGCGTACCTACACAACGATGAAAAGTTGTATTCGAACTTATTGAACACCCTGTAGACGAATCTAGCAGGAATTTTCACCTGTTCCCGGGCTTTTTAATACCAAAAGGGAAACTGCGCACTGCAGAATACACGTATCTACGTATATAGGTGCATGCTTAATCTTATCCCAGGAATTGTAGGACAATCGTGCAGGTACAATGATTGTTGAACTATTGAACGTCAATTTCTTCTCCATATGCAACATCTTTAGCGCTTTCAGAAGCGTCTTTGGGCAGTTTCAAAGAGAACGACTGTAACAATTTTTGGGATCTCCCTCTGCACTTGTCGTAAACCATTATATCTGGACGGCGTTAGTGGATCGAGAGGACTTTCTGAACAGTGCGGTCCCAGTACAGCTTGTTCGATATAATATCTTCCAATAGACCACATTGGATCGTCAGTTGTTGATGGACAATTCGGGTTGCTGTGGCGTTCGCTGTAGACTTTAACTAAAGCGGAATAGCCTGCCAACATTAAACATGACCAGATGATCATATTTTCTCAACGCAGCTTTTTGGATCATTGTATACCGCATACCGAACCGATAGAAGTAATCTAAACAACAATAAATCACGTGGTGGTGGAATATTGATTGTTGTCACAAGGCGACTATTCAGTTATCTAGATCCTGCAAATGCATTTTGGTCAAAATTCCTCACAACACAATCAGTATCGATATCGGCGTTATTTATCTTCCCTCATAACCGGAAAAAGACAGCACGGCCATTAATGAGCATGTGGAATGCACTGTTTCTGTTTCAGTACGTTTGAAAATCCACTCTCCCGCTCTTCTGTTCGATGACTATAATCAACCTGGCATGCAGTTGTGTTTCATTGAAAGAGGTGTGCCAGTCATCAGTTCATTAACATCGCATATACCCAAGGCCTGCTGCTCGAAACCATATAAACTATGAAAATCAATTACAATCAATAATTACGAGAACAAAATTCTATTTTTTCCCAAGTGTAATATTTTTCTGAACAAGAATAGCTCATTGGCTTTAATTTAATCACCTCCTCTCTAAGGAGGGGGCTGCCATACAAATGAAACACAAAATTTCTGCATTACTCGAGAATTAATCAAGCAAACGAAACCAAATTTGGTATGTGGTGGGTTTAGGGTGCAATAAATGATTCTATTGTGGTTAGATACACCTCCTCCCTCTCCTAGGGTGGGCTGTCATACAAATGAAAAACAAATTTCTGCATAACTCCAAAACTAATCAAGCGAATGGAGCCAAATTTGGCATGATGTTTCTAAGGTGGTTTGACACTCCTCCCCCTCTCTACGTTGCGGATTACTCGAGAATCGAATTTTATGCACGAGAAATTTTTCTACGATGGTATGACACCCCTCCCTCCTCTGGAATTGAGAGGGGGTCCCTTAAAAATAATACACATATTTCAACCAAACATAACAATTGAAAATTTTCGGAAAACTCTGAAGGAAAATGTGAAAATTCGGAAAATTCAATTCGCATATGTTCTACAATTACATATTGACAAGCTTTTTTAGTCCATTTGATGTTTGCGCTATATCGCGCCTATATCGTCTCTCGAGTTTCGCTCTTATCTACACATTCGGCGATCCGTTTTTATTTATACAGATAGAATAAATAAAAACGGATCGCCGAATGTGTAGATAAGAGCGAAACTCGAGAGAGGAATTGTTCGATTTAGGGCTGTCTTTATTCTATCATATTTTTTGTATCAAACATTTATTCCATGTAACGGAGAGACATGTTATTTGCAAGTGGTTGAAAAATCTTGAACGAGAATTGTGTCTGAAAATATTCTGATGTTATAATGACGAGATTTAGTAGAAGTACTAGGAATTTCATAGTAAAAGATTATTTTAAAGGTAATTTTTCTTTTCAATCAATGAACAATTCTTCGATTGGACCCATGAACAGTCCTTAGTAAGAAAACGTGGATGTGACAACGAAAAATAAATTTTGGGCGGGACGAAGTTTGCCGGGTCAGCAAGTAAAAAAATAAAAAGGTAAACTATGAAAAAAAAAACAAATATAATCAATAATTATAAGAACAAAATCCATTCCAAAGTATATAATATTTTCAAAAAAAAAAATAGTTCATTGCCTTTAATTTGATGCGTTGATTATAGGAATGGTCCAGTACTTCAAAAGTTATTTTTGGAAAAAGCGGGTTGATTTTTTGGACCACCCTAAAATGGAAATGGTCACCCAAATGAAAAAATAGAAAAATACGGGTCTAATGTTTTGCGGTAAAGAACAAAATTACCACTTTTCATGAAAGTCTGAGACCTAGTAACTCTGTTTGGCATGGAATTGCTGTATTAATGATCGATTACTGGACCTTGTTTTGGCGAATAATCCTACATTACCCATTTTTTCGATTTCTTTGGCGGCTCGTCACGTCAATTAGTTTGGGGATATACATTTAGTTGTGATTGCAATGTGATGGTCTGGCTCGTTTGCTAAGCACTATGCTCTTCCAATCCCATTTCTTTTCTGCCGTCGGACTAAACGAGCGTTCAGCGAAAAACGAAGAATCGATGATAATTCGTAAAGATTGCGTATAAATGGTGCCATTGGCTATGGATTTTATAACGGAGAAAACGAAATGTTTGATATGTATATTTCACCATATCAAAGAAACCACATTGTTTGATGAAAGCAGCTTCCAACTTTTTAGCCACTACTAAAAAATTTAGGACAGGGATTGACACGAACTTTTAATAGATAAGGGTTGAAGATTTTCAAACGAAATAGTTTAAACAATAATCCTTCAATGTTCATATTTATTTTTAATTATCGCCTTGGAAGTACATAATTGGTGTAAGCAGCGGTACTCAACTTTCTTTCAAAGGGGCCACCAACAGGTGTTATTCGTGGTGTCGCGGGCCGCAAATAACAAAAAAAAGATGATATCCAAGACACGACCGCATTGTTAATATAGAACTACGAAGTTATTGCCGGCGGGAACAAACATTAAACAAATTCAATAATAAAACTCTTTGATACAAATATTTTATAGCAATGACAAGGGCCAATAAATGAAGGCTTTCATTGCGCTATTGGCGCGAACGTTTCGCGAAACAATTTGAGTTGATTGTCAAATTAATTCAAAGCATTGCCATTCCAGCAAACATTAAATCGTATAATTTTGCACGTGCCGAGTCTTACAAGAAATCCGAATAAATCATAATCGCATATAATATCAATCAAAGTATGTATCGTGTACAGTGCTTGGAAATATCTGTATCACATCATTCTTTTCAGCTGAATTTCCGACCACATTCGATCATTATACCATTGCATTGGGATACCGAAAATCAACCAAGACCGAACCTCACAATCACAGTAAGCCCCTTACAGTTGATTCATCCAGTTTTGTTCATTCTCTTTTTCGTTCTGTTCTGCGTTCACGGAATGTGAGCAAAAGAAAATATCCCTAGTTTTGCCATTCATTGATAATAATATACCAGTTCATTCACTATCAACATCGTTCTCGGATACTGACGAAACGGAGAAATTCGTTGAGGATGATAACGAAGTACAGAATGCTCATAATAGTGACAAGAAATTAAATTGATCAAGCATGCAAGGTTTCGGTCTCAGTTAAAATGCTTCCATTTTACATAATGAATATGCAATTCGAATTCCACTTATCAGAAATGCTTCAAAAGACTCCAATTCCGATGTAAAAAATACCGTCTTGACTCAAATTTCAAACATTTAATTTTTGACTCAAATGGGAATATTTCGAGCTTTCTTTTGCAAACAGATCAAACTGTGCTATATGATTAGCGGAGGAAATTGCCAACATCCAGCTTTGGCTGACGAAGTTTGCATTCGCTACTCGGATCGATTCTGCAGAATGCTTCCTCACCATCCAAGTCTATGCAATCCTTAGCTGTGAGTGTGTATGCAGATCTTGCTCTTTTGTTGGCATTTCCGCTTGCGCCATTTGCGTTGCCCTTTCGGAGTAACTTCAAAAATAACTGAATAAGCAAGGCACTGACTCAATGAGAAAATCACACACATATCGGGATATTGAAAATGAACAGTCACGACATTCCTGAAAATTCAATGGCAATGAATAAGTGTGAATGAATTCTCATGAATCAAGCTTTAAGGATAGCTCAGATAGCACAGTTGTAAATTTGTTTGCCGTCGAATGAATGACAGCAGCATCGACAAGCAAAATAAACGCGTTACACTGATAAAAATATATTTTCAATATTACTTGGCAAGCTCACCATTTCCAAGCCCTGATCGTGAATATTTGAAATCGCATAAAATGTAAAAACTCGATTTTATATACCATTATCAAATTAAGTCGCAATTCGGTATAATAAACATCAATTTTATGATGCACAGTGTCGTAAAATATATTTAATCCGCATCATATGCGTATATTACGCTGATTCAGTTTGTACGTAGTATAAGCGTATAATTTAAATCGATTCAGTACTGTAGTGAATCGTGTTGCATGCTGAAGAAAATCATGAAACAGTGAATCATATTAGATCCTAATAAAGAACATATTACATCACATTGAAATGTCAATAAAATGCAGATACACTCGAAAGTTTTAACCGCTGTTGAATTAAATTCCAGATAGCCGCGCGAGATAGCTGATGGATGATAATCCAGACGAACGGAGTTCGAACCCACATCGGAGCAGTTTTCACCAAACATCAATCTGTGCCATTTTAAACATTCATATTCCACTCCCAACACAAGTCAATCAAACAATTATTATTTCTACAAACATAAATACTCATATATAAAAATGGCGATTCGTGATGCTATAATAAACATTTCACGAAAATATTTTACGCCATTTGTTTTTTTTTCTATGTCTGTAATAAATCGTATATGAGTATGGCAAAAGTCGTATTTGGTGCTTTGACAATTCATAAATATATTCATATTAGATTGCAATTCAATTTCAACATAATCGCTATTATAGCCGATCAAAGTTGCATATTCATCCAAACAAATTCGGTAAGCATTTGCCATGTATGTATATGGACTCCACTTTTGCATGCATATGCCAGTTAGGCGCATTATATGCCAACCAAATTTTAGGGCATATGATGTTATATATACGCTTGTTATGCGATTTAATGTTTGCTGGGATGTACTGTCGATTGCTTGCTGTCTTGAGCACTGAAATTTATATACTAATCTTCTTGAATATATTAGAGGTGAATGAACTGCAAAGTTTATAGTCTTTTAAAAACAAAGAATCATTCAGTCAATCTTGAATATATAATAGTTTTTCAGTATCTCTTAGCAAAATTTCATCTACAATGCAGAACGAAACATCTTAGAAGACGCAGAAAAACAATAGAAAATCCAGCTAGAAGTGAATGAACTGAGTAAAAAACATTTATAATTCAAAATAACTTCATTACACCAATAAATCCAAACACACTGCTGAATTCGCAGAAGTCAAAAATTAATCGAAATTTCTAAAATAACTCTTTAGTCGAAAGTTTTGCTAACCCAGAAAAGGACCGATGGGTTTGCGCTGTTTTGTGGACGCAACTGAAGTTGATTGATTCATGGTATATTCTTGTTCTCGCGAGAAAAATACCCGCGTTCAGAACATTAGACGTAACGCACTCAGTATGCATCACGACATTATCGTTCTACACAAAGTGCATGCGGCCCACGGGCCGCAAGTTGAATATGGCTGTTATAAACTAAAACGGACAAGAACGAAATTGGAGTAACCAAACTTACCTCGAAATTTCTTTTCCTTTAGTTTCGACTCGCCACCAACCCACCAAAGGGTGAATTCATTATTTTTGAATGTGCATTTTTTTCTTTCATTCTGTAGATCCATATTAACCTCAGTAGCTGGCATTTTGGAACTCTTTCTCTGCAAATCAATGATACGACGGTCGTAAATGATTCGATTATGCTACTGCCTTACTGGCACATTTATGCTCATACACGGCTGCACTCAAAAACTCAGCAACAACTATTAAATAGCAACTTCGGTCACGAGTGAGTACATTTGTTTTCTTTTAGATCTACTTTCATCGAATGGACGAGTAATCACCAGCGTTCTCCTGCAATATAGATTAACTTGTTATATAATCAACGCAATTAACCTTTGGAATGAGAAAAATACATATATAAAACATTAAAGTAGAAAAGTGCTAACTCACCAAGTCGCCCCACTCTGTATACTGATTTCAGATGGAAAGATTCACCAAGTACTCACGAAAACAAAGAAGTGATGATAAGATAAGCGGTTGAATACGAGCAATGAAAACACTTATAAAAAACAAAATATCAAGGATCATTTCATGTTTTTTCGTTCAAATAAAGATTCGCACAACTCAACACAATATCACTCGATCAAATGAACATGTATACAACAGCTATACTGAAAACAATATATTATATTATATGACAACGGTGTACATAGTTTGTTTCAAGATGTTAAAATAATAGGTGTTTCGTTCTTGACATTTTCAGGACAAGACGTGAGACGAGTAGCGAGCTGGGGTTAAGGCCCATTTATACGTTGCTAGTAGCTGGCTTCACAATGAGCAGCTACTGACCCGGTGAACTCGCTTGACAAATGGTTGACTCGCCTTGTCCGTTCACACAATGTGAGCTGCTGGCAAGAAACTAGATACTACGGCACAGGTTTTCCAGAGATGCCAGGCGGTTTTTCAAATGTCCATCAAATCGTCAGAAACAGCAATCAGATCCGAATTTGTCAGATGATTGATCCGAAATCGACTTCTTTATTGGCAGTTTTCGTCTTAGATTTTCAGTTGAATTTATCATTACACAATTTTATCGCTAAACACACACTGGCCGTGTTTAAAAATACTTTGTGCTGAATTTCTTTGAACTGAAGGTACTATCCGGAAAAAGCAGAAAGAAAAAAGGATTCGGTCCAGGAATTGGATGCAAAAAAAAGGAGCAACAAATACAATATTGAAGTAACTCTACGATGATGATCCCCGAGAGTACAGAGCAGTGTTGAGAATAACACCTGAAAAAGTGAAAAAACTGTTGGATTTAATTGCTCCACAAATACAACGCAAGATACACTCATGAGGGATGCTATACCTACATAAGTGAAACTAGAAATGTTGTACCTTTCTTCTGGAATATCGTTCAGATTATTGTCGATATTTTTTTAGAATCTCGAAAGCATCCATAGCTAAAATAATTCCGAAAGTATGTAGTGCTACAAATGGCAGTCTAAAAGATTTTTCAAATTTTGAATTATTTCGCCTTGACAGCAGCTTCGTGTACCAATTTGTGAAATGAAAATGATAGTAGATTTGCAGGAGGAATGAATACGCCTCAAAAACTAAAATAATGAATGAAAATCTACTTTTTTAAATGGAATATGTATTCTGTTTTTTAGAACAATACTTTTTTTGGAAGTTGTGAGTGAATTTCGAATGAAAATTGTGCCCGATAATGATTTTATATTTAGAATCCCAAGAAAACTATCTCAAAAAGAAAACGTGCCCCACCAGCGTGCAAAACAAAATAAAATGAGTAAAAAAACTTTTTAAGTTAAACGGTTTATTTGTGATTAAACATAATAATGTACTAAAAGCTAGAGAAAATAATTAGGCAAGTTGCAGTTAGTAGTTATCACACCTCTCCTTCATTAGTCTAGGGCATTGATAAGACTAAAATAAAATAGTGGGACATATGATGAAATCACTAATTGTGGATAATGAAAATGAATGGATTTTATAATTTAAAAAGTTTTTGTTTACTCATTTTATTTTCTAGTTTTTAGTACATTATCTGTTTCATTAGAATATTTCTCTACAATAAAGGCATTGCACTGTATTCTATCAGTCAAAAAATTTCATTTGATACCGATATTGAGTAGATTGCAGAAAATACATAGTGTGTTCTCCAAGTCAAGTTCGTTGGTTTGATACACATATCTCAATCAACCTTTTTTTTTGAGATGATATGGAATCAGCGATTTTGAGCGGAGGCCAAATTGGATTTTTCAAGATAAGCAGTTTTAAAATGACAGCAGTTCCTATCCGGTCAGTTCCTATTGGTCAAATTTCTATTACTGTGGGACAATCCTACAGACATACATACATACATACGAACAGTTCAAGCTAAATAAAACCGTTTAATAAAGTATATTGCTATTTTGTGATTGCGGCCATCTTGGATTTTAATTTTTCATGATCTACTGTGATCTACTATTCAAGCCCTTTCATTTGATACCCATATTAATGGTGTTTTGACATAATATGTAGTCCGCCATTTGGTAGAATTTTGATGGATTTGCATTTTTCATAAATAACCGTGTTCTGCTAGTCAATCCCTTTCATTTGATACCCATTGTTACGGGGGTTTCGGAGGTTCTATTCAGCACGCGTTTTTATCAATGTATAGCGAGCTCAAAGCTGTATTTATTAAGAGAAACAATAATTAAACAAGAACTTTACATTATTAGGTTTTACCTACATTTGATCTCCTCGTTTTAAATTCAAAGCACGACAGGATGATTCAATTATTTAACAATTTGGGAATTCAACTTTATTTTGGGTTCTATCTCTACTCCTTTTTTGTGATTAGCAAAGAATGTGTGGTACGAGAGAAGTTTTCAGAATGACAGTGATGACAGCTAGCTGTCAATGATTGTCTGGGTGCGTCATGGAGTGGCACCGTCCGGATGCGCAGGTTCAGATCAAGTCATCAGTGGCGTAGTTTGCTTCCCCCCAACACCCATATTAATGAAGTTTTGGGAAACTATGTAGTCCGCCATTTAGTAGTGGCAGCCATCTTGGATTTGCATTTTTCTTAAATAACTGTATTCTGCTAGTCAAGCCCTTTCATTTGATACCCATATTGATGGGGTTTTGGAAAACCCACATTGATGAGGTTTTGAGGAAGAAAGGGATCCGCCATTTTGTAGCGGCCTCTATCTTGGATTTACAAGATAATGAAATACGCAGTTTTGTAATGACTACAGAGATAAAGGTGTGTTCCAAATTTCAGATCAATCGGTCAACAAGAAGGGGGTCAAATTTCTACTAATGTGGGACATGTTACAAACATACAAACAGATTACAGGGCAAGCTAAATAAAACCGTTTAATAACAACGATTCCGCTTAGAAACTATGAGGGTTTTATTTGTTTTTTCAATAATTTTCAAGTCTATAATAATCTTCGCATATTTTCAAATATCTTAAAAATAGAGACATGTAAAGACAATGTAAAGATTTGGCATCCCTGATTCGAGCGCTAAATTCTGTTTTTGACGTTTTGAGGGATGCGAGTGCGAGTAAATTCAAAAAAATTTGAAGTAGCTCGCACGCCGAATCACACATGACACTAACTGGCATGATGTGTTCACACGGTGTGAGTAGCTGTACTGCAGTAACTGACTAGACCGACTCGTATGCTTACTCGCACCGTCTGAACCCGGCTTTAGACATCAATTGAATATAGGCCACCCCAAATCAAAATCAATATGGCGTCATTTGTTTACCAACATATCATTTGCGAGGATTGAAATCGTTGAAATCACGGAGATAGCGCTGCTTTATTTCCAACTGCATACTGAGACGAACCAGCCCAGGAGGCTGAAAGTCTCAAAAATAAAGAAAAAAAAAAAATTCCAACTGCATGAGCGATTTTCATATTTCGGTTTCACATGGAGGTGTTCACATTTAACATGGAGTTTAAGGCTGATTTAGACGGTGCCACCCAGCAAACATTAAATCGTATAATTTTGCACGTGCCAAGTCTTACAAGAAATCCGAATAAATCATAATCGCATATAATATCAATCAAAGTATGTATCGTGTATATTTGAAATCATTATCAAATTAAGTTGCAATTAGGTATAATAAACATCAATTTTATGATGTACATTGTCGTAAAATATATTTAATCCGCATCATATGCGTATATTACGCTGATGCAGTTTGTGTGTCGTATAAGCGTATAATTTAAATCGATTCAGTACTGTAGTGAATCGTGTTGCATGCTGAAGAAAATCATGAAACAGTGAATCATATTAGATCCTAATAAAGAACATATTACATCATATTGAAATGTCAATGAAATGCTGATGCACTCGAAAGTTTTAACCGCTGTTGAATTAAATTTCAGATAGCCGCGCGAGATAGTTGATGGATGATAATCCAGACGACCGGTGTTCGAACCCACATCGGAGCAGTTTTCACCAAACATCAATCTGTGTCATTTTAAACATTCATATTCCACTCCCAACACAAGTCAATCAAACAATTATTATTTCTGCAAACATAAATACTCATATATAAAAATGGCGATTCGTGAGGCTATAATAAACATTTCACGAAAATATTTTGCGCCATTTGTTTTTTTTCTATGTCTGTAATAAATCGTATATGAGTATGGCAAAAGTCGCTATTATAGCCGGTCAAAGTTGCATATTCATCCAAACAAATTCGGTAAGCATTTGCCATGTATGTATATGGCCTCCACTTTTGCATGCATATGCCAGTTAGGCGCATTATATGCCAAACAAATTTTAGGTCATATGATGTTATATATACGCTTGTTATGCGATTTAATGTTTGCTGGGCAGTCAACGCGCTAGTAGAAGAATCCAATCACTAGAGTCTAATTATTAGAGCCATGTAAACACCCGGCTCCAGTTACTTGCGCAAGTATCGCACAAGTAATTGACCACGCCAGCGAATAGAAAATTTTCTAGATACTGGCGCCAATAGATAACTGACAATTGCTTCCAGACAGTGCGTCATATTAGACATTTGTGTGAAATCGAAATGCCAGGTAGTTTCAGTGTTGCCACATATTTATTTGTACTGGAAGGGGAAAAATCTTTTTCGGCTATGGTGAAGACAATTATTAAACGGTGTTATTTGGCTTGCTCTGTAATTTGTATGTTTGTATGTTTGTAACATGTTTGTTTGTAGCGCTTTACCGCATTAAAAGAAATTTATCTCTTCCTGTTGACCGATTGGTATGAAATTTGGAACACACCTTTATCTCTGCAGTCATTATAAAACTGGGTATTTCATTATTTAAAAAATCCAATATGGCGGCTGCTACAAAATGGCGGATTACATATTTTCTCAAAACCCTATCAACATGGGTATCAAATCAAAGGGCTTGACTAGTAGAACACAGTTATTCAAGAGAAATGCAAATCCAAAATGGCCGCCACCACAAAACGGTTGTTCACATATTTTCTCAAAACCCTTTTAATATGGGTATCAAATGAAAGAGCTTGACTAGTAGAATACAGTTATTTATGAAAAATACAAATCTAAAATGGCGGCCACTACAAAATGGCGGATTACATATTTTCAGAAATTTATGGAAAATTATGAAAAATGTGAATCCAAAATGACCGCCATCATAAAATGGCGCCATGTTTTTTCAAAGCCTATCGATATGGGTATCAAATGAAGGTGCTCGACTGGTACAACACAGTAGATCATTAAAAATCCCAACAAACATCGAAACATACCTTTAATTCTACTGTCATTATAAAACTGCGTATTCCATGTTCATGGAAAATTTGATTTGGCCGCCGCTAGAAAATGGTATTTTGGATTTGCATTCCTCATGAATAATTGTGTTCTACTAGCCAAGCCCTTTCATTTAATACCCATATTGAAGGAGTTTGGGAAAATATGTAATCAACCATTTTGTAGCGGCAGCCATCTTGGAGTTTTAAAATAATGAAATACCCAGTTTTATAATGACTGCAGAGATAAAGGTGTGTTCCAAATTTCAGATCAATCGGTCAACAGGAAGGGGCTCAAATTTCTATTCATGTGGTACAGCGCTACAGACAAACATGTTGCAAACATATAACCGTACAAACATACAAACATTCAAATTACAGGGAAAGCTAAATAAAACCGTTTAAATACAGTTCCTATCGGTGCTTTATGAGAAAAATCTGTGTTCTTACCGTACAGAACAAAACAAACAAAACTGAAAAAATATACCTTTCCGGATAAATTTGTACATTTGCCAACACTAGATGGCTCGATGGTACAAGGAACATCAAATTCAATTCCCTCAACGTATACATGGAAGAATCTTCATTCGCGTTGACGGTATTGTGCTTCATGTGTTCGATTTGTGAAGCGAAAATGATAATAGACAATAAAATCATGGAAATATCAGGAAATTTATATAAAAACAGCTGATGAAGGTTCAGTACGACGTGTTTTAATTAGTAAATTAACAAGAAGTAACATTTTTCATTCAAATTTTGACAGTATAAAACTGCCTCCGGGCCTACAAAACCGATAAAGATTAATTTGCCTCCCAAAATGGTTATCGCCACCAGACGTCGACACTGTCTAAGTGGTGCGGACTCAATTTACTTCATTTTCAAGCAAATTCATGCATGTTTTCAAGCGATTTCTTGCAATAAATTCTCAGACCACCAGAGATGCCAGATTTACAAATATGTTTGTAAATTTACAGACATTTCTGTAAAACACTTTCTATTTTTGTTTTAGACTTTTTGGATATAACAATATTTCACAGGTTTTTGAAAAATAAGAGGCTCTATCCATCACATCAAAAATATTTGACTCACCATATGACATTTTTCCACAGTTTTAATACAGAAAAGTTATTATATTTAGTTTATATCAATACACATGACGTTAGACCAGCGATACTCAACCAGCGGCCCGGCAGTCTTTCTGGTGTGTATAAAGTTTGGAACTCATACACATAAGTACTTTTGCCCTGACATCATTGCAGACGAAAGAGAGCATACGGTTATAAACAATTAATGAAAAATTGCATTCTATGCAGTTAAGGAAAAATCTTGAACGAAAATTGTCTCTGATAATTATTTTCTGTTCTAGATAAGATTGTTTTGCTGAAATGCAAGGAGATTTATTGAAAATAGTTAAGTTAGGGTCAGGACTATGTCTTCTAAGTATTTGAACAACATCGAATAAAAATTTTCATTCTATTTTCAACAATTTACATTCGCTTTTGGGTCTGCTTATGACGAAATATGGGTTACTGTTCGATATTGTTACCACAGACATGGTTCATGGCCGTGTGGTGATCTAAAACTTGTATAGCCTTGCATGGCGGATGGTATACACTGCATTTTCTTATAAATTTCATCAACGACAACACCGCAAGCCTTGGTGGATGTCCAATATATCAACGAAGAAATAATGAATTTTATAAAAATTAACAACGCGTATGTATGTGTATGTATGTATATGTAGATCGTTGAAACATTTAAACACACATACAACACATAAGTTATTAAGTGGTCCGAAAAATCAATTTTCTCCACTTTTTCCCAAAAATGACAAACGAAAATTAATAACTTTTCAATCACTGAACCGATTTAGATGATCGACATATAAAATTGAAACTAATGACCTAGCCTTTTATTAAAAAATATTTAACTTGCGAAAAGAATAATTATATTTTAGTATTTATTGATTTTAGTCGTTTTTAATTTTTTATGACTTTGGCGCTATATTTTTTTATATTTTTTCTTGAAAGCTGAGGAATTTTTACATAACATATCTCGATATCAGAGATGCTATTTTTTTCGTTTTTTTAGATATGATTTTTCAAAGTTCACCGGTGGTTCAAAAAATCATTTTTCCCCCTTTGTCCAAAAATAACTTTCTGCAAAAAATCATAACATTTGATTAATTTGAATACACCGATTTAGATGATCGATATATTAAATTGAAGCCAATAAGCCAAGCCAATAATATCACACTTGCGGGAAGATTGGATTCTAGTAGCATAGGTCTAGTTTAGTCACATATGAATATGTTAAATGTTAAATTTACAAAATTATAACTTAAAAACGATAATTATAGCATCTTTGATATCGAGATATGTTAGGTAAATAATCCTCAGCTTTCCATAAAAAATATAAAAAAATATAGCGCTCCTATCTTTAACCGAGAAAACTATGAAAAACTAACTCAATCAATAATTACAAAAGCAAAAATTCAATTTTTTCGCAGAAGGAATATTTTTTCAAAGAAAAATTACTCGTAAGCTTCAATTTAATATACCGATGATATGAATCGGTCCAATAGTTCAAAAGTTATGACTTTTTGTAATGGGAAAAATGGGGAAAATTGTTTTTCGAACCATCGATTAGTTTTGAAAAATCATATTTCTAAAACGAAAAAATAGCATATCTGATATCAAGATATTTTATGAAAAAAAATTCTAAGCTTTCAATAAAAAATATAAAAAAATATGGTGCCCCCTAGTCCAAAACCATGAAAACATTAAAAAACGACTACAATCAATAATTACGAAAATAGGATCCATATTACCTGCAAGTTCAATATTTCTCAATTAAAACTCATTGGCTTCAATTTGATGTGTCGATCATCTAAATCGGTTAAGTGGTTCGAAAGTTATAAATTTTTGAAAAAAGTCATTTTGGGAAAAAGTGGAAAAAATGATTTTTTGGATCACCCTAAAATGGAAATGGGCACCCTAATGAAAAATTAAAAAAATACGAGTCTAATGTTTTGCGATAAAGAACAAAATTACAACTTTTGACGAAGATCTGAGAACCACTATATTGGTTTGGCGCGATGTACAAAGTATTAATGAATATGTGAAAATTAACGTTAAAAGACATTTCTATAGATCTGCAAACTTTTACAGACTTTTCCCCATTTTTAACAGACATTCACATATTTTTACAGACTATTTTTAAAAATCATCTGGCATCTCTTCCTTCCACTTTTTATCGAATATTTTCAAATCGCAGGAGTAAACATTTACGTGACTCTGACTTCGTTTGTTTTTATTTCGTTCGGAAGAAACGTTATGTCAAAGAGAGGGGACATTAAAAATGCGTTTCTCAGTGAAAGGCTTAGATGCTCTTTCAGAGATGCAATGGTTAATTGAACAATTGACGGAAAAATGTAGTTCGGTCATTTTATAATTTTAATTATTTTTGCCCTTGACAACAATACCTCTTTTATAGTGTTGATTATCATAAGAAAAATAACACTCCAGATCGTTGGATCTCTTTTGACATTTCAATTGGATCTTTTTTGACAGCCGTTTTGATTCAGTCCGCACTACCTAGGACACTGTCATTCGTCATCGAGGATAAAGTGACAGCCAAGGTGTCCAGTTGCTGAAAATGTGTATGAACGCACAGCACCAGTCAACTGGTGATCTAAATATGGCGTGCCGTTGACGTTCAAGTAACTGGCGCCAATTACTGGTCAATGTGTAAATCAGCTATTAAAGTTAGCCACTATTCGACTGTATAACCGGACCGAGTTGTAAACAACAGTAATTGACAGCACCAAAATGTCAGTGAACCGCAGCAATATTGGGTACACTGGCAATATGAGGGATTTGACGTTTTAGTCATACCCCTGGTAGCGAGACGTAGCTTTCAGAATTATTTACTTTTTATTTGGCTGTGTGGTTATGGTTTCATATTAACTCGCTGGGGAAAATAGCTGAAGGAAAAAATAAGCAAATATATATTCGTGAAAAATGGTGCACTCTCTTAATCTAATTTATATCTCAAATATCAGCAGTATTGCCACGGTGTTTACGAAATAAAAACACAAAATTCAAGGCTCAGGATTTCCCTTGATTAGAGCATCCAACGCAACTGGTTACTTTCCTGTAATATATGGCAAATTAGTAACACAAAAGACAACTAATTTGAGAAGTAAACACGAACCTGTTGCAATCATTGTCAACCTCCTTTTGCTCTAGCCTTTATGCAAAACCAATTACTTGTAACAGCCCTTTCCGGATCTTCTGGATCTGGTAATCTCCTTCCCGGTATATGTACAGCATTTTCCTCCTTATTGAGCGAAATCAGTGGAGCCACAATCAGCGTTATTTCTTGTCACCATCGCCGTAAGCTGATAGTACTCTTTTCCCCGCCGATGGAAGCCAAACAGAAGTACATCTTGCTTGGATAGAAAGGCATTGATTGCACGACTAGAAGCGAAAAGATATACTAAAAACTTCCTTCTACACTGTTATGATTCGACCACTTAAATTAGAAAATTAAAAAGACGGGTGGGTAATGTCGGGGACATAACCGGAGTGACGTAGGACTATACAAAGGGGACAGCTTTTGTTAAATATATATTTTAAATATATTGTTTTATTTTCTTCTCCTACGTGAAAAATGGATTAGTTTACTGTTTACTCTTTATGAATATGTTGATGGTTCTGAAAAGAACCTTTGGTGTTGTGTTTTTGTTATAACTCGATATTCCCATCTTGTTCGGTTAAACCTTCCTGTTTAGCTATTGCGTTTGCCACTCGCCACAGCTTTCACAGTTGGAAAATTTCTCCCCATCCAGCTTGTGACATGTTGTTCAGTAAATTACATTTAATGCGACGTGCCGGAGAAACACTTTGCCACTCACTGAAACTAATTGTTGCCTTGATGAGCGCCGAACCGAACCTCTCTGTTCTTGATGCGGGTTTTCTGATTGTCGTGAGCAGCTTTGCAAGCCAACTCGAGCACTCCGACGGCCGAAACTCTATAATCGCTGTTAGGTATACTGGTGCTCCGGCACCAATCCGTTCGGCTTAGTTACCCTTGCGGAGCAATCAGTGAATGCGACCAACAGGGAACTGGAGACCTGCACGGTTCGAGTGAGACTTTGCCTTTCCCTTAACTTGTCCTCCTTTGTTACGTCTACGATGCCGATGCCGTACAACCACACGGGTTTACGGTTTGAAAAAAAATAAGATATTTTTTTGGGGTCCGCGTGTTTTATACTCCAGCGGTACACACTCACAGGATAGAGACAAATCGGCAGACTCAGCCAGAGGGGCGAGTCCAACGAGACGAACGAATCAGCGTTAAAAGGGAGCGATGGCGAAAAAATACATTCATTACGATTTGTTCGCTCGTTGGATTCACATGCAGGCTAAAAAGGGTCCTTTTCAGTATCACAAAATTATCTTCAATCTAAAGAGTTTATTGTTTTGTTATCACTCGATATCCCCATCTTGTTCGGCTAAACCTTTCTGTTTAGCGATTGCATTTGCCACTCGCCACAGCTTTCACAGTTGGAAAATTTCTTCCCATCCAGCTTGTGACATATTTTACAGTAAATTACATTCAATGGCACGTCGCATTACCACCACTCAGTATCGGATTGGAG
Source organism: Toxorhynchites rutilus septentrionalis (assembly GCF_029784135.1). Taxonomy (NCBI): domain Eukaryota; kingdom Metazoa; phylum Arthropoda; class Insecta; order Diptera; family Culicidae; genus Toxorhynchites; species Toxorhynchites rutilus. Next base: position 134,000,529 of record NC_073745.1, read on the forward strand.
GTAATTTTAACCTGTAATTGAACATTTGCGATGACAGTGGTACAGTGTCGACTTTCAATGTGGGGTCATAATTTGGACCCCGAACTCTATGTTTACAAAAATGTCCAACTAAATATGTCACATTACAGGTCCGTCCAATTAGCTAAATGTCGAGATAAGTGTAAATTACTGTACCTTCAATCTAGAAGCAATTTAAGAATTGATGAAAATCAATAAGCTCAGAACAACTGCCAAATTCACATACTCATCATATCCTGACAAACAAATTATGAAAATATCAATTTGTGTTTTATTATTATTTGGGATAATGTTTTAGAAAGCATTGAACTGTATTTCCTAAACTCTTTTATGGAAGGTTTAATGGCCCTGAAAAGCGCCTTGTTTTATGGAATGGTTCCAATTTAGAAAACTTAGTACTCGTGGTTTTGAAAAAAAACCATTTCGAACGCCCTCGATGCCGCCTTGTTCTGGATTTGCCATCAAAGCACTTTGTATAAAGAACAAACTTTTTTCTTCTGCTACCTGATGCCGTTTTGCGATTGCGTTTGCCACTCGCCACTCGCTGCAACTGCCTGTTGTCTTGATGTCCACCGAACCGAATGTGTTCTGTTCCGGATGCGGGTTTTCTTATCGTCGCGAGCAGCTTTGCCAGCTAACTCGATCACTTCGGCGGCCGAAACTATATAACGCCGGCTAGGTGGAATGGTGCAGTGGTACTAACACGCTCGGCCTAGCTACCCTTGCAGGGAACTCCAGATCAACACGGTTCGAGCGGGATTTTGCCTTTCCCTTCACTTTTCCTCCTTTATCATGTCCAGACATGGCTGCTTGGGTTGGTTTGTTGATGTGTTGTGATGCGAACCGATGTGGTGTACGGTTTGAATGAGAATGATCGTTATGGCAGCGGATCGGGGATTTTTAAGCTGACTGGCTGGCTCGAGAATTACGCATGTGTGAGACTGCGACCAATGTTTCGTTCATTTTTTTCTTTTTCCTTTCCAATCGTGCTTCATTCTATTTCGCTGCTGCTTTGGTTGCCCGTTTTGGTCGGTACGATTTGAGGAGCACAAAATGGACCAATCAAAAATGGGCACATAGTGCATTTTGACAATGCTTGATATTTCACAATTATTCAATTATTTATCTCAAGAAAAATAAAATGTTATTCATTATGATAGATGCGTAGATATATTTCCTATCAATTGATGCAAAAACCTTTGCGAGCTATTGAGAAATGCTCGAGTTATAAGCGTTCCAAATCTTGCATTTTTTCCTACTTGTTCAGTGCCTAGATTTCCATTTCACCCCCTATATCTTCCGGTTAGACGTAGTCCTACGTCAATAGAGAAATTGTTATAATAGGCATCCAGAAAATTATCTAGCTACCTAGCTACAGTAAAGCGCGAGCAACTATTTTGCCAACGAATGCATTTGTCACCAAAAGATACGATTTGTTTTATAAACAAATTTGTTTCTTCACGAGCAATGGCCGAACAGCAATTTTGACATTGCGATCCACCTATAGTATAACGCCTTGGTTTGTTTCTCTTGTTGTGTCGAATGCAAAAGCGAAAATCTCAAGGGTCCCCTACACGATAAATTATAATGACATTACTTCGTCAGAATGACAATGAAATTGATCGTGTAAAGTTGACAAAATTGAAATGACGGGCAATTGGCGATCTAACGCAAAACGTAAACGATCGGTGAGACATCTGGATTTTGTTTTTGAACTAAGAAAATGATGCTAATGTAACCTAAAACTCAAAAAACAAATCACGTATATTTTACTTCCGGGCTTTCCAAGGTAGTTCTCACATGCAGGAATCATTCATTTTTCTACTTGTGTTTGATTGTGCTCTCGAATTTCCTTCTTTAATTCAACCATTGTCAACATTTTTATAGTATTCACTACTGAAAGAGGTAAATAAATAACATGTTATATATAAAATTGCGCAGAATTAAATTTCTTACAAACTCATCGCAATCAAATAATCTTTTATGATTATAACATTGTAATTTATGGAAAGAGCTACAAACCTTCCATAAGCTCACATGGCAAAATTTAAAACCATCATCACTTTCACCGCAGCGCCGCCTAGGTGTAGATTTGTACGTTAGATCGCCAATAATGATGCATATCCGGATTTTCTGATCTCGCTCCATCATTTCTGTAATAGGGCAAGGACACTATCATTCGTGGTGTCTAGGATACTGTGCGACATCTTGTGTTAAAATCTATGTTTGTGAGGAAATTTACTCTCTATCAGGTTAGTGGGCCCAAGAGAATTTTCAATCTCTAAAATTTGAATGAAAGTTATTGCTTGTTGTTACTTGAATGCATAAAACACGTAGCACTGAACCCTACCTAATCATTTTTTTATAATTTTTTCTGAAATCCCTACTAAAACTCATAATTATAAAATAAAATTATACCCAGATACTATTTTAGTTCAAGATTTTTTCAAGATTCATTTCTTCGAAAATTTTAGGTTTGATAATTCATACCGGTTATTGATACTATGAATAATTGCGATGAAATCGATATCATGTCAAATTGGCTGATATAATTGATTATGTAGGGGCCGATACGACAAAGGTTTGCAGTATTTTTAGCGCAAAACACCCTATTCATCGTTCACTTAGGTGAAAACAATTAAAGTTACAATACTTATAACAAGCCATTCCTCGTAATATACATAGCACATTGTAAAATGATTTTCTAACCTTTTCAGCGTGGAAAGAATACATGAAACCGGGAAATTTGAAGATAAATTCTGATTTGTCTAGAAAATTTGAACGAATTTCATACTGTTGTATTCGTATTTTCCGGATGGAATCGGATTTAACCAATGAAACGCACATTCAATTGTTCACTCTAGTAACTTCTATATCTTTTCCTTCTCATTTTTACTTCCCGTGTTCCCAGATATTTTATTTAGATACAACATATTTCTCTTTCTGTCAATTAGTGGTTTATGTTCGAATTATTTCACTCTAGTTCAAAGTCATCGTACCGCAGAGGACGTCTAGCCTCCCGCCTCGGTCTCTCTAGTGTGCCTTCACGTTGTGACCTCTCATCGTTGACGATAGGTGTGCTGGAAGTCTGATGCGATGATGGAAATGGGGTGCCCCAATCCACGTTACTCTCAGCGACATCGGATTCCTCAACGGTTGTATGTTGCTGGCCAGCGAAACTATCCTGGCTTTGTTGTAGTTTCTTGAGATGAGCGGAATTCCTGCGATATTTTCTACCATCTCCTGTTTCCACCAACACACTGTTACCCTGCCTTTCAATCACTTTAGCAGGATTAGCGTGAAACATTGGCGAAAGTTTATTTTGTGGTAACAGGTTACGCATTAGAACTATATCTTGATGTTGAAGATCCACCTTGTTCGTTTTATGATGAGAGTCGAAATATTTCATAGAGTTGCTCTTATAAATTTTGTCACAGTCTCTGATCTCTTCATCCTCGTGAATTAATTCCGGAATCTGTGGAATCCAATCTCGGAATCTTCTGCCCAACGCAATTTCTGCTGGTGAGCGTCCAGTTGCCGGATGTCTTGTTAGGGAATAAACATAGTTTGCCTCCTCCAAATTCCTTTTCCAGTCAGTTCCATTTAGCGCAGATATTCTCAATGTCTTCAGAATGGTGCGATTTTGTCTCTCTACCTCTCCATTGGCCTGTGGCCAATATGGAGTAGTATGCTTAAGCTGGATGCCATGAACTTTACAAAAATCTTCCATCTTCTGACTGGTGAAGTTACGAGCGTTGTCGGTAATCAATACTGCTGGAATTCCCATTCTCATGAATGTATGGCCCAGTCGATTTAATATATCATCAGTTGTTGTTGATCGAAGTACATCTATGATACGGAAGCGACTGTACAAATCAATCAAAACGAGGATCGAGTCGCCGGATGGCAGCGGGCCTAATATGTCCATTGCCAACACGTACCATGGCTGTTGAGGAAGTTCGCGAATATTCATAGGTTCTGGTGTTATTGTTCCTGTCACCAACTGGCAATCGAGACAAGATTTTACCATCTTTTCTGCGTCCTTGTCTACGTTCGGCCACCACACTTTGCTGCGGAGGCGTTGTTTTGTCCTTTCGATTCCCGGATGTCCTATGTGTGCAAGGTTCAGCACACGCTGTCGGAGATTGACTGGCACCACTATTCGATCACTTCGAATTATTATTCCGTTCATTTCACTCAATTCCTCACGAAAAGGATGATATTTCTTCAGATCCTCACTCCATCTGTCAATACGAAGCGCTTCCTTTACTGCAGTTAATTGTACGTCCTTCACCGTTTCCTTAATGATTTCGTTCAACGAAAGCGCCACCGGCCTTGATATTTCCAACACAGCAAGTAGTTGAGATTCTCCCTTTCCATCATATGTAGTACATTCTCGAAATTTCGGAAGTCTTGATAGAGGATCCGCAATATTGGCTTTCCCTGGAATATGGACAATTTGAAAACGGAATGATTGCAGTCTTAGGGCCCACCGCTCAATCCTCGAGCACTGCTTCCGCTTTGAATTGAAAATTACTTTCAAAGGTTCGTGATCGGTTACTAACTTAAATGTTAATCCACGGAGGTATGGCTCCAATCTCTCCACCGCCCAAACTAGCGCTAAGGCCTCTCTTTCGTTTTGAGCGTAGCCTCTTTCCGCCGATGACAATCCTTTACTGATGTAGCACACTGGTCTTTTCTTTCCTTCCTTAATCTGAAGCAAAACTGCTCCCAGTCCTACAGGACTTGCGTCGGCTATCAGAATTGTTTCATCATACGGCGAATAATAACCCAGGTTCCTCGGGTCTGCCAGCTCCTTCTTCACTTTTTCGAATGCCTCAGTGTGTTTATTGCACCATTTGAACCGTATATTTTTGTGAAGCAGCTCTCTCAACGGCGCGGTCAACGTAGAAAGATTCGGAATGAATTTACCTAGGTAATTCACTAATCCGAGAAAGCTGCGCACTTCTTCTACATTCTCAGGATTGCGAAATCGACGAATGGAGTCGACCTTTTCCTCCGATGGGCTAATTCCTTTTCCATTCAGATTATGTCCCATAAACGTTACTTGGGTTCGTCCAAATTCACATTTTCGTTCATTTATCGTAATTCCATACTCCTTCAAGCGATTCAAGACCATGGAAAGAGCTTTGTCATGCTGTTCTTGATTTTTACCGTACACCAGAATGTCATCTATAAAGACTTTCACTCCGGGTATTCCGGCTAGAACTCGCTCAATCACATTTTGGAACACCTCCGACGCACAATTCATGCCGAAAGTGAGGCGTTTGTACCTGTAGTACCCGTTGTGTGAAGCGAACGTTGTTATTGCACGGGACTCCTCTGCAAGTTCAATCTGATGAAACGCCTTGTTAAGATCGATCTTAGAGAAAATTTTGCAATTGTTCAAATGTGGAATTATGTCATCAAATGTGGGTAATGGGTGATGCTGTGGAATAATCGCTTTGTTCGCCTCACGCATATCAACACATAAGCGAACTTCGTCTATGGTGCCGGATTTTGGTCGAACTACCAGACGAGATATCCACGGCGAATCTCGTGGCGCTGGTTCAATTATATCCTGCTTCAATAACTTCTCTATTTCTCTCTCAACTTTCGGTTGCAGAGGAATCGGAACACGACTTTGTGTGTGTTGAACTGGTTTGACTGTTGGGTCCACCTGCACGGTGACGAGGACATCCTTCACCTTCCCGATCTTTTCTTCACTCGACTGAACCGCACAAATAGATGTGTCTATTTTAAGGATACCCAGTTCCATTGCAGTCTTCCGTCCCAGTAAGTTATTGCCGCCTTCGCGGACGACATACACCTTGTCTCTTATCGATGACTTCTTGATGGCAATTTCTGCAACAAACATCCCTTTTACCGATAGTTTATTATTCCCGTAAGCTAATAATGTTTTCGAAACATGACCGGTATGGTAATGAACCTTCACTTCATGATCCTTCAGGTACTTCCATGTTTCACTGCTAATAACGTTAACTCCTGCTCCGGAATCGATCGTCCAATTCAATTTTACTCCTCCGATCTTACATTTAACCATTTCATTTTGGTCCGGATTGGTTGCAAACACAAAGTTGACGTTATTTCCATCTTCAGATGTTGAATCTCGACATTCCTCTTCCTCAGTGTCTGAATTATCGCTCACGATTTGACGTACTTTTTTCTTTCCACCTTCTTTGTTCTTGCGTGAATTTTTCGGCTTAGTTTTGCAACATCGTTTCAAATGTCCCAGTAGATTACATTTTTCACACTTCTTGTCACGTGCCGGACAGTCTTCGTCGTTTGCTTAATGGCCCTGGCGGCCACACCGATAACATTCCCTCGAGCTAGAAATGCGATTTACCTCTTCATGCTTCTGTAGATTTCGTCGATGCTTAGCGATGGTCTCAAGTGAACGACCCATCTCTACTGTCTGTGCAAGCGTCATGTTACCTTTCGTTAAAATCTTGGCTCTCAATTCGTCAGAGTGTCCTCGCTCGAAAATTTGCTCCTTGATGTTTTCTTCAAGCCACTCTCCATACTCGCACAAATTTCCTTGTTCACGTAAGCGTAGTACAAATTTCTCGATTGATTCATCCGCCGCTTGTTCCAGATTTCTAAAAATATGTCGCTCTCTTGGTAAACATTTCAGCGGCAAAAAGTAATCGTCCAGTAGTTTAATTGCTTCTTTGTAAATATCCGACCCGTTCGGAACTTGTATCTCATCTTCTCCTTTCAGATTGAAATAAATATCTTGCACGTCGCTGCCGGCGTAGTGTAGTAAATATGAACGTTTTCACTCTGCTATGGTAACATTGTTTACCTCCAAGAATATCTCAAAACACCGCTTCCACTTCTTCCATCGGTTTGAAACGGTGGAGGTGTCGCTCGGATCAAACCTCGGTAAGCCTGAATTTACTGGTTCCATAATACTTCTTCCGACGGACAATTTGTAGTCCGCTTCGCGCACTTTTTCTTCGTTCCGTTTTATTTGTTCCGCTTGCTATTTTTATGGCTTCCCCGTTTTTTCACGGCAATATATGCAGAATGTTTTTTTCCACGTTTCTCCCGCACGAATTCAATCAAAACCCGTATCGAAACACTTTTCTGTTGTTTCCAACCTCTGTCGCCAAATGTTGTATTCGTATTTTCCGGATGGAATCGGATTTAACCAATGAAACGCACATTCAATTGTTCACTCTAGTAACTTCTATATCTTTTCCTTCTCATTTTTACTTCCCGTGTTCCCAGATATTTTATTCAGATACAACACATACCAAAAAACAAAACATCCTCATTTTATTCGCTACGCCATCTGGTTGTAAATCCAACGTAAATTCGTTAAATGAATCAAGCATAATCTATTGGCGATCTAACGTACAAATCTACACCTAGGCGGCGCTGCAGTGAAAGTGATGATGGTTTTAAATTTTGCCATGTGAGCTTATGGAAGGTTTGTAGTTCTTTCCATAAATTACAATGTTATAATCATAAAAGATTATTTGATTGCGATGAGTTTGTAAGAAATTTAATTCTGCGCAATTTTATATATAACATGTTATTTATTTACCTCTTTCAGTAGTGAAAACTATAAAAATGTTGACAATGGTTGAATTAAAGAAGGAAATTCGAGAGCACAATCAAACACAAGTAGAAAAATGCACGATTCCTGCATGTTAGAACTACCTTGGAAAGCCCGGAAGTAAAATATACGTGATTTGTTTTTGAGTTTTAGGTTACATTAGCATCATTTTCATAGTTCAAAAACAAAATCCAGATGTCTCACCGATCGTTTACGTTTTGCGTTAGATCGCCAATTGACGAATTTACGTTGGATTTACAACCAGATGGCGCAGCGAGTAAAATGAGGATGTTTTATTCTTTTGGTATGAAATTCGTTCAAATTTTCTAGACAAACCCAAATTTATCTTCAAATTTCCCGGTTTCATGTATTCTTTCCATGCTGAAAAGGTTAGAAAATCATTATTTTACAATGTGCTATGTATATTACGAGGAATGGCTTGTTATGAGTATTGTAACTTTAATTTTTTTCTACTAAGTATACGATGAATAAGGTGTTTTGCGCTAAAAATACTGCAAATCCTTCTCGTATCGACCCCTACATAATCAATGATATCAGCCAATTTGATATGATATCGATTTCATCGCAATTATCCATAGTATCAATAACCGGTATGCATTATCAAACTTAAAATTTTCGAAGATTATCTATTACTTTGGTCAAATCACGTGTTGAAACCATCGTAAATATACAAAACTGCAACTTTCTTACCACATGTTGCAACCGCAACGGAAGAGAAACAATTTTCCGGTTTTTTAAACATTTATTTCAATACGCAATACAATGGCGATGGCGATGACGACGACGTTAAAAAATTCCTACCGTAGGTATAAATCAATACATTAAAATGGTTCTATTGTACATAGTAGTTTTAGGAATAGAAGTAGTTTTAAATTGTACATATTAATTTTAAGGTTTTTTACACTATCATAAGTTTTTCTGTGTTGCAGCTAGATTTAGATTTAGAGAACTTACGTTTAGTGTCTCGTTTGTTTAGTTCGTTGGAGGTGGGGTTATTTTTAAGAATCTTCGTTCTCTCGATTTGCAGCTGTAAATTTAGTTTTAGCATTAGACATAGCACAATCGATTTACTAGCTTACTTACAATAATATAGGATATACAATTAAGAATAATTAGGCTTAATACTTTTATAACAATCAATTTAGGACTTTCTTTCACTTCTGACTATTTGTTTTTGAATCATTGAATCATTGTTGTGTTTTCTTTTGATTCTCGGTGAAACACAGTAGCGCGCCGAAAGTGGGAACGTTTTATTTCTCTCAAGGTGTTTGGGAGCAGGTGCGTCGCAACCGCACGTTGCGACACCACATACTGACGACATTCAATAGCTGAAATGAATCTAAATTGAAATAAAATGAATAATCATCACCGAATCTTGCTTTTCAATGCGTAAAATAAACAAGCACCCTCACTTTTGTATTTTTGAGTTCTAATGTAGGTGTCGCATGAGCTGATTCAGCTTTGCGTAAATTCGTCAATTGACGAATTTACGTTGGATTTACAACCAGATGGCACAGCGAGTAAAATGAGTATGTTTTGTTTTTTTGGTATGAAATTCGTTCAAATTTTCTAGACAAATCAAAATTTATCTTCAAATTTCCCGGTTTCATGTATTCTTTCCACGCTGAAAAGGTTAGAAAATCATTATTTTACAATGTGCTATGTATATTACGAGGAATGGCTTGTTATAAGTATTGTAACTTTAATTTTTTTCACCTAAGTAAACGATGAATAGGGTGTTTTGCGCTAAAAATACTGCAAACCTTTCTCGTATCGGCCCCTACATAATCAATGATATCAGCCAATTTGATATGATATCGATTTCATCGCAGTTATCCATAGTATCAATAACCGATATGCATTATCAAACTTAAAATTTTCGAAGATTATCTATGACTTTGGTCAAATCGCGTGATGAAACCATCATAAATATACAAAACTCCAACTTTCTTACCATATACTGATGACATTCAATGGCTGAAATGAATCTAAATTGAAATAAAATGGATATTCACAACCGAATCTTGGTTTTCAGTGCGTTAAATAAACAAACACCCTCACTTTTGTGGTTCTGAGCTCTAATGTAGATGCCGCATGAGCTGAGTTGGATTTATAACCAGATGGCGCAGCGAGTAAAATGAGGATGTTTTGTTTTTTTGGTATGAAATTCGTTCAAATTTTCTAGACAAATCAGAATTTATCTTCAAATTTCCCGGTTTCATGTATTCTTTCCACGCTGAAAAGGTTAGAAAATCATCATTTTACAATGTGCTATGTATATTACGAGGAATGGATTGTTATAAGTATTGTAACTTTAATTTTTTTCAACTAAGTAAACGACGAATAGGGTGTTTTGCTTGGCGAATTTACGTTGGATTTACAACCAGATGGCGCAGCGAGTAAAATGAGGATGTTTTGTTTTTTTGGTATGAAATTCGTTCAAATATTCTAGAAAAATCAGAATTTATCTTCAAATTTTCCGGTTTCATGTATTCTTTCCACGCTGAAAAGGTTAGAAAATCATCATTTTACAATGTGCTATGTGTATTACGAGAAATGGCTTGTTACAAGTATTGTAACTTTAATTTTTTTCAACTAAGTAAACGATGAATAGGGTGTTTTGCGCTAAAAATACTGCAAATCCTTCTCGTATCGGCCCTACATAATCAATGATATCAGCCAATTTGATATGATATCGATATCATCGCAATTTTTCATAGTATCAATAACCGGTATGTATTATCAAACATAAAATTTTCGAAGATTATCTATGACTTTGGTCAAATCGCGTGTTGAAACTATCGTAAATATACAAAACTCCAACTTTCTTACCATATACTGACGACATTCAATGGCTGAAATGAATCTAAATTGAAATAAAATGAATAATCGCCACCTAAACTTGCTTTTCAGTGCGTAAAATAAACAAACACTCTCACTTTTGTGGTTCTGAGCTCTAACGTAGATGTCGCATGAGCTGAGTTGGATTTACAACCAGATGGCGCAGCGAGTAAAATGAGGATGTTTTGACGTAGGACTACGTCTAACCGGAAGATATAGGGGGTGAAATGGAAATCTAGGCACTGAACAAGTAGGAAAAAATGCAAGATTTGGAACGCTTATAACTCGAACATTTCTCAATAGATCGCAAAGGTTTTTGCATCAATTGATAGGAAATATATCTACGCATCTATCATAACGAATAACATTTCATTTTTCTTGGGATAAATAATTGAATAATTGTGAAATATCAAGCATTGTCAAAATGCACTATGTGCCCATTTTTAATTGGTCCATTTTGTGCTCCTCAAATCGTACCGAACAAAACGGGCAACCAGAGCAGCAGCGAAATAGAATGAAGCACGATTGGAAAGGAAAAAGAAAAAAAATGAGCGAAACATTGGTCGCAGTCTCACACATGCGTAATTCTCGAGCCAGCCAGTCAGCTTAAAAATCCCCGCTCCGCTGCCGTAACGATAATTCTCATTCAAACCGTACACCACATCGGTTCACATCACAACACATCAACAAACCAACCCAAGCAGCCATGTCTGGACATGGTAAAGGAGGAAAAGTGAAGGGAAAGGCAAAATCCCGCTCGAACCGTGTTGATCTGAAGTTCCCCGCAAGGGTAGCTAGGCCGAGCGCGTTAGTACCAGTGCACCAGTCCACCTAGCCGGCGTTATATAGTTTCGGCCGCCGAAGTTAGCTGGCAAAGCTGCTCGCGACGATAAGAAAACCCGCATTCGGAACAGAACACATTCGGTTCGGTGGACATCAAGACAACAGGCATTGCAGCGAGTGGCGAGTGGCAAACGCAATCGCAAAACGGCATCAGGTAGCAGAAGAAAAAAGTTTGTTCTTTATACAAACTGCTTTGGTGGCAAATCCAGAACAAGGCGACATCAAGGGCGTTCGAAATGGTTTTTTTTTTCAAAACCACGAGTACTAAGTTTTCTAAATTGGAACCATTCCATAAAACAAGGCACTTTTCAGGGCCATTAAACCTTCCAAAAAAGAGTTTAGGAAATACAGTTCAATGCTTTCTAAAACAATATCCAAAATAATAATAAAACACAAATTGATTTTTTCATAATTTGTTCGCCAGGATATGATGGGTATGTGAATTTGGCAGTTGTTCTGAGCTTATTGATTTTCACCAATTCTTAAATTGCTTCTAGATTGAAAGTACAGTAATTTACACTTATCTCGACATTTAGCTAATTGGACGGACCTGTAATGCGACTTATTTAGTTGGACATTTTTGTAAACATAGAGTTCGGGGTCCAAATTATGACCCCACATTGAAAGTCGAAACTGTACCACTGTCATCACAAATGTTCAATTACAGGTTAAAATTACCTCCAATCCGACACTGAGTGGTGGTAATGCGACGTGCCATTGAATGTAATTTACTGTACAATATGTCACAAGCTGGATGGGAAGAAATTTTCCAACTGTGAAAGCTGTGGCGAGTGGCAAACGCAATAGCTAAACAGGAAGGTTTAACCGAACAAGATAGGAATATCGAGTGATAACAAAAACACAACACCAAAGATTCTTTTCAGAACCATCAACATGTTCATAAAGAGTAAACAGTAAACTAATCCATTTTTCAGGTAGATAGGTAGGTATTCACGTAGGAGAAGAAAATAAAACAATAAATTTAAAATATATATTTAACAAAAGCTGTCCCCTTTGTATAGTCCTACGTCACTCCGGTTATGTCCCCGACATTACCCACCCGTCTTTTGTTTTTTTGGTATGAAATTCGTTCAAATTTTCTAGACAAATCAGAATTTATCTTCAAATTTTCCGGTTTCATGTATTCTTTCCACGCTGAAAAGGTTAGAAAATCATCATTTTACAATGTGCTATGTATATTACGAGGAATGGATTGTTATAAGTATTGTAACTTTAATTTTTTTCAACTAAGTAAACGACGAATAGGATGTTTTGCTCTAAAAATACTGCAAATCCTTCTCGTATCGGCCCCTACATAATCAATGATATCACCCAATTTGATATGATATCGATTTTATCGCAATTATCCATAGTATCAATATCCGGTATGCATCATCAAACCTAAAATTTTAAGTTTGATAATGCATACCGGTTATTGATACTATAGATAATTGCGATGAAATCGATATCATATCAAATTGGCTGATATCATTGATTATGTAGGGGTCGATACGAGAAGAATTTGCAGTATATTTAGCGCAAAACACCCTATTCATCGTTTACTTAGTTGAAAAAAATTAAAGTTACAACACTTATAACAAGCCATTCCTCGTGATATACATAGCACATTGTAAAATTCTGATTTACTAACCTTTTCAGCGTGGAAAGAATACGCGAAACAGGGAAATTTGAAGATAAATTCTGATTTTTCTAGAAAATTTGAACGAATTTCATACCAAAAAAACAAAACATCCTCATTTTACTCGCTGCGCCATCTGGTTCTAAATCGAACGTAAATTCGTCAATTGACGAATTTACGCAAAGCTGAATCAGCTCATGCGACATCTACATTAGAACTCAGAACCACAAAAGTGAGGGTGTTTGTTTATTTTACGCACTGAAAAGCAAGATTCGGTGGTGATTATTCATTTTATTTCAATTTAGATTCATTTCAGCAATTGAATGTCGTCAGTATATGGTAAGAAAGTTGGAGTTTTGTATATTTACGATGGTTACAACACGCGATTTGACCAAAGTCATAGATAATCTTCGAAAATTTTAGGTTTGATAATGCATACCGGTTATTGATACTATGGATAATTGCGATGAAACCGATATCATATCAAATTAGCAGATATCATTGATTATGTAGGGGTCGATACGAGAAGGATTTGCAGTATTTTTCGTTCACTTAGTTGAAAAAAAATAAAGTTACAATACTTATAACAAGCCATTCCTCGTAATATACATAGCACATTGTAAAATGATGATTTTCTAACCTTTTCAGCGGTTAGAGGTTAGAAAATTATCATTTTACAATGTGTTATGTACATTACGAGGAATGGCTTGTTATAAGTATTGTAACTTTAATTTTTTTCAACTAAGTAAACGATGAATAGGGTGTTTTGCGCTAAAAATACTGCAAATCCTTCTCGTATCGGCCTCTACATAATCAATGATATCAGCCAATTTGATATGATATCGATTTCATTGCAATTATCCATAGTATCAATAACCGGTATGCATTGTCAAACTTAAAATTTTCGAAAATTATCTATGACTTTGGTCAAATCGCGTGTTGAAACCATCATAAATATACAAAACTCCAACTTTCTTACCATATACTGACGACATTCAATGGCTGAAATGAACCTAAATTGAAATAAAACGAATAATCACCACCGAATCTTGCTTTTCAGTGCGTAAAATAAACAAACACCCTTACTTTTGTGGTTCTGAGCTCTAATGTAGATGTCGCATGAGCTGATTCAGCTTTGCGTAAATTCGTCAATTGGCGATCTAACGTACAAATCTACACCCAGGCGGCGGTGCGGTGAAAGTGATGATCGTTTTAAATTTTGCCATGTGAGCTTATGGAAGGTGTTGTGACGGATTATGAGGATGTCACCCACGCCAATCGGGCAATCACTATGTTTCTTCCATTGTGGCACAATAGTGCTCGATAACAATGGTATTCACATTTTGAAGATGTATTGTTTCTAATGCGTATATAATCTTGATGAGATAATGAAGAGTCAGTTGAATTGCTATAGTTACACGGCACGCGTCTTTTTCTTTCCGTGCGATCGGTCGCTTTTCGCGCCTTTTTTATCCTTTGAGAACACATAAATTGGTCCTTCGAGCCGAATCGCGGGAATATCCGTCGTGAACCGCACAGTTTTTATCCATCGCTATCGCGTGTTTTGGCATTTTCGCCCGCAATCGTTTCCAATCCGCGAAACAGTGAGTGATCTGTTCCATGATGGAAAAGCTTATCCGTGAGAGAAAATCACTTGATCCACGGCTCAAGCGTGTGTCCGATATGGTGACAAAATTAGAGCCAGAAACGGCTGAAGAAATCGAGATAGAAACAGAACTCGACGTTCTCGGTGGTATTTGGAGTGCCTATTGTTCAGTGCACAAAAGAATTTTGGACGTGAGTGATAACGACGAATTGTACGATGATGCTGTGCAGCATCAATGCCGTGTAGAAAAGGTTTATATCGCGTTGAAAAATCGGTTATCAAAAGTGCTAAAAGCCATGCCACTAACGGATCTGAAACTGCCACGTATGAATTTGCCCGCGTTTAGTGGAAACTATTTAGAATGGCAGTCATTCATCGACCTCTTTAAGAGCATGGTCGATCAAAATCCATCGCTGAAGGATAGTCAGAAATCATACTTCCTCAAAACCAATCTCACCGGTGAGGCTGCATCGCTCATTTCTCATCTTAAGATTGAAGATGTAAATTACGGTCTAGCTTTGCAAAAGCTCCAATCACGCCACGACAAACCACTCGAGATAGCTCACAAACACATCGAACGCTTTCTCAATCAACCAGCCCTGACATCACCGTCTGCTCATGGATTGCGTTCGCTTCACGACGTCTCCGACGAGGTTGTTCGAGCCCTCCAAGCCATGCAAAGGGAGGACCGCGATACTTGGTTATTATTCATCCTCATTCAGAAATTGGATCACGAAACCAAGCAGCTTTGGTACCAGAAAGTTGCTGACATGCCTGAAGCAAACATAACCCTGGAGATGTTTCTCTCTTTCATCGATTCGCATAGTTTCGCTCTGCAATCTGCGCAACCTGTAAAGCCGCGAACAATAGTATCCAAGCCACCTGTGAAGCCACCGTATAGAGGAGCAACAACATTCGTTGCCACCAACATTTCTTCAAATTGCAACGTCTGTTCCAAATCAGCTCATCCGCTTTACCAGTGCGGTAAATTTGTTCATATGAGCTCAGAGGAGAAGCTTTCCCTTATCAACTCGCAAATGCTGTGTCGCAATTGCTTAAAAGATCATCGTGGCGAATCGTGCAGATCCGGGAATTGTCGGAAATGTGGCTTACTCCACCACACCCTGCTGCACGCTGCCCTCACGCCAACATCGCATGCTGTCCCCAATAGTGGTAGTCTGGCCGCACAATCACTGATTTCGGCCCTCGATGCTCCCACAGATTTCGATGCTTCCAACGTACTCCTCGCCACAGTGGCCATCAACGTACTGGACAAGCAAGGACGGCCACATGCATGTCGCGCTGTGCTTGATTGCGCATCTCAAGTAAGTTTTATCAGCCAGAGTTTTTGCAACGAACTTGGTCTCGAGTTGCAAGAAGCTGATATGAACCTTGAAGGTATCTCGGCTACACCTGCGCATGCAGACAAATGCGTGTCAATCGTCATAACATCCCGATGCACGGACTATCGCACCATAGTTCCGTGTATGGTGTTAGAAAGAATCACTAAAACGCTTCCTGTTAAACCAGCGAACATTGACGGTTGGCCCATGCCGCATTCAATCAACCTAGCCGACCCAGTGTTTCACCGTCCAAGTAAAATCAGCGTGCTCCTCGGCATTGACTTATTCTTCCAGTTGCTTGAGCCAGGAAAGATCATCCGGAGTCCTGATGGCGGTCTACCAACCTTGCAGAACACCAAGCTAGGTTGGGTGGTTGCTGGTCGCTATCGTGAACCCACCATCTCACCATACACGAAGTCTTCGACGTGTTTGTTGACCACCTCTGACGATATCCTCATTCAACAGTTGCGTAGATTTTGGGAGTTGGAGGAATGCTGCACATCTACGGCCCACTTCAGCGAGGAGGAAAAATTGTGTGAAGATCACTTTCACAAATACACGACTCGTGACGACACTGGAAAATTTATTGTTCGCTTGCCCTTCCTTCATCCCCCGAGTCAACTTGGAGACTCCAGACAAACGGCCGAAATGCGTTTGTTTCAAATCGAAAGGAAATTGCAAAGAAACCCGCACCTGAAACAGGAATACCATGCATTTCTTCGGGAATATTGTGAACTTGGTCACATGACACTTGCCGAAGAATCATCTCCGAGAGTTACCGTATACCTCCTCCATCGCTGTGCGGTTAAGGATAAGAGCTCCACCACGAAATGTCGCGTCGTGTTTAATGCCTCAGCCAAGACCACCAAGGCAAGTCAATGAATGATATGCTGATGTGTGGTCCCGTTCTGCAAGACTCCATAGTCGACATTCTTCTCCGATTCCGATTCCCGTCCGTTGTAATTATCGGCGACATTAAACAAATGTATCGCATGAACCAAATCCACGAAGCGGATCGTGATTTCCAGCGGATCCTTTGGCGATGGTCTAGCGACGATGTAGTAAAAGAATATCGCCTAAACACCGTCACTTACGGGACGAAAAGTGCTTCATATCTGGCGACAAAATGTGTGCAGCAGCTATTAGACGCGCATCGTAGGCAGTATCCAGTAGCAGTAGGAAAAGCGGAGAAAAACACATATGTGGACGACATCTTAACGGGCGCTGAA
The DNA here is from genome assembly GCF_029784135.1 of Toxorhynchites rutilus septentrionalis. Lineage (NCBI taxonomy): Eukaryota > Metazoa > Arthropoda > Insecta > Diptera > Culicidae > Toxorhynchites > Toxorhynchites rutilus. Next base: position 134,017,654 of record NC_073745.1, read on the forward strand.
TCCGAAGAGGAAGCAATCCTACTACGTCAACAATTAACAACAATGTTTGCATCCGGTGGCTTTCATCTACGGAAGTGGGCATCGAACTGTACAGCTGTTCTAAATGACATCCCGGCGAAAGACAGAGAGGTGAAATCATCCATCGAGATCAACGAGTCCCGCACCATCAAGGCCCTCGGCATCCACTGGCAGCCACGCAGCGACGAGTTCCAGTTCTCCAACACACCGAACAAGATCCTTCAGCCCACAAAGCGGATTATGCTCTCGCAAATCGCCAGCATATTCGACCCTCTTGGACTACTGGCCCCAATCATCGTCAGAGCGAAGCTGATCCTGCAGCAGTTGTGGGAACTGAGGGTGGACTGGGATGAAACTCTCCCAGGTGAGTTTGTTCAAAATTGGTTTTCATTTGAGCAAAGCCTTTCCGATCTCAATTACTTACAGGTACCTCGACGAGTGATCGGCGTTCAACAACCGACCAGAATCTATCTGCACGGCTTCAGTGATGCGTCAGAGCGAGCCATGGGAGCGTGCGTCTACATTCGAGCTGCTGACGAAAGAGGAAACACATCATCACATCTGCTGTGCGCGAAATCTAAATTGGCGCCTATCGGAAATGGACGGACCACGTTACCTCGCCTGGAGCTGTGTGCGGCAGTGATTTTGGCCCGCCTGATGGCGAGCGTTATCGCGGCAATCTCAACCCCTTTCATCGAAATACGAGCTTATTCGGACTCCACAGTGGCACTAGCATGGATTTATGGCGGTGCGTCGAGATGGAAGACGTTTGTTGCCAACCGCGTGGCTGAAATCACCACATTACTTCCGGCAATCAACTGGCAGCACTTGGACACCAACAACAATCCTGCAGACTTGATCTCGCGCGGTGCTCTACTAGCGCAAATTATTAACAATTTACTCTGGTGTCACGGACCATGCTGGACAAGCACAACCAGTGACCATGTATCTTCACAAGTCCTTCCCGCGCTCGACGTGACTCTGCAGAGACAAGTAGAGAGAGAACAACGTTCAATTGCCGTAGCATGTATAGCTACGTATGATAATGACTTCCTCGACGCGATGTTATCTCGGTACTACCCAAACCTTCAGCTTCTTATACGCATCACGGCCCGGATACTACGTTTCAGTCATCGAGAATTTAGAACTACGAATCGTTTAACGCCAAAGGAAAAAGACAACGCAATGAGAGTGTATGTGCGGCACGTACAGAGCCAGCACTACTGGAAGGAAATCTTTCAACTGGACAGTAAACGGGAAATCAACTCGATCCGTCAACTGCAATCGTTTCTGGACGAAAACCGTCTCCTCAGGGTGGGCGGTAGACTGCAGCTGTCAGAACTCAACTACGAGTCGAAGCATCCGATCCTGCTGCCTAGCCACTCAACTCTCACCGCGCTTATTCTCCATCATGAGAATCGCGAGCAACTTCACTGTGGTCCGCAATCGTTACTAGCGGCGGTTCCACGGCGCTTTTGGATTGTTCGTGGAACGAGTGCAGCTCGGAAGACGTGTCGATCCTGCGTCGAATGTGTTCGTGCAAGACCAGTTCCATTGCATCAGATGATGGGTCAACTACCAGCGGATCGCTTGAAACCGAATCCGCCTTTCTCCATCACCGGCATTGACTAAAGGGTGTGTCACATCAAATTGCATCACGGAAAAAACGCTGTAGAAATTCGCCCAGTAGACCGATCATTTTGAAAATTTTAGACAGTAAAATAAAAACTATTAAACAACTTTTGGCATTTTCTTTTTATTCATACTTCGAGCCCAAGCCCGTATGCTCGCACTTTCCTCTTTACCCCGTCCATAAGGTTCTGTACAACGTCAGGTTGTAGTTTTTTTTGAACAGAAATCCATTTTCTCTTGAAATCCGCCTCCGATTTGACAACTTTTGGGTTCTTCCGGAGGGCCTGCTTCATAATCGCCCAATATTTCTCTATTGGGCGAAGCTCCGGCGCGTTGGGCGGGTTCATTTCCTTTGGCACGAAGGTGACCCCGTTGGCTTCGTACCACTCCAACACGTCCTTTGAATAGTGGCACGAAGCGAGATCCGGCCAGAAGATGGTCGGGCCCTCGTGCTGCTTCAATAGTGGTAGTAAGCGCTTCTGTAGGCACTCCTTAAGGTAAACCTGCCCGTTTACCGTGCCGGTCATCACGAAGGGGGCGCTCCGCTTTCCGCAAGAGCAGATCGCTTGCCACACCATGTACTTTTTGGCAAACTTGGATAGTTTCTGCTTGCGAATCTCCTCCGGAACGCTGAATTTGTCCTCTGCGGAGAAGAATAACAGACCCGGCAGCTGACGAAAGTCCGCTTTGACGTAGGTTTCGTCGTCCATTACCAGGCAATGCGGCTTCGTCAGCATTTCGGTGTACAGCTTCCGGGCTCGCGTCTTCCCCACCATGTTTTGCCTTTCGTCGCGGTTAGGAGCCTTCTGAACCTTGTATGTACGCAGGCCCTCCCGCTGCTGGGTCCGCTGGACGAATGAACTTGACAAATTCAGCTTATTGGCGACATCCCGGACCGAACTTCTCGGATCACGTCTAAACTGCTTAACTACGCGCTTGTGATCTATTTCACTGACGGAGCATCCATTTTTGCCGTTCTTCACCTTCCGGTCGATGGTTAGGTTCTCGAAGTATCGTTTTAGTACTCTGCTGACCGTGGATTGGACGATTCCCAGCATCTTACCGATGTCCCGATGTGACAACTCCGGATTCTCGAAATGAGTGCACAGGATTAATTCACGAAGCTCTTTTTCGTTCGACGACATTTTTCCAAATTTACGAAAAATTGACAGTGAAGCATGGCCAACGTGATCTATACACTCTTATCTGGTTATAAGCGAAAGCTGAAGATATAATTCCTAAAAATTAAATTTCTACAGCGTTTTTTCCGTGATGCAATTTGATGTGACACACCCTTTATGCTGGACCGATTAGTATCGTCAGTCGTCGAACACGTGGCGCTATATCGAGCAAAGGATACATCGCACTGTTCATCTGTTTTTCGACACGAGCTGTACACCTTGAAGCTGTGTCGGATCTCACCACCTCTGCTTTCATTGCTGCTTTCACCCGCTTCAGTAGTCGATATGGGTTGCCTAACAAAATCTATTCGGACAACGCTACCAATCTACGAGGAGCAGCCAAATTCCGTGAGTTATACAAACAAATCAACACGGCTGAGCAGGACAACGTAGTTGCAGATTTTTTCTCCGACAAAGGCATTGAGTGGATATTCATTCCCGCTCGATCGCCTCACCACGGTGGACTTTGGGAGGCGGGTGTAAAGGTGATGAAAACTTTCTTCCGCAAGCTTGGAGGTGATGGTCATTTCACTTTCGAGGAACTGAGTACCGTTCTCGCACAAGTGGCGGCGTGCATGAATTCACGGCCAATTGCTCCACTATCAGATGATCCCAACGAGCCTCAGCCTCTCACACCAGTACACTTTCTCATCGGTCGACCGCTAAATACTGTTCCCGAGATTAACCAGTTGGAGCGTCGTATCGGATCCCTCAGCAGGTGGGAGTATGTGCAACGAGTTATCCAGGAATTCCGAGCTCGGTGGCAGACCGAGTACCTTTCAACACTCCAACGGATGACAAGATGGCAACGTGCAGCGCCGAACATTGCAGTGAAACGAGAAACTCAAGCAATGGCCTATGGGCCGCATTATCGACACCTTCCCTGGAGCCGATGGTCACGTTAGGGTGGTGGCTGTTAGAACAACCAACGGTATTACTAGGCGGGATATTCGACGGATCCAGCGAATCCCTTTGGAAGATGACGAGTACGTGCCAGGAAGGAATGGAGCAGAAATTCCCCATCGTAATTTGGTGGGCGGTCTATGTTGTGACGGATTATCAGGATGTCACCCACGCCAATCGGGCAATCACTATTTTTCTTCCATTGTGGCACAATAGTGCTCGATAACAATGGTATTCACATTTTGAAGATGTATTGTTTCTAATGCGTATATAATCTTGATGAGATAATAAAGAGTCAGTTGAATTGCTATAGTTACACGGCACGCGTCTTTTTCTATCCGTGCGATCGGTCGCTTTTCGCGCCTTTTTTGTCCTTCGAGAACACAGAAGGTTTGTAGTTCTTTCCATAAATTACAATGTTATAATCATAAAAGATTATTTGATTGCGATGAGTTTTTAAGAAATTTAATTTTGCGCATTTTTATATATAACATGTTATTTTATTATCTCTTTCAGTAGTGAAAATTGTATAAATATTGACAATGGTTGAATCAAAGACAGAAATTCGAGAGCACCATCAAAAACAAGTAGAAAAATGCATGGTTCTTGCATGTGAGAACTACCTTGGAAAGTCCGGAAGTAAAACATAAGAGATTTGTTTTTCAATTTTAGGTTACCTTTTCATCATTTTCTTAGTTCAAAAACAGAATCCAGATGTCGCACCGATCGTTTACGTTTTGCGTTAGATCGCCAATTAAGATTACTATGATAAAATACAGTTTTGAATTGTTAATAGATCAATGAATAGCATTTCAAAATGTTTTATTGAATGTTCATAACATATTATTCTGAACATTCTTCATCCATTACTGAAAAACATTATAAGAACAGATCAAATTGTTGAAATTATAATTAGAAATCATTATTAGAAACATGTTTCGTTTAAGATTTTTTCATTGTTTGCAGAAAACCTTTCAAATTATTACGGGGATGTTTATTTGACACAATAAATTGATTTTCATTGATAATTTTCATTTCGAAAATGTGTTGATTTCTCTTACGACTATGAAAGCCAGAGTTGCTGCATTCCTGCAAACGATAAGAATGATCGTGTAAGGTTGAATAATAAGCTTATCCGCGTTGACGGCATTGAGTTTGACATTTCAAATTAGGGGGTGAAACGTAAACAAACGCAGTGAGAAAAACTATAATTTTTGTTCAAAGTTATCTTGAGATTCTATAGCTTTCTGCAAAAATGGTGAGTAAGAAAATATCATATACCATATGCATAATCTTTTTTCACCATTCGTGCAAATCGTACTTGTATTGTTCGTCCATAATTAATATTCAAAAACTAGTATGATTTGCGAATTGGAATTTCATCTCTCGTTTCGAATCAAAATTATGAATGAAAATCGATGTTTCGAGGTTTCTTCCTGAATCTGTGGTAAAAATCTTTAGTTACTTTAGTGCGATTTGAACAAAAAATAGTTCCGGAATATTTCTAATGCAATGAAAAGCTAATGAAAACCTTTAATATTTCTTTCTTAAACAGGCATCCAATGCGATAAACTCTTCGATGATGACGGTAAATTTGCAGCTTGCCGATATTTTTCAATACGTCGGAGGAGGAAGCAGGTTGATAGTCGAAGGTGAACGGGTGTTTCAAGCTAACCACTTGCTTCTTGTCGGAGTTCAAACCGTGCACGAGGACGGCTTTACCATATTTGCGACTTGTTTGAAGTCATCATCACCTAGAGCTGATCCACACAAAATTTCCATCCGCACCAGACCTTCCTTTGAAAAGTGGTCTTTTCAGTGTTCGTGCAAAACTGGAATGGGAAAAACACATAATGGCCGTTTTAAAACATCTTCTAATGTGTTTTTTGTGATTTTCTTGAATACAAATGTCAAAAATCAATTTTTCTATTTTTAGGTTCCCTTCAGTTCCATTGCTTACAGTAACAGATTTGCAACAAAAGTGGGGTAAAATTGCAGAAAAAGTTGCTGACGATATGTACAAGACAACACCATTGACCGCATTCTGCAAAAAAATGACGAATACAAAAGATACGACTGAAGCTGCCTCGCCGGCGGGTTTGACTCACGATGAGGGTACCAACATTCTTCAGCTTTTCGTGAAAGGTTTGCTTCCAATTTATTGATCGATTTTGAAAATTGAAAATTTTAATTATTAATTATTAGGATTCCCTGAAAGCGGTCTGGCATACGAAAAGAAAGGACGAGAAATGAAAAATATTGACAAAAATGATGAATCTGATGTTCTGAATACACTTCTCGATATAGATGTGCAAAGTCATTCTACAGAATCCATTGATTCGTTAATTTCTATTGAAGAAAATATGACTTGCAGTCTACTTAAATCCATTGCCTTCTCGCCGCTAGAATAAAATATTAGACATTCGTATTTTAGAATGCAACAGAAAAACACTACTTAGGAACTAGGAACAACAAAGTTTGTAATGCTAAAATGTAAGCTGCAAGCTTTCGACGACGGAGATGGCTCATAATTCAGTCGCAATTTTGTCAACCAAACCTTATACCGTTTTCTATCCGCCTTCGGGGGAAAGTTGTGGAATGAATATCCTTGGCCATTCCGTGTACGACATCCAGGAACTATACAAACCACTTTACTAGAATGCGGTGTTATAGATTGAATCCCGATATTTTCATCACAAGGCTCGTTGCAAGGTTCACTTTGCTTCCACTCGGCCATTTTCTCCACGAAGCACTGCACTGCAAATGAATTGTATCGTAATGTTTTTCGCTTTATTATTAAAGACAATGAATTGACAGAACTGTTTAATATAACAGCACTTCATTTCTTTTCAAGTTTCATTCATAATTTTATTAAAGAAATTACCCTAAAATCTCAGTCCTCCAGATGCGCCTATTTTTTCTGCCTCCTACAAACGCTGAATGAGGCCAGAATATTCGTTATTCACCGTAATATGCTGTTTGAAAGCTGTTTAAAGATTCCTAAAACCAGCAGACGACACAATCAAAGAATTACAATGAGTAATCACTGTATCAAATTTGTATATTTTCGATGGCGGTTTGTTTATGTTTTGCCCCCTAATGAGAAGCCAACACCTGCCAACACCAGGAGGCACTACCGTCGCACTGTCAACGCGAATTGCGGAATGGAGCGATTCTTGCCACTATTATCATTACTGATAATGTCAATGCTACTGATCGTGTAAGGCGGCGGTGACACTGGATGCAGAAAAGTGGTCGTACGAATTGTATGCAATAGTGAAGCTAAACAACCACATTGAGTTGTATTGGTGTGGTTACATTGCTTCCCCCTTGCTTCGTTCGTATTCGTCAGCTTCTATCGAACAAAATTGTTTGTTTCTATTCGTACAATCAAATTTTCGTGCGTATTCCTATCCAAAGTAACCTTAGCCTAAGGGCCGCTTCAGGGTGCGTTTACATGATTCTGACACTCATCGAAAAAATAATTCTTAGGCGGCGGTGACACTGGATGCAGAAAAGTGGTCGTACGAATTGTATGCAATAGTGAAAGTAAACAACCACATTGAGCTGTATTGGTGTGGTCACATTGCTTCCCCCTTGCTCCGTTCTAATTCGCCAGCTTCTATCGACAAAATTGTTTGTTTCTCTTCGTACAATCAAATTTTCGTGCGTACTCCGAGCCAATGTCACCCTTACCCTTATCCCTTAATCCGCGCGGCGAATGCCATGAGTTAACTCGTGTACTTATGTTAAGCCGGCGCCACACGATACTACGAACACCCCCGAATATTGGATGCTCGATGGTTCGACGCATCGTGGCATCGTGTAGACGAACTACGAACCTCCAATGACTAGCGTCGAATATTCGCATTGGAAGGTAATATGCGATTCATATAGAACGTTACGAAAAAGAACGTCTACGTTCCGTCAATGTCTCCACCAATTTCAAGCAAGCTTGCACCAGGGTTGCCATAATAAAATCTGTGTTTTTAATATCAAAAAATCTCTTAATCTTAGTTTTTTCTCAGAAAATCTGTATTTAAATCTGTGTTAGTAATTTATAAGTCCAATTTTGAAACATAATCTTTGGTTTAGTATCATTGGTTGGCATAGTTATTATGAATTCGATGAATGGGACAATATCGATGATATCCACGTAGAGCCAGAACTGTAGTGAAAATTCAATGCTTCTTCTTCACTTCTTCCTACAGCTTCAAATCCGACGTAAGTTCTTGTAGCCTCATCAGATGCTGTTAAAAATTTCCTAAATTTTACGGTCGTAGTTGAACCTTTATAGGTTGCGTTGAAATACGGATTCCAGTAAATAAAATTAGACTCATTATGAGTATCATTAGCCATCATCATTATTTTCAATGACTTGAGCTCCAATATTTGCTGAGTTGAGTCAATCTTAAATATTCACTTTAGGCGCTATGGGCCTTAAAATAACTATAAACGTAAAGACCGCAATGCGTTTTCCTAACACGGCTAGACAGTTTTTCTTTTATTTTCAAAGCATTCTAACATAAAACTATTGGAAATTTATCAATTTGTATTGCAATATATTGTTAGGAAGTACCCAAAACGATTGGTGTAAACATATCACGAACCCCTCATGAAATTTCTGAGTAAAAATTTGATAATTTTCTTGACCGATATCATTTTTTTTTATTTGTTATAACTAAATGTTTCCGAAAACGTAATCCTATGTGTTTTCAATTTTTAAAACAATATTTTTCAAAGAAAAATATAATATAGGCGCACTTTTGAAATTCAAATTCACTGAAAGAAAAGAAAAAACAGTGTTACTTATTTATTGTAACGCTAGTGGATGACATAGATTGTTGTATCTTTCCGCCTTAGATCAAACACGAGAAAGCAGGGCATTACGCTACATATTAATGCCAAAATGACTCTCTTTCAGACTGATTCAAACGCCATATGAATAAAATGTGAGATGGGAAAAAAATATTATTCACATCAGACATAACTAATATTGGAACGTTATTTTAAAAAATCTATAGATTCTGTATGAAACCCAAAAAATCTATACTACAAAATCTGTAACTACAGATTCTTGGTTTCAAAAAGTCTAAAAAATCTGTATAAATACAGATTATTCTGTAGATATGGTAACCCTGGTCGGTACAGGCACAACGATTGTACCGAGTTGCTTGCATGGTTCTTGCGCTGTACATACTGACAGACATACAATGTTTGGATTATAACGCTTGTACAGTTGTACGTCTATGATAAGTATTACTGTCGTTCCCAATGCCGATGGTCTCCAAACGAAAAGTCCACCGTTGTGCCGATCAGGTTAAAACAATCCAGACGAAAAATTCATTGTCAGTCCTCATGGATATGAAATAAAATGTGAAAAACAACTTCAAACATGAGAATCGTTAAAAATCTATGAAAAAAAATTAAAAGTGAGCAAAATACATTAACTAGTAAAATGAATAAATGGCCCAAAATATTGCCTCTGGTGACGACTTTGTTCAGGTATGAAATGATTGGTTATAATACCATAACTTATTTTGATCGGAAAATTGTTGAAAGCACTTCTAAACATTTATCATGTTGTTGAAACTCGTACAAAGGTATATTCTCAAAAATGTCCAATCAAAGGTCAAATCTCCTCCTTTTTTTGTTTTTAGGAGGCTTTCAACTTTTTAGTTCATTCACCTTTGAACGATTAGATGTCCTATTATTTGTGTCCAGGTGTATGGCACGATTCTTGCTATCTCGCTCTACCTACCGTCACCGCATATCTCACTATCACTCTGCTGTAAAAATTCATCATCGACATCACGATATGTCAGATGGTGGTAAATTGGTAATTCGCGATGGCAATGGCATGGTGTCGACGTCTGGTGACGACTTCAAATTAGGGCCATAATTTGGCTCCCAAACTCGTTAGTATAATCTCTATCAGATTAGAAGACACGAAGCCGGTTTTTAAATTTAAATTTAAATTTTTTTTTTGTATATTGTATAATTCTTCCGACATTGTGTTTGTGTTAATGAATAAAAACTTAGACTAGTTTACATACATGAAACTCCACATAAATACACAGATAAAAACAGTCATGCTCTCCTCAATCTATTCCTAAATCGGTTTGACGGTTCTCCAAACTCAAACGCAGATTCCACCAAAGAAAATTCACGAATCATCGCTGTCATCGGTTCATGATATCCGTATAGAGTTCGATGGAAACTTGGCTGTAGCAGGGATGATTGCCGCAAAGTCCTTCGGGGAACGTGGAAGTCAAGTTGTGCAAGTAACTGAGGGCAGTCCACTTCATCGTTCAGGAGTTTCGCTACGAATACCTGCCGGTGCAGTTTCCTTCTATCTTCCAGCGTGTCCAAGGCTAGTAACATGCATCGATGTGAATAGGGTGGCAAATTCAACGGTTCACGCCACGGTAGGTTGCGCAATGCGATTCTCACGAACCTTTTTTGGACACACTCGATCCGATGTTTCCAAATTAAATCATATGGAGACCAGACGGATAGATGCATTCTCGAGGATAGGTCGCACTAAAACAGCGCTTTCGGACATTGCGGGTCTTTAAAGTCACGAGCTATTTTGGATATAAATCCCAGTTGTCGATTTGCTCTACAGATGATAGAAGAGTAGTGAAGATTGAAATCCAACTTCGGGTCCAATAGAACACCAAGGTCTGTTACACGATCTACTCTGCACAGCGTAACATTTTCAACAGAGTAATCGTAGAGGATTGGGTTCATAGAGCGGTGAAACGTCATCACCGCACATTTTGGAACGCTGATATTGAGTTTATTGTGATGGCACCAGTCAACGAAAGTATTCAGCAAAGTCTGAAACGATGGCAATCCTCAATCGAGCAAACAACAGCATACAGTTTAAGGTCATCAGCATAAATCAGTTTGCATCTGACTCCCAGCAGAGCTGCCACATCGTTGAAGAACAATGTGAACAGAAGTGGTCCCAGGTTGCTTCCCTGCGGTACGCCGGAAGTGCTACTGAACGCGGAAGAGATACACGAGCCAAATCGCACCCGAAGAGTTCTTCCAGTCAAGTACGATTTCAACCACGTTATTAGATGCTCGGATGCTCCAAGTCGCGAAAGTTTGCAGAGCAGGATTTTGTGGTCGATCTTATCGAATGCAGCTTTCAGATCCGTATATATTACGTCCAGTTGCACTCTTTCCTCCAGAGCGTTGATGCAAGTACTAGTGAAGTATAAAAGGTTGGTAGTTACCGTTGGTAGTTTTTAAATTTGGTAGTTGGTAGTTTTTAATTTTTTTTTATTATACACGCTTTAACGATATCGTCATTCGCGTCTAAAAATACTAATTTGATATGGAAAAGCTAATTTTCATTCATAATTTTAATTTTGAAAACGTTCATTCCGACTGAAAATCAGCAATTCTTTGCATTACAGGTCTTTCCAATCAGCTAGATGTACAATTAGAGGCGAATCACTGTATATACTCAGTTATTTGAAGTTATGACGTCATAACTTTGATATCAGATAAAACATCCCACCCTACCGTACAAAGCCTTACATAATCAGTCCAAATATACTGTCAATCGAATGCGTCGACAGTAAAAAAATATTGCAGCTTCGTGAGGATAAGTAGAATACGGCTTTATATCGTTACTAGTATATACAAAAGTTGTTTGAAATGATACTCAAAACATTAACCAAACGAGGTAAACAATATTATCGGTTATATAGTATAACTTACATCAATTACAACAATGTGTTTCAGTTACCTTTAGACAGTTTTCGACTGTTCCAGATTTGGCAGGAAAAAGTATGTACTGTTTGTTTTAGTTTTTATGATTCATTCCAGTGATTGTTATTTCAGCGGACGAGATTCTCAAACACTCCGATTATTTTGGGGTACATCGTTTGTTCACCGTGGAAGATCTGTTCAAAGCTAGAGTTCACTTCGGGCATAAAGAAGGAACTCTGCACGATAACATGAAAGGATATCTATACGGCAGTAGATTGGGACACTGCATAATAGATCTTGACAAAACGGCGCAACATTTGAGGCTTGCATTAAATATCACGGCACATATCGCATACCGAGGTGGAATCATTCTTTTCTTCAATCGAAATGCGCTGAATGCCCATATTGTCGAAAAGACCGCTATGGAATGCGGCGAATTTTCTCATACACGCTTCTGGCGAGGTGGTGTTTTCACCAATGCTAACGTGCAATTCGGTGCCGTTACTCGTCTCCCCGATTTGTGTATCTTCCTCAACACTCAAACCAACATTCTGGAGATGCATACGGCAGTGAAGGATTCAGCCAAAATGAATATACCAACAATTGGAGTCGTTGATACGAATTGCAATCCAAATCTAATAACCTACCCGGTACCCGGGAATGATGATACTCCGTCTGCAATTGAACTGTATTGTAATCTGTTCAAAAATGCTATTTTGTTGGGAAAAGCCAAAATGAAGGAAGACAGCAAAAATGAGTGATGAATTGTTTGCATTTACAGTGGATAGAAATCTATAGAATTTTTATAACAGCATTCAAGTTGTTTGGGATTCATTTCATTTGAAAGAAAAAACCGTTCCAACACTGTGTTTGGTCGTGCCTTTTTTACAGTTTTAAATTATCTTAAATTGGTAGATACAATCAATTGGATATTCTGGTAAGTACAAAATGTTTTTATTGTTTCAATTCATTTTGTATTATTCATGGTCGTACGGAGATTACTATCAAATATAAAACTTTATACTAATTCATTGTTATGACTTAAAATCATCTGTATGTGCCCGGAGCATTGAATTTCGCTCATGAATTAAATTGACTTCGATAGATCGCACAAAATCTTCTATTGATAAGTAATATCGGTACTAATTATTGTCATTATCTACATTACCAATCCATTCCATTGTTTGGTAATTAATTTTCCCATGCTCATCTTCGTAAACGAAAATGCAAATCTTATTAACAACAACAGATAGTCGACAGCATCGAATAAGATATTTAACATCTAATTGATGCGTGGCCAGAACGTGTACCACATGCGAAGCATGGTAATAAAGGGGATCGCCTGGATATAACAGAAAATCGCCACCAAAAGAATCACCACTGGAAATGTAGAAGTTGTGATTTTCCCAGATATCTTCAAATATTCTATACTTTAGGGCATCTACTTCAATCGATTCGTCGTTGATCATGGAATATGCTATAAATTATAGTGAGTATTCATTGCGCTGTTGTTTTCTGTAATATTCCGATTTGCGACATACCTCCGGGCAATGGATGTTCAAGTGGTATTTGTATTAACTTGTCAATTTCCATCAATTCAATCCTTTGTTTCTCATCATTTACAAGTTGTTCCGGGTCAACACAAGCGTCTAGAAAAGAAGGGATTCTTACATTGCCGTATCACTTTGTTTTATGCTATCACATACTATCTTCAATCATTTGGGTTTTCAACAGCTTTTTTCGTTTTCCTTCAATTATTTTCGGTAAATGTCTTCTAAATTCAGCCAGCCGTTTCTCGACGAACGGTTCTCTCTGTTCCGCAAGCTGCTGTTCTATCATTTCACGTATTTTTGCCTGCTGACTGTCGTCGGGAGGAAGTGACAAGGATCTTTTATCCACAAGATGTATCCATCCTTTCTTGAGCGCCAACTTCAACTCATATGGAGACAAAACTGCGGGAAGCGCATAATTATGAGCACTTCGAGGTTTAGATACGGGTACTCCGATCAAATTACCGATTATTCGATGAGTGAAACGCAACTCTAAATAATCTATTGAGTAGAAATCCGCGTAAACATCTTTAATATTTGATCAAACACGATCTCACCTTCAATATTGTAGATAAAACCACGATCATGTTGTCTAACGACCGAAATTTTTACCATTTCGGAATAACACAAACGTTTAAAACCGGTGTTGCATGGAAACCATCTGTGTTTGTAAACAAAGTTGTGGCGGAAAAGCAATTTTGGCATACCATCAATGTCTTATATCGAGGTTGGGTGGTAGGCGAAGAATATTTATATTCGGAAACAAAATATGGTGTCGTCATTTTTTTGCATTCAATATTCATATTAACCCTATCGCGTACAAAATCGAGTCTCACTCGTGGTCTACTTGCCTAACATTAGGCGCTAATACGTTCAGCAGAGTAGTGAAATCACTTGATGTGCGACGTATTAAATAAAACGCTAAGAGGTTAATAGACCGTATGAATGAAAAAATCGGTATGTGTTTTATTTTTTTTTCTATCACTTTTATAGTTTTTCAACGCTTTTTTTATTCCATGCTACACATGGCATAACGTAATAAACTCTGTAGGAGGAACAACTTAAGCAACAAGATAATACGGAAGTATTGAAAGCTTCCAAGAAGAGTGACACCAAAAAGAAATGGAGCTGTAGGTTCTGAAAAAGGTAATTGGTGTTCTAAAAATCAAAAAGCTCAAAGAGAACATGTTCATCTGAAAGAAGAAGTTTTGACTGCGTATGTATTTTTTAAATTAATAAAAAAAAGTTAAAATAATGAAGTTTTAAATGCAGAATATTTGTATTTAATAACAATGTGCATTCCAATTGCGTCCCGACGACGTTGTCTTCGATGGTGAATAGAGTTGCCATCATCGGCTCCTCTATTGGTCTGTACATAGTTTGGCTGTAGTGACTCTTCCGGCAACGTGAAATCTTCATCTTTTATTATCTTTGCCATATTATGAAGCACGAGGCGAGCAACGACCATCTGTGGCACTCTTACCGTTGATATGCGTGAACTGGAAACACACACCTGTTCTTGGCTCCGAGAACGGGTGTCGAAAATGGCTAAGTGAGGGGGTGCGAGCGAGTCAGAGCGCTATATCTCTCCCGGGGAAGGCCTCCCGGGTCATGGAGGCCTTGCCAACCCGCTGTCTCCCGGGCAAAGGAGATACACCCAGAAAATGGAGCTACGTTCACGAAGAATACTTAGAATGCGATCGCCCGAGGAGGGTCCCCGAACTGGAGCTGGTCCTGGAACGGGAGTAAGAGCGAGCGGCCAGCGGCTGGAGGGCGAGGTGCAAGAGCGGGCCACCAGCCGGGTTCAACCTGAAGAGCTACCGCCACACGGAAAAAGCAGCCATCGACATCACCCAAGAAACGCTGCGCCTACGAGGCGTGTTGTGACTGCCAGACGGCAGTCGTCCACACTCGTGGGTACCACTAGGCGCCGGATCATGTGGACACACGAAATGAACGAATTCGTGATCCGCGCCTATTACATCTGCACTGCTTTGGAGACGGACATGAGCGGTCGCCCTCGAATACTAACAATGTTCGAGGAAGCGTATCCAGAGTTCGTCGGGAGGCTTGATCAGAACGCGATGAACGCGAGGCGTAGAGCGATAGTACGCAACAACATGCTCTCCCAAACGCAAATCGACGAGATCAAGCAGCAGGTGCAGAGAGAAATAAGCTCCAGGAACAACAGAGCAAGCGATGTATCGAGACGAAGTTCAGTACGGCTGAGCAATTCATTCGCGAGTGGGGCACGCGAATCAGCACCAGTGGAGGCCACAGTACAACAACCCCCTGAGCCGGAAGACCCACAGCCAGATCAACAACTACTACGCGATCTGGTCTTCCACTACGACGAGGCGATCTCACAGTTCCGCGACACAGACCCATTGTCGCGCCCCAGGATCCCGAAGTTGCAGCATTCCCGCAGGCTGACAAGTGCAGTAAAGCTCATGAACGAGCACGTTCTTCCGCTGCACTTGGTTGATGCTGAGAACATGGAGGAGCTGCAACTGAAAGTTTACTGCGCTGCTGTGGCGACCGCCAAAAGTTTAGGATACCGTATTAGGCCAAGAGGCAGACTGCTCCAACATCTCCGTGAAAGGCGTGAGCCTCCATGGCGAAGAAGATTGGAGCAACGGATCCTAAACAAGCGCGCCGCAATTGGAAGACTGATGGCGTACAAAAGAGGCAGCAGATCGGCGAAATTATGTCGCCAAGTTGCTGTGATCGTGCGGCCTACTGAACTTCGCCAGCTGGGAGCTCACCAGCTGACGGAAAAACTCGACACACTGGTACAGCATTTGAGCGTCCTAACTAAACGGCTGAAACGTTACTCTGACTCTGCAAAGCGCCAGGAACAAAATCGGATGTTCAGAGATAACGAAAAAGCGTTTTACGACCACATTAGCGACGAGAAGCCCGACTACCGCGAAGGTTTGCCAGATATTAGCGATGTGACGAACTTCTGGGCTGGTATTTGGGAAACCCCGCGGACATCGAGCGACTTCGGAGTAACAGCGAGAGTTCCGGAAGGTTTAGACCATCAAGAAAGAGGAAATAGAGAGAGAGAGAGAGAGAGAGAGAGAAGGGAAAAGGAAGGCGATGTAGCGTACGACGAGGACTTGGACTTTGACTGTGGAGAACAACGGAAGCAAGAAAACGTTACAAAAAAAAAAGACAAGTTTCTAAGAAAGCATAGCGGAAGTTAACACGTTGAGAAGAAATACGTAGTCGACTGATAAAAGTAAAGAAGGAGAAATAGGAAGCGGAAAGAAAGTGGTTGAGAGTGGAAAGTGTGAAAGATTGTGTAGAAGACGTCCACTCGATTCATCATCCCGAGGCGTTCGAAGCCAGTGAATTCTCGGTTGGAATAGAACACCCACGTTTCAGCCACACCTCACCAAATTGTCCCCACGAAGGAAAGGTACCAGGTACGTCAACTCCTCCTCTCTCATGCCAACGAAGTCATCAACGGGCCCCAACTTGTGACATCCGGCGCCGCATCGACTAACCCACGTTTTTAGAAAATAAAAAAAATATATAAAATTAACCCCCTCTACGAGTTGTCTATCCTCATTTCTCAGAACCAGTCCACATTAGAAAAGGTGATTCTAGGTTTCCGTTGCGAGAAAATACGGGTCGAAGACTCCTCCCGAGGTCGGTGGCCGACCCTGAGAGATTATATAAAAAAAAGAGGTGAGCTAAGCTGGGCAGGTTTCGCGGTGTAAGCCGCGAGCCACTTTCAAGTGACTCAAATCCGTAATCGTACTAACAGATTACGGACAGCTAAAGATAGTTGCAATGAACAAGGGATACTATAATAATGATGGAATTAGGAAATTGGCCAATGCCTTCGAAATCGAGTAGAGATTTCAACCAGCGTACGATTATGAGTTTGAGTCCATTTTCATACATTAGCACATACTTTCGCCATTTTTAGAGAAATAAAAACCATTATTCTAAAAACAGATAACAAACCTTTTAACTCTCATATGACTTCATAATTTTATCTAAATAGAATGTTCTGAAAGCTTGTATTCGATTTCCAAAAGAAGGGAAAAGAGATCTGCATGGTGGAGTACGATTACGGATTTGAGTCACTGTATTTACTATGGAACTCGCTGTCGCGGATATTCAGGGTTCCACTGTATCTGTTTTGTTTTGGCAATGTCGAAGTTAGTCATGAAGAGTATACCTAGAATTCGGGATCGGCCACATAAGGCTGGAAACATTTCATTTTTGCATGTTTCGCAACGCTCTCCCTCTGGTTTCCCCATAGTTGGGTAAAAATATTCTTGTTGAAAAACCTACTTTTTCGCGATTAAACCTATACAACTGCTTAAAATTGTCGTCATCTCCCTCTCTGCGTAGTTTGTAAGTTTTGGTAGCCCGATTTTTCTCAAATGAAGGACCGATGCACAAACGAGCGGAAACGGAATACTTGATAATGACAAATAAATAAATGTTGTAATTTGTGTAATTCGATTTTTTAGTTGTATTAATGAAAGAAAAAAGTTCAAATAATATAACATACAGAATAATAGAAACCACGCATGTATTATACTCCCAAGCACCTTTGTTTATCTGGCTTTGTAAGGTTGCTAAGTTGATTTACAAATAGTATCCAATTATGTAAAACTACATTCAGGACTCATTGAGAGAGCAATTTGTTCTCAAACAATGGACGAAAATTCTTTACAATTGAGAACGTTCCTGTGAAGTTCCTGGGTTATTGTTTCAAATAAACGAAACTAAGTATTTGGTTTGTTTGATTGGGATGACTTCCTTTTCCTTCAGACACAGTTAAAAAAGAGCAATCGGCAACCAGGAATGACGTATGTGATTGCATCTCTACTACTGCTCCAGCATTATGTCCCAGATAGCTGCTGCTTGACAATCCAAACAACCGGAGTTCAAATCTAATCGGAGCAATTTTCTCAACCATCATCACCACTCAGTTTACTCATTATTTCCCTTTCTCTCTAAAAGTCAATTGAATATTTTCTATTTCTACAAACATAAATGATCTCATGTATACAAATGGCGTGAGGTTATAAAAATAATTATAACTTCACGAATATTTTCCGCCATTTTTTTCTTTTTAATTTGTCTCTAATAAATCGTATATACGTATGACAATAGTTGTACTAGATACATAGATGATTCGCATATTTATCCAAACTAATTCGTAGACTTTGCCATGTACGTATATCGCCTCCACTTTTGCATGTATATGCTAATTAGGTACATCGTATACCACTCAAAACTTAGGAAAAATGATGCTGTATATACGCTGGTTATACTATTTAATGTTTGCTGGGAGGTTCCATCCGTTTTCGATGAAAAGTTACTATATTCCTGGCCAATATTTAAATTTATAATCAGGAACAGTTGGGTTCAGTGTTATGCTGGTATTTTTCTGTATCACTACCATAACCATTTTTTTGACGTAGGACTACGTCTAACCGAAAGATATAGGGGGTGAAATGGAAATCTAGGCACTGAACAAGTAGGAAAAAATGCAAGATTTGGAACGCTTATAACTCGAGCATTTCTCAATAGATCGCAAAGGTTTTTGCATCAATTGATAGGAAATATATCTACGCATCTATCATAACGAATAACATTTCATTTTTCTTGAGATAAATAATTGAATAATTGTGAAATATCAAGCATTGTCAAAATGCACTATGTGCCCATTTTTGATTGGTCCATTTTGTGCTCCTCAAATCGTATCGACCAAAACGGGCAACCAGAGCAGCAGCGAAATAGAATGAAGCACGATTGGAAAAGAAAAAGAAAAAAATGAACGAAACATTGGTCGCAGTCTCACACATGCGTAATTCTCGAGCCAGCCAGTCAGCTTAAAAATCCCCGCTCCGCTGACGTAACGATCATTCTAATTCAAACCGTACACCACATCAGTTCGCATCACAACACATCAACAAACCAACCCAAGCAGCCATGTTTGGACATGGCAAAGTAGGAAAAGTGAAGGTAAAGGCAAAATCCCGCTCGAATCGTGTTGGTCTGGAGTTCCCCGCAAGGGTAGCTAGGCCGAGCGCGTTAGTACCAGTGCAACAGTCCACCTAGTCGGCGTTATATAGTTTCGGCCGCCGAAGTGATCGAGTTAGCAAAGCTGCTCGTGACGATAAGAAAACCCGCATTCGGAACAGAACACATTCGGTTCGGTGGACATCAAGACAGCAGGCAGTTGCAGCGAGTGGCGAGTGGCAAACGCAATCGCAAAACGGCATCAGGTAGCAGAAGAAAAAAGTTTGTTCTTTATACAAACTTATCGAAATGGTTTTTTTCAAAACCACGAGTACTAAGTTTTCTAAATTGGAACCATTCCATAAAACAAGGCGCTTTTCAGGTTTTAAACCTTCCGAAAAAGAGTTTAGGAAATACAGTTCAATGTTTTTTAAAACATTATCCAAAATAATAATAAAACACAAATTGATTTTTTCATAATTTGTTTGCCAGGATCTGATGAGTATGTGAATTTGGCAGTTGTTCTGAGCTTATTGATAGTTGGGGACTTTCCTGATTATTCAATTTTCACCAATTCTTAAATTGTTTCCAGATTGAAAGTACAGTAATTTACAATTAGTTCGACATTTAGCTAATTGGACGGACATGTAATGCGACTTATTTAGTTGGACATTTTTGTAAACATAGAGATCCAAATTATGACCCCACATTGAAAGTCGACACTGTACCAGTGTCATCGCAAATGTTCAATTACAGGTTAAAATCGCCTCCAATGCGACACTGAGTGGCGCTTCGGCACGTCGCATTGAATGTAATTTACTGTACAACATGTCGCAAAGCTGGATGGGAAGAAATTTTCCAACTGTGAAAGCTGTGGCGAGTGGCAATAAATCGCTAAACAGGAAGGTTTAGCCGAACAAGATGGGAATATCGAGTGATAACAAAACAATAAACTCTTTAGATTGAAGATAATTTTGTGATCCTGAAAAGGACCCTTTTTAGCCTGCATGTGAATCCAACGAGCGAACAAATCGTAATGAATGTATTTTTTTGCCATCGCCCCCTTTTAACGCTCATTCGTTCGTCTCGTTGGACTCGCCCCTCTGGCTGAGTCTGCCGATTTGTCTCTATCCTGTGAGTGTGCACCGCTAGAGTATAAAACACGCGGACCCCAAAAAATATCTTATTTTCTTTCAAACCGTAAACCCGCGTGGTTGTACGGCATCGGCATCGTGGACGTAACAAAGGAGGACAAGTTAAGGGAAAGGCAAAGTCTCACTCGAACCGTGCAGGTCTCCAGTTCCCTGTTGGTCGCATTCACTGATTGCTCCGCAAGGGTAACTAGGCCGAACGGATTGGTGCCGGAGCACCAGTATACCTAACAGCGATTATAGACTTTCGGCCGTCGGAGTGCTCGAGTTGACTTGCAAAGCTGCTCACGACAATCAGAAAACCCGCATCAAGAACAGAGCAGCTTCGGTTCGGCGCTCATCAAGGCAACAATTAGTTTCAGTGAGTGGCAAAGTGTTTCTCCGGCACGTCGCATTAAATGTAATTTACTGAACAACATGTCCCAAGCTGGATGGGAAAAATTTTTCCAACTGTGAAAGCTGTGGCGAGTGGCAAACGCAATAGCTAAACAGGAAGGTTTAACTGAACAAGATGGGAATATCGAGTGATAACAAAAACACAACACCAAAGGTTCTTTTCAGAACCATCAACATATTCATAAAGAGTAAACAGTAAACTAATTCATTTTTCAGGTAGATAGGTAGGTATTCACGTAGGAGAAGAAAATAAAACAATTTATTTAAAATATATATTTAACAAAAGCTGTCCCCTTTGTATAGTCCTACGTCACTCCGGTTATGTCCCCGACATTACCCACCTGTCTTTTTTTTTATTGTTAGAGCAATTCGTCCAACTTTTCAGGTCCACTTTTCATAGGTTCTGGTGAAAATATTTTGGGGTTGTTGTAGTAGATAATTATTATATAAGGGTCATGACTATGTGCACTGACCATGCAAACTACATTTCGAAATAACTTTCATTCAATATTTGAAAATTTACAACTGTCTTTGAGCATGCTAATCTCAAAGTGGGCACACTTATTCGATTCTGTATTGCGTATCAGAGAGTAAAATATGAATTCTTACGAACATTCTCGTTTTCTTACCAAGCGAACGTTCGTGGGTTCGATCACAGAACTTTTCATTGATTGATCTTCTAATTGGCCTGGTACTTCTATCAAAATTCATAACTATAAACAGTGGCGTCGACTGAAGCTTTTGTACCCGAGGCGGAAGCACTCCATTTCCAGAAAAGTATAAACATTTGCACCTAGAGGAGAGTCTGCATCGCACCCGGGGCGGAAGAGTCGATTTGCATCCTCACCACTCTGTCAGAAATCATATTTATTCATTTTTTTTTTCATATAGATTCGGTTCATTCTCCACCCGGGGGCGGTCCGCCCCCTCCACACCCCCCAGTCGACGACACTCCCAGCTCCCAGACCAGCTCAAGATTATTGATTCACTTGCGAGTAAAATGTTTTTTCCGTTACATGGAATAAATGTTTGATACAAAAAGTAAAAAGAACATATGAGAATTGATTTTTTTCAAACATTCCCTCAAAGTTTTTGAGGAATTTATTTTTTTTTCTCACCCGAACATTGATCTACGGACAGAGACGAATGAGACAAAATAAAAATGGCTGAAATCGGACGATTCCTTCTTTGGGCTTCGCGAATTGCTATTTGGCGATCCATTTTCATTTTTATAAACTTGTTTTGATTTATATTTTGACATTTGGAATAAAGTTGAAGGATGATCAATAATGTTTTTCATAAATTCAATCACCCCTCTTAGAAAGGAACAATTCAAGTTGGCGATCTAACGTACAAATCTACACCTAGGCGGCGCTGCGGTGAAAGTGTTTTTTTATCCCTTTTGTTTATTTTAGGCTCATTAGCATTTCAGCTGTAACAGAGCCGAATTTCAATCGTGTACATGTCACATGTTTATCATATCTATAATTAGCACATTACACAGTTGCCATATAGGCGTAAGAGTTTTCGTTCTGTTCTTCCATTATCCAGTTAGACCGGACAGCGGAGACAGTTGATTGATCATTGTTGAGTTATTTATAGAACAGCAGCCCGATGTGTCTTGCAGAGCAGAGCAGTTGTATGGATGAGTCGATCTTATTTCGACCGTGGATCGATCTCCATCGCTGATGATTGTTGCGTGGACGTAGTTATTCTGTAACAACACAAAGATGGTCAATGAGGGCCCTGAGTTTTGAACTCACGATCGATCGCTTACTAAGCGAACGCGCAACCAATGTGGCTACGGAGACCCCCTTGTGAAAGTGTTGATGGTTTTAAATTTTGCCATGTGAGCTTATGGTAGGTTTGTAGTTTTTTCCATAAATTACAATGTTATAATCATAAAAGATTATTTGATTGCGATGAGTTTGTAAGAAATTTAATTCTGCGCAATTTTATATATAACATGTTATTTATTTACCTGTTTCAGTAGTGAAAACTATAAAAAGGTTGACAATGGTTGAATTAAAGAAGGAAATTCGAGAGCACAATCAAACACAAGTAGAAAAATGTACGATTCCTGCATGTGAGAACTACCTTGGAAAGCCCGGAAGTAAAATATACGTGATTTGTTTTTGAGTTTTAGGTTACATTAGCATCATTTTCTTAGTTCAAAAACAAAATCCAGATGTCTCACCGATCGTTCACGTTTTACGTTAAATCGCCAATAGGAAGCTGAAATGACTTCAGATTGCAATTGACGAATATACGTTAGATTTACAACAATAACGCAAACAGGTTATGAATCTAAATAGAAATAAAATGAATAATCACAACCAAATCTTGCCTTTAAGTGCGTAGAATGAACAAATATCATCACTTTTGTGGCGCATGAGCTGATGCAGCTTTGCGTAAATTCGTCAATATTCAAGTAAACTCACAATTAATTGGATAATATTTCAATAATCTCTAGAGAATTTGTACCTTTTGACCAATTCTATAATGAAACTAATTCAAAATACTGTTGATATCTATTGACGAATTTACGTTAGATTTACAACCAGATGGCGCAGCGAGTAAAATGAGGATGTTTTGTTTTTTTGGTATGAAATTCGTTTAAATTTTCTAGACAAATCAGAATTTATCTTCAAATTTCTCGGTTTCATGTATTCTTTCCACGCTGAAAAGGTTAGAAAATCATCATTTTACAATGTGCTATGTATATTACGAGGAATTTATAAATTAAAGTTACAATACTTGTTATAAGTATTATAACTTTAATTTTTTTCAACTAAGTAAACGATGAATAGGGTGTTTTGCGCTAAAAATACTGCAAATCCTTCTCGTATCGACCCTTACATAATCAATGATATAAGCCGATTTGATATGATATCGATTTCATCGCAATTATCCATAGTATCAATAACCGGTATGCATTATCAAACTTAAAATTTTCGAAGATTAGCTATGACTTTGGTCAAATCGCGTGTTGAAACCATCGTAAATATACAAAACTCCAACTTTCTTACCATATACTGACGACATTCAATGGCTGAAATGAATCTAAATTGAAATAAAATGAATAATCACCACCGAATCTTGCTTTTCAGTGCGTAAAATAAACAAACACCCTCACTTTTGTGGTTCTGAGTTCTAATGTAGATGTCGCATGAGCTGATTCAGCTTTGCGTAAATTCGTCAATTGAAAATGAAACAGTTTTATTAATTAATAAGCATTATGACACAAAATATTATAAAATCTTGAGCGGCCCTTACACGATCAGTAGCATTGACATTATCAGTAATGACAATAGTAGCAAGAATCACTCCATTCCGAATTCTCATTATTCTTCAACCATACACGATCATTTTTATCTCTTGGAGGAATGCAGCAACTCTAGCCTTGATAGTCGTAAGAGAAACCAACATATTTTTGAAGTGAAAATGAAATTTATTGTATCAAATAAACATCTCCATCAATAATCCGAAAGGTTTTGTGTATATAATGGAAAAATCTTGAAAGAAACTTGTTTCTAATAATGATTTCTAATCATAATTTCAACAATTTGATCTGTTCTTATAATTTCTTTCAGTAATGGATGAAAAAGGTTCAGCACAATATATTATGAGCTTTCAATAAAACATTTTGAAATGCTTTTCATTGATCTATTAACAGTTTAAAACTGTATTTTATCATAGTAATTTTAATAGCTTATGCTTCATTCATTACCATTTAATACCTTCGTAGATGTCGACACCGCTCTTACCCGTATGCTTCACCTCCTTATTTGGGCAACAGATGTCGACACAATATCGTCGCCATCATGAATTAACATTTTAAGCTTCATGCTCCATCATTGATGAATTTACGTTGGATTTACAACCAGATGGCACAGCGAGTAAAATGAGGATGTTTTGTTTTTTTGGTAATTTTCTAGAAAAATCAGAATTTATCTTCAAATTTACCGGTTTCATGTATTCTTTCCACACTAAAAAGGTTAGAAAATCATCATTTTACAATGTGCTATGTACATTACGAGGAATGGATTGTTATAAGTATTGTAACTTTAATTTTTTCTCAACTATGTAAACGACGAATAGGGTGTTTTGTGCTAAAAATACTGCAAATCCTTCTCGTATCGGCCCCTACATAATCAATGATATCAGCCAATTTGATATGACATCGATTTCATCGCAATTATCCATAATATCAATAACCGGTATGCATCATCAAACCTAAAATTTCCGAAGATTATCTATGACTTTGGTAAAATCGCTTGTTGAAACCAGTGGCAATATACAAAACAATAATTTTCTAACCATATACTGACGACATTTAGTGACTGAAATGAATCTAAATAAAAATAAAATTAATAATTACGACCGAATCGCGCTTTTCAGTGCGTAAAATAAACATACAGCCCCTCTTTTGTGGTTCTGAGCTCTAATGCAGATGTCGCATGAACTGATTCAGCTTTGCGTAAATTCGTCAATTGTGAAGCGAAAATGATAACGGATTTTCAGGTGAAATGGACAAATTTTTAAAATAAAAAAATATAAATGAAAATTATTTTCTTCGCATCAAATATGTTGCTCTAGGTAGTAGAGTAACAGGTTTTTTCGCAAATGGTGAAACTAAAATAATATTTATATATTATAATAATGGATCTTGGTAGGAATTTCAGAAAAATTATAGAAAATTGATTAAGTAGGGTTCAGTGCTACTTGGTTTATGCATTCAGGTAATACTTTTCATTTAAATTTTTGGGAATTTAAAAATCTCTTGGACTCACTAATCCGATTGACGATGTAACGCAAAACGTAAACGATCGGTGAGACATCTGAATTTTGTTTTTGATCTAAGAAAATGATGATAATGTAACCTAAAACTCAAAAACAAATCACGTATATTTTACTTTTGGACTTTTCAATGTAAGTCTCACATGCAGGAACCATGCATTTTTAAACTTGTTTTTGATTGTGTTCTCAAATTTCCTTTTTTGATTCAACCATTGTCAACATTTATGCTATTTTCACTACTGAAAGAGGTAAGAAAATAACATGTTATATATAAAATTGCGCAGAATTAAATTTCTTCCAAACTCATCGCAACCAAATAATATTTTATGACTATAACATTGGGATTTATTGAAAGAACTACAAACCTACCATAAACTCACATGGCAAAATTTAAAACCATCATCACTTTCACCGCAGCGCCGCCACTTTACTAAATTTATAACCAATGTAAAAATTGAAGAACCACTTTCGTTTACCAATTCAAATATACTCCGCCTTCTACTCCACCCAGGTATGTAAACACTGCATCAGAGGCATACCCCTCTACCATCAAACGTCAGATCAACAAAACAGTTCAATTCACGATAAAAACAAACGTGTTTGGTTTTTGTTGCACGCGTTCAGTTTAATTTCAACTATATTTTCGAAAACTAAGCGATTAATAAAATGATTTCACCCAAGAAATCAAAATCCTGCAAAACAGATAAAAGTATTTCAAAAGGAGCACCACGTGGTGTTGAAAATAAACAGGAAAATAGTGGTAGCAACGGAGACCTCAACAGAAAAGCTAAACTCAGTAAAAATGCAACCCGCGTGCGTAGTCGAGAATACGCTCATCGCCAGTGTCGTCTAATCATTCGCAATCTGAGTTACAAGATAACGGAAAAAAAGCTACGGGTGGAATTCGAAAAGTATGGCACCCTCGAAGAGGTTAGCATTCTGAAACGGCCGGATGGGAAACTGGTAGGATGTGCCTTCATACAATATGCCAAACGAGAGGAGTCTGATCGCGCTGTCGACGCAATGAATAACAACGTATTTATGGGACGGAAAATAGAGCTGTGTTATGCCCTGCACAAGGAAACCTACAGCAAGATTAAGAAAAATACCGACACCAAGAAAGAGGAAGTTGAGGAATCTGATGCAGAAGTGAAAGAAGAAAAAGATTTCGAAAAAATGGAAACCGATGCGGACTGCGCTGAGGATTCGATTTTAGAGGATACAAAGCCGACGTTGGAAAAAAAGCAAAATCACACTGAAATAGATGAAGGTAGAACAGTTTTCCTTAAGAATGTACCTTACGATGCAACTGATTCCGATTTGAAGGATATTATGTCTCAGTTTGGAATCGTTGAGAAGGTTCACATCAACAAAGAACGAATTTCGGGGCATTCTAAAGGGACCGCCTTTGTTATTTTCAAGTTGAGCGATTCCGCTGAAATGAGCCTGAGACAAAGCTATAAGATACAGGTAAACAATCAGTTCATTGAGATTGTAAAAGCTTTGAAGAAGAAAGAGATACGCGAGCAGGAGAGTATCAAAACCGACAAAACCGGGAAAGATTCAAGGAACCTCTACTTATTGAAGGAAGGACTTATAATGGCAGGTTCGGCAGCAGCCCAGGGTGTTTCAAAGACAGATATGGCGCAACGCTTAAGACTCGAGCAAAGAAATTCTCAAGTGTTGAAAAATTTGAACCGATTCGTCGCTAAAGAGCGGCTTACTATACATAATATTCCAGAAAACTACACAAACGGTGATCTTCACAAGATGGTTCAGAATAATACAGGTTTCAAACCACTGGAGTGTCGAGTGATGCGAGAAAATTGTCCATCATTTGGAAATCCATCCGGAAAGTCTCGTGGATATGGGTTTTTGTCTTTCAAAAAACACGAAATCGCATTGGAGGTGCTTCGAAAATTGAACAACAATCCATCTATTTTCGGAGCTAACAATCGACCAATTGTTGCGTTTAGCATTGAAGATCGCAATGTACACAACATAAAACAGCAACGTCTGCTAAAATCGCGACTCAACAATCCTACGTATCAGCAAAAGATGGAAAAAATACGCAAGAAAAAAGCGGAGAGAAATCTTCTCAAAAAGGAGCAGAAAAAGACACTCAATGATCAGCTGGCGATCATTCCTAACACTTCGATCAGTGCTATGAAAGTTTCGAAAAAACAAGACGTTAAAACTACGAAGAAAGAACGGAAACGGAAGCTACTTGAGTCCACTGAGGATTTCACAGGGGAAATTTCCCGGCAGGGAAGGATGGGAATACGATCGAATAGAAAAATCAATTCACAAGCAGATGCGCATATGGCTCGGTTGAAGGCAGAAAAGAAGGAAGCTCGTAAAAAACTAGTCAAGAGAGAACACGAACGGAATCGGAAATTAAAGGCATCGAGACGCATTAAGCCTAAGCAAACCAAGTCTGCGGAAATCAAAAAAGAGGACCAATATTTTCTACAAACTGTGGGCAAATATAAGACTATTCTGAGCCAAGCCTCAAATAAGAACGAACGCAGTAAATGGTATAGTGAGTAATGTATAAGAATTAGTTGTTAATACATTGAAATACTTGAAACTGTAAACTTTTTTCGTTGATGACAACCTCGAAACCTCAGTTCCATTGAATTACTCAATCGGTAAACCCATTCAACTGAAGTATGTTCTTGTCCTTTAGATGTCACACGTTGCTGTTATTATTTTCTCGTCTAATTGTGGGTTTCATATGCATGACTTTTGAAAAAGCCTACCGGTGATTTATACCTGGATCTAGATAAATATTTTGCTATCACACAATTAAGGGAGCTAATTCAAAATGCACTTGGATACTCGCATAACGTATTTGAAGCAAAAATGCCAAAAGGGTCCACTTCCTCCGCTCGATTTGTAACACGTAGTGTGGAGTTCTTCCGGGAGATCTCATAACGCTTTACAAAACAACTATTCTGTCTACTCTGGAGTACGGCTCTTTCTTCTTCCTCTCAGCAGCTAAAAGTCACCTAAAATTGGAACGAATTCAATGTCATTGTTTGTGTATAGCTCTTTGCTATATGCACTAAACGCATAACATGTGTCTCTAAATTCTGACAGGAGTAACACCTCTACAAAACCGATTTAGGGAACTTTCTCTCGGAAATTCTTTATCTGAATATACAATCTCGGTTTATGAGAATTTATCACCACTATATTTCGTCAAATATTTGTCATCCATCGTTTACTCCAAACTGTGCTCACTTCACCATCAGCAGTTTCTTAATTGGATACGATTTGTTGATGAATCAAGCAACTCTTGGGATTCCAGATCAGCTTCGACCAATTTTCATTCCACATATTTTTAATCGAAAGTGCCAAAAAGTCAATTGAATGAAAAGATGGGACGAACGTGACTTCACGGTGAAAACGATGTGAAATGCATACAATTCATTTCGTTTTCGACGTGAAGTGACCTTCGTGATCAGGCCCGATACTTCACTGATGTGTCTCACCTCAATGGATCCACTGGCTTCGGTATTTTCAATGAAAATGTTTGCGCCTTCGATAAACAGTAGTTAGTTACTACAGGAATCTTGTTCCGTTTATGTTGCTGAGCTGGCAGCAATCGACTTCGCATCAGGGTTGCCATATTTAATTCTGTAAAATTTTCTGAAAAAGTCTGTACTTTAAGCCAAAAAATCTGCATGAAAAATCTGTATCGTAAATTTAATGGAAAAAAATGAAAATAAAGGTTTAGTTTCACTTTGAACTTATTTTTCTTATTTATGGGTTGTTAAAGTCGTGTTAATACAACAAAATAAATCGTAGAAAAGTTTTTCGCCTGTGAATTGTATGATGTTTTTACATGGTTTTGTTGAACTTTGCCTTTAAATTTTCCTTCAATTTCATCCTTGACGCTCCTTCTTGAGCCGATACATAGTTCTTCGCTTACAAAATAGAGTCCATAATTGTGGGAGCCAATCGATTTCCAGACCTTCTTTTATTGGCACTGTAAAGCAAAAATATTCTCTCTCGCTTTCCAAGCCTTGTCTGTTACCTGTTTCAACAAATTGAGGAAATTGGCACATCAAGTCATTAAGGTTTGGTGCAGGGTCTTTCAGATTAAACGCTCACGCAAAAAAAAATCGAATAGCTCCTTATAAAAAAATTATTTCCGCTCCGTCGATTGTAACATTGCGTTCCCCACTTCGATAATATTCGGCTACTCGTTCAATCTGATCGGCGGGTTTTTAGTGTCAAGATGTACAATTTACAAGAACGTGTATTTTTAGTGATCTCGAGCAACCGAAGTCTAAATGAAACTTTGTCTCCTTATGGTAAGAATTTCAACATTTCTCGTCGTCGATTACTTCCTCTGGGGGTACGTTAAGGACCGTTGCTATGTTAATAAGTCACAAAATTTGGAGGAACTTAACACTTTCGTCGCCCCGTCACCAAGATATGGGTGACACTTTCCTCGTTCGAATTGAATAGAATTTTTAAAAGGAATTGGATAGAATAAGCACCAAAGTGGAGACATGTAGGAAAATAATAAATTCATAACCATATTATTATAGTATAAACATTATTATCATTATACTTTTTATTAACTTATAGTATGGATGGTTTGTACTGCAGTGTTTTGCGAAGCCCATATAATATGACTTTGGCATGTTTTTTTTTTTATCTGTATTATAGTGATTTTCAACTCATTTGGCTGGTTCGTCACTTTTTACTTCCATTTTTGGAAGAATGTCGGGAGTGAGAATTGAACTCACCTTTAGCGTGAGAGGCATGGATGTTACCACTACGCCAGATCGCCTCCACGACTTTGGCATGTGTTAATGTTGTCAATTCGTCTTCAAATTTGAAAAAAAATGTTGCTAGATAATGTACAAGTTGTCTAAATAGTAAGTTTGATATTCATTTAATAATTTATCCGCAAGTTGGGCTACGCAAGAAACTCAAAAACTTTGAGCGATGAACTTGTTAAAGAAGAAAAAACTCGGATTTTCAACAGCATCGAAGTCGTAATGATTGAGTAGTGCATGAAGAATATTGTTCACCGTTTAAAACGCATTATCGATAAAAGGGGTGGTCCCATCGAAAATGTTCTAAAATAAGCTTTATTTTCGTTTTTCAAAAATAAAAATCGGTTCACTTTGATAGATGTTATTAAAATTTGTTACGTGAGCGTTCAATCTGAAAGACCCTGTAGCTTGACGAAATTTTGAGGGTTTATCAAGGCTGCAATAATGTTTCCCCAGTTCAATATAGAAGTCACAACAAATCGATCTGAAAATCAACTTCCTAGCTGCATCCAATCCTTTTCAGCTTCTTCTGCATCGATACTAACGTAAACATCCTTTCATTAAAAATATTAGTTTAAGCTCGTTAAGTTGCTCAAGATTTCGCTTAATAACTGCCTCCAACGAAATCCATCTCGTTGCGTTGCGTTGCGATTTAAAATAGAATTTCGAAAAAATCTGTAAACTCTGTATTTTCGCTGAAAATCTGTAATTCTGTATATACAGATTCTG